>NW_027362763.1:366459093-366836593 GCF_046119375.1 Phyllobates terribilis | reverse complement strand
GTATATCATGAAAAGGGTATACCGAATAATGTGATAGACTAAGCTATCCATATAAAGCTATCCAGTAAAAAAATGGGAAGTTTACATACAGTATGTACTTTTTCAATAGGAACCTATAGTTTACGGATCCACTTGCATGGCAACCACCTGGGGCTTCAGCTGAATGTAAAATGTATATGTTTAATTGAGGCAATAAACTTGATACGGACAGATTCTTACCCATTTGAGAATGTGGCGTCACTGATATTGCTTTTATTGGTGTTAATCATGCAATATCAAAATCAAAAGAAAGCTAACTCAGTGCCTCACACCCCACAACTTGAGGAAAACATCTTATTCATATTTTGATGACATTACAGAATATATGCTGTATTTGGCAGCAATTCTATCACCAATTTTCTATGTCATTTCATTTAATAATTGCTTTTGACTGTGTGACAAGATCAATTTTCCCTTAGCCACAGAGATTTTCATCATTCCCAGTTGCTCTTCTTTAAAAGGGTTATATGGTGATATTATTCTATCACTTGCAGATATAAAAAGAGGCTTCAAAATATTGCTGCAATTCTTTTCTATATTTAGCATGTACTACAGAGGGTAAAAGCTTTTAATACATTGAATATTAGTGCTAAGTATACTAGAATGACAGGTGTAAAGTTACTTTCCATAAACGTAGTGTCTGCCTTTTTATTACTGTAGTCTATCTAAAATAAAATGTAAGGTAGATAGAAGATGATAATACACGTCATTGGTTGTTGTATGTAACCAAGGAGACATACAAATCTGAATAGGAGCTGCAGACACAACTGTATGATAAATATAATTGAGAAGTTTTCTAAAAACTTTCTTCATTTTATTACATTGAAAGAATAGGATATCTGGTTGCAAAAAGTGCACAAACTCTTTAAGTAATAAAATATAAAAAAATGTAATGTAATAAAATCTATGCAACAGCATATTTTCATGCGCGGGCAATTTTACATTTTTCATTTTCGCTCTTTCCTCCCCTTCTTACAAGTGCCATAACTTTTTTATTTCTCTGTCAGTATGAGGGCTTGTTTTTTGTGGGACGAGTTGTACTTTCGAACGACACCATTGATTTTAGCACATAGTGTACTGGAAAACAGGAAAAAAATTCCAAGTGCAGAGAAATTTTGGGTTTTTTAAAGATGCGATCTTCCAATTGCCTGAGCTATACTTAGCAGTGCTTCAGCTGCATTTATCACGCGCCAGGCGGAATCACAAGGATTACTATATGTAACTTAGGGCTCAATAGAGCCAGCTCCTGACTCTGCTCTCTCCAGACCAAACAAGGATCCATATTGTGACTTATTGAATGAAGGACCCTCGATCTACCCTGTGGATGAAAAAATTGGGTGAGAGGTTTCCATTTATCTGATACCCCTATTTTTTCACATATTTTTGGGAGACATTGTAACTAGTGTTGAGCCACCCCCGTAATGTTCGAGTTCGGTTCGTCGAACACCCGTATGTTCGCCGAACTGTTAGTCGAACTGTTCATCGAACACCTTCGAACACCGTTGAAACCAATGGCAGGCAAACAAAAACACATAGAAACACATAGAAAACACCTTCAAAGGTGTCCAAAACCTGACAAACTGCTCAGAAGACACAACTAACACATGGAAAAGTGACAAGTACATATAGTCCTGCAAAAAGAAAAGAGGTGGAGGAGTAAAAGGAGGGGGGAAACACAGATATAGGCATGTCATGCCCTTCTAAAACCAAAAAAGTGCGAAGCCGACACGGGCAGTCGGTTCCTGCCCGTGCAACCTCCGTGTCGCCAGGTTTGTGCCAGAGCTGCGGTGGACCCTGACGGCCAGCCCCCCTCTCTCAATACTGGTGCCTGTCCGCTGGTGGGTCGAGCCCCCCCGCGGTGGGGGGGGAGTAACATCTGCAGAAGAAAGACCATCTTCCAGCCAAACTAAGATGTCTACTTCTTTTCGTGGACAATGTGATACGATCCCTTTCTTACTGACACGCCCATGGCAACAAATTCTAGATGAGGCACAAAAACAGCAGGTGCTTCAACGTATATCAAATGCTCCTTCAAGTGGGCTCTCCTCCACCTCAACTTCAACATCACATATACTCCAGTCCTCAGAGGTGTCACCCCAATCGCACTTGCTTCCTCACAGCTCCTAAGTCTCCAGCTGCCCGTCTGAGTATGGGGTAACACAGATGGTTGAGTCTGCACAGCTGTTTACTCATACTATAGCCTGGAAAACGGAGGTCTGCTCCAGAGCTTCTGTTAATCCAGACGAGGAAATGATCTGCACTGATGCCCAGAATCTGTATGAGTCGGATCCAGGACCAGATGAAGAAGGTTCGGAGCATAATGTAGACCCTCGTTCCCAAACTGTAACTCCTGTTGGTGGAGGCAATGATGAAGATGATGATGAGACTCAAGTACCTGATTGGAGCGACCACTTGACTTTTCGGTCAGGGCAGGAAGAGGTTGGCTCTGAGGACGACGGGTGTGAGAACACACAGGGTGATGATGACGAGGTTGGAGATCCCACTTACTGTCAACCTACAGTCAGCCAGTCGATGAGGTCAGCAGAGGAGGTGGAGGAGGATGTGACTAGCCCAGTGAATGGGGATGACTCGGTACCTGGGCCTTTGCCTGGCCTTTGGGATGTCGCGGTGGTCGGCTCCCAGGCCAGTACCCTGGGGTCAGTCTTTAAAAGGGAGGATAATTGTTAATTTTATAAGAGTTCGTGACGCCACCTGTGGTATCTGGTGAGAAGCACCAGCGCTGCAATATTCCACTGAGGCCGGTGATAAGGCAGCTCGATGGTATAGCTCCCCACAGGTGGAACTAGGCCTCAGAAAAGCGTATGCAGGGGGAAAGCAGGACAGGCGAGACCCAGCTGGGTCAGAGTATGAATGGGAATGGACACGGTAGTCACTTCAGTACCTTTTACTGGTAGAAATTCAGGCACATCCCGGAGCACTGTAGGGTGAAGGGTGCATATCAGGATTCTCCCCAATGAGCGGGTGTAGGGCCTCCTGTTTCTTGCCTCTGCGCAGTAAGTTTCTGACCTGCCTGGAGCTAGGCCTAACTTTGTCTCTGTCCTGCGCTGGCTGACCTTGTGGTAGGGCCTTGTCTTGGAGTTCACGCTCCCAGTATGCGGGGCCTAAGCGTCTCCTGGCTCTGTTACGTATCAGCACCTTAGCGATCCTGGGACTTGTAGTTCTCCACGGAATCCAGTTATGCCTTACTGGGTCATAGAGATCCCGGTAAGCTCGGATCCGGTGTCCGGTAAATGCTTCGGGGTGAGCTGGTTAAGCTCCTCTGCCCCCTATGTTTTAACTCTCCACTCGCCTTAGGCCTACTTGGGCCCTCACTAGGCTATACACACTAACGGCAACTTGCCGCGCTTCACCGATCTTACGGCGCCGGCACACCTTAAGCTCAAACTGGGCTCCCTGAATCTAGCTAACAGGAGCCTCGTGCTCCACTGCTGAACTATTAACTGAGTTCTCTAGACTAGACTGAGCTCCCTGCAGACTGACCTCTCTTAGGCTTCTCTACTGCAGGAACTCTTCAGAGGAACTGAACTTCCTAGCTCCACCTTCCCTATTTATATCCCTAACGGGCTCCCTCTGCTGGTCTGAGGTGGAAGGTGGAGATGTGTGAATGTTTATGGGGGCCTCTTGTGGAGGATTCCATCAATGCACTCTTCTAGGATCTGTGATACCAAGCGCAGCTGGGCGTCACAGATGCTATTGATGACGAGTTAGGTTGCGCCTTCGTGGACAGAGACGGAGTACTGGAAGCACGTCAACAACTGCATCCTCAACCACAACTCTGCCTCTGACCACAAGTCGTAGTGGCTCTTCAGGTCACATGGGCTCTAAGCATTGCATAGCCTGGGTATTTTTTCAGATCGATAAGGATGACCCAACTCGTGTTATCTGTAATATTTGTCACCAAAAGCTAAGTAGAGGCCAAAAAATCCATAGTTTGAGTACTGCATGCATGAACCGTCACATGGATAAGAAGCATAAGTTGCAGTGGGAAGCTCACTGTGCTACAATGCGACCTAGCGGGCCGTGCCAACCACTGTCTGCCCCATCTTGTGCATCCGTGGCCTCTTCATCCTCTGTGACTGGGGGGACAGCAGTCATACATGTTTTTGGACGCAGACCTGCTACCTCTTTACCCGCAACAGCCAGTGTGATTGGCAGGTCATCATTTCATTTGGAAGTGGAAACACCAGCTGGTGTTGAGCGCTCTCTGACATCGAGAGCACCACCTTTGGATCAATGCAACCTAACTTTTCCGCCTGCATCTTCCTCACAGACCAGCAAGTTTGCCGGGGACACGATACTCAACCCCGTCTAAGCACAACAGTCAGCCCTCGGTCACTCAGATGTGGACAAGTAAAAGACCATTTCCTCCTAGCCATGACAAAGCTAAGAGGTTGAATTTCACCATTTGCAAGCTGTTGGCTACAGAAATGCTGCCTTTCCGCCTGGTGGACACAGAGGATTTTCGAGACCTTATGTCCGTCGCAGTGGCCCAGTACCAGATGCCCAGTCGGCACTACTTCTCAAAGAAAGATGTTCCTGCGCTCCATCAGCATGTCGCACACAACATCACCGCTTCTTTGAGAAACTCTGTGTGTGACTGGGTGCATTTCACCACAGACACTTGGGCGAGTAGGCATGGACAGGGGCGTTACATGTTGCTGACTGGGCACTGGGTAACTATGGTGACAGCAGGACAAGGGGCTGCTGTCCAAGTCTTGCCGTCCCAACGAGTTGTACGTCAATCCTCTTTATCTAGAAGTTCCTCCACTGCTTCTGCCTCCTCAACCTCCTCTCGGTCCTCCACCTGCACCCAAAGCCTGTATGGTAATGCCACCCGCTTTCTAACTGAGCAGAAGGAATCCTGCATACCTCCTTACTATGCTGGCAGCAGGGCTCAACGGCATCAGGCGGTGTTTACTTTGAAATGTCTGGGAAATGTGAGTCGCACAGCTGAGAAGTTGTGGTCAGCTCTGGAGAACCAGTTTCATGAATGGTTGTCTCCACTGGACCTGCAACCAGGGAAGGCTGTGTGCGACAATGCTGCAAACCTGGATGCGGCCCTTCGCCGGGGCAATGTCACACACGTGCCTTGTATGGCTCACGTGTTGAACCTGGTGGTCCAGCAATTTTTAGCCCACTATCCCGGACTAGATGGCCTTCTGCAGAGGGCACGGTCGCTGAGTGCTCACTTCCGCCGTTCGCATCCCGCAGCTCAATGACTTACATCTCTACAGAAGTCGTTGGGCCTGCCAGTTCACCAGCTGAAATGCGATGTGCCGACATGGTGGAATTCAACTCTGCACATTTTGCAGCGACTGTGGCAGCACCGACAAGCCCTGGTGCAATACGTTCTGACGTATAGCGTGGGCCAACGAGATCCAGAGGTGGGGCAAATCACGCTGCAAGAGTGGTCTCAGATCAGGGACGTGGGGTACCCGGAGCCGGGCCGGTAGACGCAGGGGGTTGTAGTCACTGTGGCGGCGACCCGGTCCGTGACCCAGGGCTGTCAATCCAAGGGTAATTTGTACATATGGGTTTTATAATGTCCGACTACGCCACCTGTGGAGTGCGGCCAAAGGGGCTGCCGCTGCGGAACAGTCCTCTGAAGCTGGTGGTTTTGCAGCAATGGTATTATTACTCCCCACAGGAAGAGTGTAGCTTCAGGGCAGTGTGGGTGGATGATGGTGGTTGTAGTACAGGGAGTCAGTAATGAACACAGAGTCCGTGTGATGCAGTCCCAAGACCTTTACTCACAGTTGTTACAGTCCAGATTACATGTACAATAGCAATCTCTCCCGTCGTGCTGTGCGTACTCAGTGAGTGGCTCAGTCCACCCCCAGATATCTCTGGAGTACTTAGCAGGATCCCCTTCTGTGTGACCTTTCTCTGGCCTTCTCCCTGCACCTCACACCCAGTTACACTTCTATCTGGTATCCTCGGGCCTTGGCGGGCGACGTGTGTTCCGTCCCCTGGGTCCTATGTGGCTACCTTCTTAGTGAGACTGTTGTGGACTTTGGCCTGCAGTACATGAAATGCTGCAGCCTCTGGTTTCTAGTTGAGCCTTGCTGTTTCTCCGCTAGTTGAGGGACCGGTTCCCCTTATCTGGCCTGACCCCTCTACCTCCTGGTAGCAGCGGGCGTACGGGTGGCCTTCTGCACGGCCCGTACCCCTAGGGTCCCTTCAGTTCCTGGAGCCTTCCTGCTCCCACTCCTCTCTTCTCTCCTTCAGTCATGGGCCTCCCAGGCTAGGCCCGCCTCTGGAGCAGAGCTCATGCAGAGCTTCTGCTCCTGTCACTTCTCCTCCTCTGACTGGCTTGCTCTTTCTAAGATGGCTTCCTATTTATACTCTCCCTGTCATGTGCTCCCCTAAGCTGTTTTCTCCACCTACACCCACTACATAGGACCCTCCCACCAGCTAGGGACCTGGGACTGTGCTCTCTCTTAGGAGCAATCTCGCCCTACCCCCACTGCGGGTATGTATTGGATGCAGGTGTTAGGGTCCCGAGCCATACTCCTTCCTTACCTGAGGGTGAGATACCACACCTCTGGGTGAGATGCAGTAACTCTGTGGCGACTGAACACTCAGGGTCGCCACACATCCTTCTGCACAGTTTTTAAATGGCAACGAAGATGTTTAGCGCTGGCGACGATGCCATTATCAGCATGACTATTCTTGTGATTTACATGCTGGAGCACACGTTTAACAGAATTCAGAGTCAGGTGGTGGGACAAGAGGAGGTGGAGGAAGTAGAGGAGGAGTCATATGCGGAAGGGATAACATCTCCAAGTTCCAGACGGTCAGCAGCACCAAGGCGGCAGGCATGGGAGGGTGGGGGAGAGGGATTAACCAGGGCGCATGGTAGCAGCCAAACTGTTGAGGAAGGTGCAGGAGCCGAGGAAGAAGTGGAGGAAAAACTGGCGATGGGCATGGAAGGCTCATCAGATGAGGGAGACCTTGATCACATTTCTGTTGTGCGAGGTTGGGGGGAGAGGGCAGAGGAAGGAAACATGATTCTTCCCTCGCTACCAACACAACAAGGACTTGGTCCTCCTGGATGCGCAAGACACATGAGTGCCTTCTTGCTGCACTACCTGCAACATAACCCTCGGATTGTCAGAATTCGAAGTAATCCCAACTACTGGGTTGCTACACTCTTAGATCCCCGGTACAAAAGTAAATTTGCTGAAATAATTCCTGCCATAGAAAGGGATTCAGGCATGCAGGAGTATCAGCAGAGGCGGTTACAGAATTTTACATGTGCTTTTCCACAAAACACCAGTGGTGCACGTAGTGAATCTCACAGTTCTAACTTGCAAACCGTGGGACTGTTGAGTCTTCATCATTCAAACCGTAACAGTAACACAGTATCTGCTGGTAACAGCAATTTTGTGGAATCGTTTCACCACTTTTTTAGCCCATCCTTTGCAAGGCCACAGGAGACAAGAAATCTGACACATAGTCAACGCCTAGAGAGGATGGTACAGGAGAATCTCCAAGTGAACATCGAAGCTATGACTGTGTCACTGGACCCTTGCTCATTTTGGGCTTCCAATCTGGAAAAATGGCCGGAGGAGCTCGCCACTCACGCCTTGGAGATCTTGTCATGCCCTGCAGTCAGCGTTCTCTCTGAATGTGTGTTCAGCGCTGCTGGTGGTGTGCTGACAGATAAGCGCACGTGGCTGTCCACTGAGAATGTGGACAGACTCACGTTCATAAAGATGAACAAATCATGGATCCGCAAGGACTTTTCTACCCCTGTGTCATCCTGGGGAGTCTAAAAGCTTAAGGATTTGGTAAAATCACCTCACCAACCGTTTTAAGCAACTCTGGGGCAATTGATGCCACTTAAGTGGTGTCTGTGCCACGATTTTTGGAAGAAATGGAGACTCTTTTTGGAGTCCCCTTGCTGTGTTTTACGTGACGTTGACATCGTCAATTCCAGGTGGGTTGGGTCGCTCCCCCCCTTTTAACTGTAAGAAACTACATACACTATGGCTTGGGGTAACACAGATGGTAGAGTCTGAAGAGCTGTTTACTCAGAGGTCTGCTCCAAAGCTTCAGTGTCTGCTAGTCAGCGTAGAATTTTTAAGTGCATCTAGCCTAGGCAATACTTTGGGCGTAGTAGCCCAGCTGCGAAGCAATCTGCACCGCCTGTGTATCTAATAAGAATTTTTAAATGCATCTAGCCTAGGCAGACTGTGGGGACCCCCAACGAAACCCAGACGCTAAGCCCCCCTACCGCCCCCCATTTCTTGACTATACAGTAATGTAACTCATACAACTGGATGGGTGAGGATCGGTCACAGCTTTATTAACTCTTTATACTCATTCCATTAGAAAGGCATTTTATTTCTAAAATAATTCAGCTTGTTGCAGCATGCCCTGGGTCTCCACACCGGCAAGTTGGCCAACAAGTGTAACTCTCCAACATGTCCTTTCTGTTTCCAGGCCACGGAGGATCCTGCGAACTCGTATGCAGGACTCTGACCCCCATCCATCACTCTTAATGCTTGTTCCACTCCGTCCTGGAGTCCTGACAGGAATATGTCCAGTCCAATATCCATTAAGTGAACACCGTCGGACCGTATGAGGCCTGCTTTATCTCCTTCCAGTTGTCGGTGTTGTATCACTACACCGCCTCTGTCTCTTCTAAATTTTGCTATCCGAATATTTATTACCCGCCTTGTCCGTTTGATGGCTGTGATGTCTCGCGCACCTTGCCATACGCTATCGGCACAATCTCTGACCATACTATAGTTAGTTTTGTGAAAAATTCTCTGAAGCGTTCAGTGTCTAGTTTCATTATTGCCATTAGTTATGCACTCTTGTGATGACCTAGGTCGTTTCCCTGGGCCTGTATAACTAAGATGACCGGACCTCTTGCCTCTCTCCCTACCTTGATTACCTCCATTAGTACCTGTGGCCATAGCAGGCCTTTAATACCTCTCCAGTTGAAATTTCCTCCCGCCTGGGTGGACATTCTCCCTTTTTTCTGCCTAATATTTATACGAGTGGCCTATCACCCACACTGTTGGCTTAGCGTCACCTGTAAAAGAAACAAACCACGTTAGGATAACAAGTCCGGTCTTATGTATCTCGCCAAACACGTGGATCGCCATCTCCCTATCCTCTGAACTTCCGTTTCTGACAGTCCTGCTCTTGCTGCTTCCGTGGCCGCGCCTATGCGGAATGAGTGTGTCCTGTAATCTTTGGGGTGGTTCCCTGCCGATGTTATGCATTTATTAAATATAGCTTGGAACTGGTATCTTGATAATGGCGTTCCATCAATGTGTGATAGGAAGAAATTACTTTGTGATCTGATGGTTATATATGTTTTTACTATTGTTACCCGACTCTGTGTACCGTTTGTGGGTTGTAGAAGTACCCAAGTGCCCCTGCCCGCTGGAACCGTTTTCGATTGGCGTATGCGTAGACGTATTGCATTATTGGCTATGACTGCTTCCTGGTGTAATAAGCCTCCACTAGTGGTAATTTTGGATTGAGGGACTAATTCGCTTATGCATAGCGCCCCGAAGAAGGCAATAGCAAATGCAGTAGAAAGTAGTGTTGATTCAAATTGTGAGTGTCATGTTAATGGTGTTAGGGATATGATGTGAGAAATCAGTTTTAGTGACACGGGATGGGACGTCTAGACTCCTGACTTAGCTGACCCCTTTTCCACCCTTTTATGGATTGTCTGATGATGAATCTCTTTGTCACATCTCCCCAATTCAGTAGTTGGAAGTGAAATGCTACTCCGGTCAGCCACCGCTGCGCTGATGACCCTGATATGCCCCTCATCATTAGCTGGTTTAGAAATTCTATGGTGACTTGTAATCTGGCTTGTTCACATTGGTCAACACGTCTGCCTGCTACTAGTCGTGTCCACTCTTCCCATGCCTTACCGTATGCTTGCCACGTCGACGGGGCAACTGACGCTCTGATTAATGGCATCAACTATTCGCCACTAGATCCCATAGGGAGGGCGGGCAACTGTTGCCCGATGGGTGGACGTTGGGGAGGAGCTCTGTGAAAATCTGCCAATTGAATTGTGATAAAGCGTTAGCAGCAGCTTTAGACCCTTCAGCATCATGGCTAGCGCGGACCTATGCCTTGTGTTTTAGGCATAGACGGGAGAGAGGATGATGCCATCTTATTAATGCAGTGCGCTAGGCTGGTGTTTTTTGTTATGAAGCGTATATTTTTGTTAGCCAGGAGCGCGCCCCATATTTCTATTGCTACCACTATTGGGAAGAAAATTTTTTTTCCGGGCTAGATGCAGCTAAAAATTATATTGAATTTGCAACCTGGTGGAGGTTAGTATAGATGGAGTAATAGAACAAGTCCCACACACTGCTACAAGCCCAAGCCCAAATATTTTTTCAGAGCTAGATGCAGATAAAAATTATTTTGAATTTGCAACCTGGTGGAGGTTAGTATAGATGGACTAATAGAACAAGTCCCACACACTGCTACTAGCCAAAATATTTTTTCAGAGCTAGATGCAGATAAAAATTATATTGAATTTGCAACCTGGTGGAGGTTAGTATAGATGGACTAATAGAACAAGTCCCACACACTGCTACAAGCCCAAATAATTTTTCAGAGCTAGATGCAGATAAAAATTATATTGAATTTGCAACCTGGTGGAGGTTAGTATAGATGGACTAATAGAACAAGTCCCACACACTGCTACAAGCCGAAATATTTTTTCAGAGCTAGATGCAGAATATAATTATATTGAATTTGCAACCTGGTGGAGGTTAGTATAGATGGACTAAAAGAATGATGCTATGCCCAAAAGGTTTTACTTCACTAGGTGCAGTAAAAAAATTGGTATTCTTTACACAGGTGGTGTAGCTTGCAACATAGATAGGCTACTTCACTGACTAACACACACTGCAAGAGGCCAAAAAGGATTTGCTTTGCTAGATTTAGCCAAATGCTGTGAAAAAAACTTGCACAGCACTAAAACAGACCTGCCTGGCAAAAAGTGATAGGAACTGATGTAACCTAGCCCTCAAAAGGACTGCAATTACAATTAGTCTTTAATCCCAACCTATCTATTTAAGAGCACAGACCTGCCTGATAAAAGGGATAGGAACTGATGTAACCTAGCCCTGAAAAGGACTGCAATTACAATTAGTCTTTACTCCCAACCTATCTATTTAAGAGCACAGACCTGCCTGATAAAAGTCGTAGGAAATTATGTAACCTAGTCCTTAAAAGGACTGCAATTACAACTATTCCCTACTCCCAAGCTATCTGTAGATTTGTGCGAAAATTGGATGGAAATTAACAAAGTATAGCGCACACAGCAACAGCGGTGCCGTCTAACACGCAGCTGCAGCAGTGAGAAAATGGTGGCGATGGGGAAAATGGCTGGGTCTTATAGGGCAAGAACATGTGACATACACTGCCAATGACACATGCCCTTGCTTGTGTGAAAAAAGCTGTTCGCTCCGTGTGTGCGCTGCTGATAGGCTGACAGATTGCACCTCCCCACTGTAAATGTGGGAAAGAGAAAAAAAAATGGAGATCTTCATTATTCCTGCAGAGATCCATCCCCTGCCCCTCCACCCGCCCCGCTGCACACTCAAACTGCGTATTAACATTAATTTTCAGCATTACTGAGAAAAAATCCAGTTATGATTTTGGTGCACGAACAGTTATCGAACATAACCTCGAACAGCCGAATTTTTTTCAAATTATTCGTGGTCGCCGAACGGCTTGAACATCGCCCAAAACAGCTTGAATTTGAGATTGGCGAACAGTTCGAGTCGAACACCCCTCATCTCTAGTGAGGAATGCCTGTTTCTTAGCCATTCCTCACATATATTAAAGCTGTCAAACAGTCACAAATCATGCGCACTGAGTGAATCAAACATAACACCCAAGCACACTTAAGATACTTGGCGAGCAAGCTTGCTGAAAGGGTTAACAGAACATACTCACTCTTTATAACGTGAGTTAGTTGGGAGATTTGGTTGCACACTCGGGCTTCGTGCCCTTGATATCCCACTGTGTCTAATGCTATAATTTAGTATTTTCTTTAGTCCTCAAAAACTTTTGCTTGGGTAATTTTATAATACTGTCTACATCTGCCCTAACCAGGAGATTTCTTAAAGTTAATGAGTCAGTAGAATCAGCCCACCTATGTCATATATATTGGAATTCAGGTCATAGAAAGTTGAATAAATAAATGATACCTTGATTTCTGTGATCCGATGTCTTATTCCTAATAAATCCATGTTGAGTTGTGAGATAGTGATGAGGGGATAGATTCGTTGAGGATCAAGTTCCAGTCAAATTTCCTGAAATTTGTAGTTTCATTCAAAGTCGAACATTTAAAGATTCGATTTCCAGTTCTAAAGAAGAAAACTTTCCCAGCACTATATCCCACTATATTCCACAATGCTGAAGCATCAAAGAGCATCAGAAAGCAGCCAAACATAATTTTGTGATGCCATGTGAGCTTCCCCATAATGTCCTGCAGATATGACATATGACTGATTATCATAACCTATACAGTGGTACTCAGGACCTGGTCATCACAGATCAGCAGTTTCTCAGTGGAGCAAATTTTTTATAGCAGAGTTGTTTCCATCTCAAGAGTCACTGAGTAAGCCTTTCTCTCCTGTAGAGTGCAAGCTCTTATGGTCAGCTGGGTCCTCTCTCTCTTGTACAGTGTAAACTCTTATGGTCAGCAGGGTCCTCTCTCTCCAGCCTATAAAAAGTAAGCTCTTATAGTCAGCAGTGTCTTCTCTTTCTCGCCTCTAAAGTGTAAGTTATGGTCTGTGAGGTTCTTTCTCTCCTTCACCTCTCCTTCATTTATTTTTCAAAAAATGACAAGCTTTCCAGTATTGAAATTCACACTAATTTCTGGGGTAACCTTTTTCTACAAATTCATTGGTCAGATGTTCAGATCTAAGCTCTGTTTCTGTAACTACTCTGGATACCCTGTGGTATTGTGGTCTGGATAAAGATTATTTGGGGCTCTTGGATGACAATTAGTGTAAAAGAGTTGGCTATTTTGATCAGTAGATTTGATGTATAGATCTGTGTTCAGTCAGAAGCACATGTCATCTTTTATGACAGGTATGTCTAGAAACTAAATTTTTTTTGGTTATGATTAAATGTGAAGTTAAGTTTTGGTCGACACTAGAGATAGGCGAGCACTAAAATGCTTGGGTGCTCGTTGCTCGGGTTGAGCACATTGGAATACAACGAGCCCAATGTAAGTCTATGGGAAACTCAAGCATTTTTCAGGTGGCTCCCTCCGGCAGTCTGCAGAAGGCCTAAAAATTGCCCAAATCGATGGGAACAGTGCTCAAATGACATGGGAACAGCAAGGGGAAGACCCCTGGAAGCATTTCTGACTCCCAGGTCACTGCTGTGAACAATGTTGTCAAAGGTATTAATTCACTTTTACGGACTCATAATAAAACATACAAAAATGAAACCAAAATGCATTTTCCTGGTAAATATGTTAAGGAACATCCTGTTCAGGGTAATGACTTGTATATAAGGCAAAATAAATAACCAAAACCAAAAATACTCCTCCACACCTTGGGCTATGTTCACTCGGAGTGTTTTTGATGCCTTTAGGCACTTTTGCATTGCTTTTCCCCGTGACAAATGCATTCACCTGGAAATGTAATTTTAACATTTTACAACCTTTTCTGGCCATGTGGTGTGTGACACATCATTAGACACATCCTGTTACATTTATGAAGGAGGGACTCAAAGTCACAAAGCCTATTTTTATAGGGCCATCAGGCAGTCTTTACTATTGTTAAAGGGCCAGCAGTCGGTCCTTACTATTCTTAGAGAGCCATCAGCCGGCTATGCTTTGTTGTTCCCATTACTAAAGAGTGGGTCTCCAATAATGTTATGCATATGCAGTGAGTGGCAGGGCTGCCCAAAATTTGGATGCACCCCAATACCCCTTTGAAAATTTGGACGCACCCCAATACCCCTTTGAAGAGACTTAGAGTAGGGCCTCCTGAAAACAATGTTCCCATTATTAGGAAGTGGGTCTCCCATACTGTTTGGTTATGCAGTGAATGCAAGGGCTACCAAAAATTGGGAGGCACTCCAATGCTTCTTGGAAGAGACGTGGAGGTCAGAGGGCCTCCTGAAAACAATGTTCCCATTATTAGAAAGTGGGTCTCACTTTGTGTTTGCTTACGCAGTGAATGCAAGGGTTGCCAAAAATTTGGAGGCACTCCAATGCCCCTTGGAAGAGATGTGGAGGTCAGAGGGCCTCCTGAAAACAATGGTCCCATTATTAGGAAGTAAGTATCCCATAGTGTTAACCTGTGCAGTGAATGCAAGGGCTGCCAAAAATTTGGAGGCACTCCAATGCCCCTTGGAAGAGACGTGGAGGTCAGAGGGCCTCCTGAAAACAATGTTCCCATTATTAGTAAGCGGGTCGCCCATAGTATTGGCCTATGAAGTGAATTCAAGGGCTGCCAAAAATTGGGAGGCACTCCAATGACCCTTGGAAAAGACGTGGAGGAGGGCCTCATAAAAAAATGTTCCCATTAGAAAGGAGCGGGTCTCCTATACTTGTAATGTCCATGCATTAAGTGTATGGGCTGACAAACATTTTCCCCTGGGGGGTATACATGAACATACTGTATAAAAAAAATATTTTACGGGCTCAAACACCCTTTAAAAAAATTATGTGGGTGTTGCATCACGGACAAGAGCAAATAGCCAAAATAAGGAAGCATATACCCATGTGTGGGTATGAAAAGGTGCATGGGAATACACCTCCCAAAAGAAGACACTGTATTTGAGTTTATGTTACACTGCTATCATTCGGTGGTGTTGTGAAGTCTGGCCCAATCCAGCCCTTGTTCCTTTTTATAAGAGTCAGCCTGTCAGCATTTTCAGTTGACAGGCGGATACGCTTATCAGTTATAATTCCACCAGCGGCACTAAAAGCCCGCTCTGATAAAACGCTAGCGGCATGGCAGGCCAGGACCTACAAGGCGTAGAGAGCCAGTTCATTTCACGTGTCCAGCTTGGATACCCAATAATCATAAGGCAGAGAGGAATCACGAAGGACGTTGGTACGGACAGCAAGGTACTCCCTCAGCATCTTCCCAAACTTTGCACTCCTTGTGAGAGTACCCCGCGACTCAGGGCCTGTGTGATGGGAGGGCTGAGAAAACTCTCCCAGAACTTTGCCTGACTCTGCTGGATTGGAGTTGTGTCTCTCTCGCCTGTAGTCCTTGGTTGTAAAACAAACTGTGACCTCTGCCGCCAGAGTTTTCAGATGGGAATTTTTTTAATAGTTCCGCAACAAGGGCCTTCTGGTACTGCCCCATTTTTGTAGACCTGTCCGCCTCAGGAATAAAAGATAGAAAGTTCTTCTTGTAGCGTGGGTCTAGAAGTGTCACCAACCAGTAATAACTGTCACCCACAATTTTGAGAACGCGAGGGTCATGGGAAAGGAAGGGTAACTTAAACTCAGCCATGCGTGCCAGACTGCTAACAGGCAAGACTACCGTATCCTCACCAAGAGGACGAGTGACCATGCTCTCCTCCTCTTCCTCCCTGTCCTCAGGTCATCCACACTGAACAGACGGTATGACAGATGTGCAGGTAGTACCGTCTATAATGCATGAAACTAGCTCCCGTTCTTCTTCCTCCTCCTCCTCTTCCTCATTGTCACCCAATCCACGTTGGGATGGGATGAGGCTGAGCTGTGTGGAATCACCCTGTGTGGTTCCTTGCTCCATCTCATTGTGCTCCGCCTGCAATGCATCCTCTTTGATTGTGAGCAGAGAGCATTTCAGAAGACAGATAAGCAGGATGGTGACGCTAATTATGGCATCATCGCCGATCACCATCTTGGTGGAGTCCTCAAAGTTTTGGAGGATGTTACATATGTCTGACATCCATGTCCACTCCTGAGGTCTTATGTGTGGAAACTGAACTGAATACCGACGGCCTTGTTGATTCTGGTAGTAAACAACTGCCCTCTTCTCACAAATCCTTCCCAAAATCTGCAGTGTAGAGTTGCAACGTGTGGGGACATCACACACCAGTCGGTGAACTGGAAGCTGCAAAAGCTGCTGAAGCACGGCAAGGGCGGCGGAAGCTGTAGCTGACTTTCTAAAATGGGCACACAGGCGGCGTACTTTGACAAGCAGATCCGGTATCTCCGGGTAGATTTTGAGAAAACACTGAACCACGAGGTTAAGCACATGGGCAAGGCATGGTACATGTGTGAGCTCGCCTTGCATCAGAGCAGCCACCAAGTTCCGACCATTGTCACACACAACCATGCCTGCCTGTAGGTTCAGCGGTGTCAGGCACAGATCTTCCTGCTCTTTCAGAACTGTCCACAACTCTTCAGCATTGTGCGGTTTGTCACCTAAATATATTATCTTCAGCACAGCCTGTTGCTGCTTGGAAGAGGCAGGGCTGCAGTGTTTCCAGCTTGTGACTGATGTGGTCATTTCAGATATGGAGGCTGAAGAGGAGGAGGAGGCTGAGGAGGATGAGGTGCAGGAGCTGTAGATTGTGGGGGAAACCCTGATTGACCTAGGGCCCACAATCCTTGGCGTCGGGAGTGTGTGTTCCGTCCCGTGGTCCGACTGGGTCCTGGCTTCCACTAATTTAACCCAGTGTGCAATCAGCGAGATGTAGTGTCCCTGCCCACAAGCCCTTTTCTATGTGTTAGTAGTTAGTTGTACTTTCCCAGTAACTGTATTGTTGAGGGCACGGCTAATGTTGTGGGACTCGTGCTTGTATAATGCGGGGATGGCACACCTGGAGAAATAGTGACAGCTGGGGACAGAGTACGGAGGGACGGCCACCGCTATCAGATTGCGGAAAGCTTCCACGAGCCTAAAAGGCAACATTTCGAGTGCAAGTACTCACGAAATGTGTGAATTTAGTAATATGGCCTGTGGGGCGTTGGCTGCGTATTTGCGTTTGCATTCCAAGGACTGGGGTATGGACAACTGAACACTGTGGTGGGACAAGGACGTGCTTGCTGATGGTGCTTGTTGAGAGTGTGCAATGACAGGTGAAGGGCAGAAGGCATCTTTGCATGCACTCTGGACAGGGGATTGGCTTGCACGCACAACAGCAGAAAAAGCAGTGGTGTCATCCTCAGACACTGTTCCTGGACCCTGGGGTTCTGCCCACAAAGTCGGGTGCATTGCTGCCATGTGCCTGATCATGATGGTGGTGGTCAGGCTGGTATTTTTGCTACCCCTGCTGATGCTGGCCTGGCAGGTGGTGCAAATGACCTTTTTGAGGTTATCGGTAGAGTCTTTAAAAAACAACCAGACTCGGGAAGACCTAACAGTTGTACTGGCAACTTCCGTCATGTTGGTGGTACGGCGAATGGTTGCCCACCTACTGTCTGCGGCCACCACACTGCTTCTTCCTGCCTGTTTGGGTGCACTGCCTCCCTCCCCCTGTGTGCTGCTGTCCTCGCTCTGCATGTGCTCCTGCCAGGTTGGGTCAGTTACTATATCATTCACCACCTCGTCTTCCACTTCCGCACCCTTGTCCTCCTTCTGACTTTCTTGCAATTGTGTCTCATTATCGTCCACCTCTTGTGACATTTTCCCACCGTCGCCTTCGTATGAGCGTGGCTGCTC
This sequence comes from Phyllobates terribilis, assembly GCF_046119375.1. Classification (NCBI taxonomy): domain Eukaryota; kingdom Metazoa; phylum Chordata; class Amphibia; order Anura; family Dendrobatidae; genus Phyllobates; species Phyllobates terribilis. Next base: position 366,818,903 of record NW_027362763.1, on the reverse strand, counting down.
AAATATTTGGGCATCACTACATGCGATCTCATCTTGCCCCACTTCAAGTGGACCAGGTGAGAGGCACGAATCTAAAAATGGAAAAGTGAACAGCTCTTTGTAATGTCCAAGTGTGGGATCAGTTGTCTCCGGACACTGGGCATGGTGGGAGGAAGGAGGATTTTGGTGAGGAATATGCGGTGCAGATTCACGGCTACTGAGACTTGACTGTGTGGAAGAAAGGGTGGTGGTAGCTAAGTGACTGGAAGCATTATTTGCTATCCAACCAATAACTAGTGTTGAGCCATCCCCGTAGTGTTCGGGTTCGGTTCGGTTGTCGAACACCGGGATGTTCGTGGAACTGTTCGTCGAACACCTTAGAACACCGTCTAACACCGTTAAAACCAATGGCAGGCAAACAAAAACACATAGAAACACATAGAAACCACCTTCAAAGGTGTCCAAAAGCTGACAAACTGCTCAGAAGACACTCTCTTTAAAAAAGCCGGCCGGCAATTCAGCAACTGTACCTATTTTTGTGTCCAGCCAGGTACAGCAGGCAGGAACGGGCTGCCCCCAACCACCAGCTGCCTATTTGTACCTGGGCGGACACAACAATATAGGGAAGCCCTTGTTTTTTAAATTATTTCTTGAATTTCATGAAATAATTAAAAAAAAAAATATGTGGGGCTTCGCCCTATTTTTGTGTCCAGCCAGGTACAACTAGGCAGCTGGAGCCTGGAATCCGCAGCGCAGGGAGGCCCAAGCTTTCTGGGCCCCCCCCCCGCTGCAAATTTCAGTCCGCAGCCACCCCAGAAAATGGCACGTTCATAAAAGCGCCATCTTCTGGCGCTGTACCCAACTCATCCAGGGCCCTGGTGCAGTGGCTCACTGGGTAATAAAGGGGTTAGCGCCAGCTTGGCATTATCAGCTGGCCCTAAGCCCGAAATTCATGGGGTCACGCCAATATTAGACATGACCGCCCTGAATTTCTAGTAAAGTATTTTAAAAAAAAAACAACACCCAGAATAAATTCTTTTAATTGAAATAAACACACAATTTTTTAATGTTCTAAATTAAACCATACTTGCCATCACGCCCATTCCAGCTGAAGCCAACGATCTCCTGCAATAAAAGTAAAATAATAAAGCAACATTATCCTTACCTTTCCATGGTTCCCACGACAGCTTCAGCTCTGCTACATTCACATGTCAGGCTGGATCGCAGCCGAAAGCTGCCATCCAGCTTGCCACGCCACAGACACTGAGAAGCGCAGGCATGCTTGCGCTCCTCAGTGTCTCACTGTGACGGCATCCAGATGAGCCAAGGTCATGTCCAATGAACTCGGCTCACCTCATGCACGTCACTGACAGCGTGGGAAAATTCTCCTGTGCTCAGCTCTTGAGCAGGAGAATTCTCCCACGCTGGGCTGGCATTGAGATGGCAGGCTGAATGGCAGCTGAGTGCTGCCATCCAGCATGCCATCCTTCATAGACACTGCAGAGCGCAGGCAATTCTCCCACGCTGTCAGTGACGTGCATGAGGTGAGCTGAGTTCATTGGACATGAGCTCACCTCATGCACGTCACTGACAGCGTGGGAAAATTCCCCTGCGCTCAGCGCTTCAGCAGCAGAATTTTCCCACGCTGGGATGGCATTGAGATGACAGGCTGGATGGCAGCGGAGCGCTGCCATCCAGCATGCCATCCTTCATAGACACTGCAGAGCCCAGGCATGCTTGCGCTCTGCAGTTTCTCTGAAGGATGACAAGCTTGATGACAGCGCTCAGCTGTGATCCAGCCTGTCATCTCAATGCCATCCCAGCGTGGGAGAATTCTCCTGCTCAAGCGCTGAGCGCAGGAGAATTTTCCCACACTGTCAGTGACGTGTGTAATAGTGGGGAAGGGCGTGGCCTTCCCTTGGTACTGAGATAGTTAAAAGGAAGTGTTCCTGAAGTCAGACCTCTCTGAACTGTTGGTAGACCAAGCTAAGGGGTTAACTTTAGTGGTCCAGTCAGTAGAGTAAAGGGGGAACTTAGTGCCCTGATCAAGCCTTGAGTGACATAGAGCTTGTTTCTGGCATAATTCCTTGTGGGCTGCAGTACCTGTAAACCGCCACAAGATGCCACTGTTCTGGGTGCAGATGTCAGGTTGAGTCTGCTAGCAGGGTTACAGACAGTGATGAGTTAATGCTGTGTGATGACAGCTCATTGAGGGTGGGCACTTTAGGAAAATTCCTGCTTAAGTTTCCAGAAAGCAGGAGGAGTCACTCAGTAAGAGATAGTACAGAGAATCCTACAGGCAGCCTGAGTATATTGGCTGCTAGGGTAGACGGGAACTCCATACCCTCAGACAGTGGAATCACCAGTGTGAGTCTCCCTACGCAAGAGCAAGAGTCCTGTTAGCCGGCCGGAGAAACTCATCAAAGGTAGTGAGGACCCGGGGCACTTCTAGTCTGCAGGAAGCAGAGGAAGATAAACAGGACTCCAGGCTAAGACGTGGGTGAGAGATTGGATCCAGATCACTGTCAGTATTACAGAAGAGTCTCTTGGGCTAGAGATAGAGTCACCGAGTTGCTTCACTCAAAGAGGGAACCAGGGCTGAAGATGTTGCCAGCGCCTGTGAGAGAGATGACAGCCTGTCGGGCCTTATCCATTATATCTGCCTGTAAATGTTGTATATATTCCTCTTCCCCAAGTAAAGTTCAAGTTCTGGTTAAGAACCTCGTGTCCTCTGAATTTATTGCTGCCCTGGTCCCAGAAGAGAAATGCCTGGAGGCAGCCGCGATCAGATGGCTTGAAGTAAGTGAAGAGCACCACATACAAAGCCACACTTCAGAGGGAGGACACATATTGTCTGTAGGGTGCCAAAGTGAGAGGGGGCTACAGGTCGCCCACGACTACCTCGCCTCGCTGGGCCACCTTACATTTGGCGTAGTCGGCAGGATGCGAGCTCCACGCATGAAGAAAGCAGGGAAGAGCCGACGCAGAACACTGAGGAGAAAGTGTTGGAAGGCATGTTGCCCAAGATGGTGGCCCGAAGCATGGATTCCAAGATGGTGACAATGGCGGTAAAGTCTGGGAGAAGAACCGCCTATCGTGGGAGTGGACGGCGCCGGAGAGCGCGAAAAGATGTCCAGCCCCTACGAGTTCCGGCTCAAAGAAGGATGGGCCCAGCAGTGAAGATGCGTCCCAGGATGGGACGTACAGTGAGGGAGAGAGCGCGGCTTAAAGTGAAGTCCGGCCCCGTGAGTATCAGCGCGCACAGATAAGGGGTGCGGCTGAAGGCGGAGCTGCCGAGAGTGACGAGTGACGTGGCGGTCGCGTTAGAAGGCCGGCCCAGAAAGAGGTGGAGTTGGACGCGCAGGACGCGCGTCACCGGTAAGCGACCGGGGCCATTTTCTGTCCGGCACGCAAGGGGAAGGAGGTACAGCAGAGGACGTCTTGAGAAGATGGCAGCCCCGGAGTCTGACGACATGCGTGAGTCGAGCAGTGAGGAGGAACTCCTGGAGATTACCACCCCAGGGGCCACGGCTGGGAGCCATTCACCTGCGGGCGCTGCCCGCGAGCCGTTGCCCCTACCCCCAGGGGCTGTCCAGTGGGCCACTAGGCCTGATCCGGAGCTGGGCCTGCTAGTCCACGAGCTTTGCATGTGGTGCTGGAGTCGGATGCCAGAGGAAACGTCCCCCTCGGCTGAGGGAGGAGAACATCCCGGTGGGGCCAAAGCAATAGCTGCAGCGGAGCTTGAGGAAGGAGAGCGGTCTATGCCCCAGCGGCCGGTTACGACTGCGGTATCTGTCACGATAGCTTCTGTGGCAAGAGGGGCCCCCAAGCCTTAAGGGGACGGTGCGGAAGGGAGGCCACCTAAAAGAAAGGCCACGCAGGAGAATTTCAGGTCGTTAGCCTTGGAGGCCATCCACTCTCCCTCGGCAGAGCGGTACGCTGAGCTCGGGAGTCTGAAATGGACTACCCGCAACCCCCCGATGACCGCGCGAGAACAGCGGCGATGGACCGATACCTTCCTGAGAGGCTGGCTGGAGGGTTCCAATGCGGCGAGAAGGGAGTCGGTGGAGAAAGCCCAGACCCGGGGACGGGTCATAGAGTTCCGTATCTGTGAGGGGTACGGGTTTCTGGAGGAGGAATAGACCGGGCACGAGGTGTTTGTGGCCTGCAAAGTGGTAAAGCAGGACTATCTACCCGACCGTCTCCACAACCTGCACGTGAGGGACATCGTGCACTTTGTGAAATGTGAGTGCCCCAGAGGGTGGTATGCAGCTGCACTCACCCATCTATATAAGTGGGAGGATGTCCTTGAAAAGGACAGGCAGGTCCTCCAGCAAAGAGGTAGGAGAGAGGCTCTGTAGCGCCGGGCTAGGGAAGCCCCTAAAGGATTCTCGCCCCCTCCGAAGGTCGGCGTCCTGCAGAAGGATGAACCCAGGAAACAGCAGTGGGGAGATGTAGTCGGTGAAGAGGAGGAAGATCTCCAGAGCTGCAGTGGAGCCAGCTATCCCAGCGAGGCTGATTCCACAACCAAACACCCAGAATGGACTGAGGCGGTTAAACAAGGAGCCGTCGGAAGGGCTCAGGCTGCTGTCAGTCAGGAAGTCCACAGCTTCACGGTGACTAGCTACGGCCCTACTCAAGTCGTCTGTGGCAGCGCTACATCCTCAGATGAGGACCCCGGGCACCGCCGATATCCTGACCAGCCTTGGAGGTGGAAGAAGTCACCTTCCTCTGCAGCCTGGGCCGCCCTCATGAAGGAACGGAAGAAGTGAGCTGGCTAAATGGTCCGTTGACCTCTCACTTTTTCATTTACTAGGACCCACCAGCTGCGGTCCTGATTCTAGGACTGTTTCCCAATTGGGGGCGGAGTGCCCCATGTTGAGTTAAGTTGGAAAGAAAAATGGAGGACTGTTCCCCTACCTCCCAGGCCAATAAGGTCTTAAGCAGCACCAAAAGTTGTGTGCCTAAGACAGCTGCTCCTTTTGTTTTTACTTTTACTTTTATTTTTGTTGCGCTTGTTGCGCCTTTTTCTGCTGGAATTTAAAATGCTGAGACACAGCTTGATGATGGATATCCTCCAAATCTAAGAGACTTGCGGCCTAGTGGGAAGAACTGGTGACCCCCGCTAGGGCCAAGAAGAAAGAGACTCACAGGGTGTTACCTGTGACTGCGTGTGTCAGAATGCAGCCCTTGATGAAGATTGAGGGCTAATGGTGGGTAACTTGTCTTAAAAATATGGACATGGACACTGTGTTTCCAGGGTCCTTACCAAGAAGGACCGGTACCTCTGAGAAGTTTTTTTTATGTGAAAAGTTGATAATGGACTGTCCTGAATTGCTGTTCCGGGGCCCCATCCAAGAAGATGACCTCAGGACCAGTCATTTACTAAAATGTTTTAGTAAAATTTAGTAATGTGATATAATGTCATAGCTGCTGATTTGTGTTTATTGTTTAGTGTGGTCGGGGACGACCAACATTAAAGTGTCGGGGAATGTAACAGTGGGGAAGGGCGTAGCCTTCCCTTGGTACTGAGATAGTTAAAGGAAGTGTTCCTGAAGACAGACCTCTCTGAACTGTTGGTAGACCAAGCTAAGGGGTTAACTTTAGTGGTCCAGTCAGTAGAGTAAAGGGGGAACTTAGTGCCCTGATCAAGCCTTGAGTGACATAGAGTTTGTTTCTGGCATAATTCCTTGTGGGCTGCAGTACCTGTAAACAGCCACAAGATGCCACTGCTCTGGGTGCAGATGTCAGGTTGAGTCTGCTAGCAGGGTTATAGACAGTGATGAGTTAATGCTGTGTGATGACAGCTCACTGAGGGTGGGCACTTTAGGAAAATTACTGCTTAAGTTTCCAGAAAGCAGGAGGAGTCACTCAGTAAGAGAGAGGACAGAAAATCCTACAGGCAGCCTGAGTATATTGGCTGCTAGGGTAGACGGGAACTCCATACCCTCAGACAGTGGGATCACCAGTGTGAGAGTCTCCCTACGCAAGAGCAAGAGTCCTGTTAGCCGGCCGGAGAAACTCATCAAAGGTAGTGAGGACCCGGGGAACTTCGAGTCTGCAGGAAGCAGAGGAAGATAAATAGGACTCCAGGCTAAGACGTGGGGGAGAGATTGGATCTAGATCACTGTCAGTATTACAGAAGAGTCTCTTGGGCTAGAGATAGAGTCACCGAGATGCTTCACTCAAAGAGGGAACCAGGGCTGAAGATGTTGCCAGCGCCTGTGAGAGAGATGACAGCCTGTCGGGCCTTATCCATTATATCTGCCTGTAAATGTTGTATATATTCCTCTTCCCCAAGTAAAGTTCAAGTTCTGGTTAAGAACCTCGTGTCCTCTGAATTTATTGATGCCCTGGTCCCAGAAGAGAAATGCCTGGAGACAGCAGCGATCGGATGGCTTGAAGTAAGTGAAGAGCACCACATACACAGCCACACTTCAGAGGGAGGACACGTATTGTTTGTAGGGTGCCATAGCAAGAGGGGGCTACAGCTCGCCCACGACTACCTCGCTGGGGCACCTTACTTGTGCATGAGGTGAGCTGAGTTCATTGGACATGACCTCGGCTCATCTTTATGCAGTCACAGCGAGACACTGAGGAGCACAAGCATGCCTGCGCTTCTCAGTGTCTGCGGCATGGCAAGCTGGATGGCAGTGATCCAGCCTGTCATGTGAATGTAGCAGAGCTGAAGCTGTCGTGGGAACCATGGAAAGGTAAGGATGATGTTGATTTATTATTTTACTTTTATTGCAGAATACATTGGCTTCAGCTGGAATGGGCGTGATGGTAAGTATGGTTTAATTTTGAACAATAAAGAATTGTGTGTTTATTTCAATTAAAGGACTTTATTCTGGGTGTTTGTGATTTTTTTTTAACTTTGACTATGGGGTTAGAATGGGGGTGTCTTATAGACGCCTCTCCACTACTAACCTGGGCTTGATGTCAGCTGGCATTATAAGATGCTGAATTGCCGGCCGGTATTTTTTAAAGAGACGGTGCATGAAAACACTAATTTTTTTAAAATAAATCCTTTAACACTAAATGACAAGTACAGTAACCAACACTGTCACTGTACTTCTTATATATGTTACTGACATGTTTCTATCTATCTAATCTATGTGTGATACTCTATTCTTTTTGTTCTAAATTGTCGGGTACCGGTTTATGCCGCTGCTGAATTGCCGGCTTTTCATGTTTCACTGTGAACACTGTTCCCATCGATTTGGGCAATCACTGTAATGCCACAACCACCATGGCTGTGACATTACAGTGAGTGGCAGACAATCCCTGCATGATGTGAAAAAATCCAGTTACTCTTTTGTAGTGTTGAGCCACCCCCGTAGTGTTCGAGTTCGGTTCGGTTCGTCGAACACCTTCGAACACCGTTAAAACCAATGGCAGGCAAACAAAAACACATAGAAACACATAGAAAACACCTTCAAAGGTGTCCAAAAGCTGACAAACTGCTCTGAAGACACAACTAGCACATGGAAAAGTGACAAGTACATATAGTCATGCGAAAAGAAAAGAGGTGGAGGAGTAAAAGGAGGGGGAGACACAGATATAGGCATGTCATGCCCTTCTAAAATCCAAAAAGTGAGAAGCCGACACGTTCAGCCCGCTCCTGCCTGTGCCACCTCCGTGTCGCCGGGTTTGTGCCAGAGCCGCGGTGAACCCTGACGGCCAGCCCCCCTCTCCCAATACTGGTGCCTGTCCGCTGGTGGGTCGAGCGAGCCCCCCTGTGGTGGAGGCAGCTCTAAGCTTTTTAATTTAAATTGTCTCTCTAATTTGAATGAATACACTTTAAATCCATTTACAAGGATCTATTGGAGGGCAAGTCTCATGCCAGCAGCCGCGTAATTCCAGCTCCAGTAGCGTTCACTAAAGCTGCTGCAGTTAAAAAGCTTTTATAAGGATCGAGCTCGGCTGTCCACCGCAAGGCATCCTACTGCCAGTCCCAGCCCCTATGCCTTGGGGTGCCTCCTGATGCTCTTCACTGAGTATCCCATGGTCCCGAAGCATTTCCTTTGAAAAAATTAAGTGTCAAAACTACAGGTGGTGTAGCTTGCTTAACAGCCGGGATAATCCGCTGACTAGCAGACACAAAGTATTTCCTGGGCTAGATGCAGTTAAAAATTTGTAATTAGATACTCTCGTTGGATGCTGAGAAAGCATTCCATACAGTCTCCTGGCACGCCATATATGATTCTCTTAAATGCTTGGGGTAGGGGTCTAGGGGACCCTTTTATAGCCAAAATCACGGCCCTGTATCGCAATACGTCACCTAGACTGAAGATAAAATGGAACTGTATTACCCTGAGGGCTCGGTTGCTACAGAGGTATTGCACCTCACCCAGAGGTGTGATATCTCACTCTCAGGTAAGGATGGAGTGTGGATCAGGACCCGACACCTGCATGCATTACACCACATTGCCGTGGGGCAGGGCGACCAATATGCCCCTGAGATGGGCACGACAGTCCCTGTCCCTGGCTGGAGTGGGGGGAGGGAACACTGAGGAAGGGGAACCCTGTAGTGCAGGAGCAGGGAGGAAGCAGTTCCTGGGTGCATTGAGAAGGGAGTATAAAATGTGGGCACCATCTTAGTTCAGTGCAGAGAAGTCTGAGCAGAAGTGGCAGTGAGCAGGGGCTCTGCATGAGCTCTGCTCCGGAGGCGGGCCTAGTAACAGAGGCCCAGGCCTGGAAGAGGGAGAAGGAAGGAAGAGGAGCGGAGAAGGCTCCAGGAACGAGGAATGAAGGGATCCCACCGCACGCCCGAATCCACCTGCGTGGAGGGGTCAGGCCAAAGGGGGAGACCGGTCCCCGAAACTAGTGGAGGCAGGAAACGACCCTCAGCTAGAAACCGGAGGCTGTGTCAATTTATGTGGCGCAGCCCCTCGCTACACCCGCTAGGAAGGCACCACATAGGGTCAGGGAAACTGGCGCCAAGTTTACCAAGAGGAGGCCCGAGGCAGCCGGACAGAAGGTTTGGTAAGAAAGGCCAGACAAAGGACACACAAAGGGGGTCCTGTGAAGCGCTCCAAAGTTATCTGGGAGTTGTCTGAGCCCCTCACCTGGTGAGCACAGTACGACGTGGGCAGCCGTTACCTGCAGACGTGGTCTGGATAATAAGAACTGTGAGTAAAGGCCCTGGACTGCATCACTGACTCTGTGTCGTTACTGCTGCTGCCCTGCACCATCACCCCCATCCTCCGCATACACTGCCCTGAGGCTATACTCCTCCCGTGGGGAGTTATGCTACGCTCTGCTGCACCCACAACACCAGCCTCAGCGGTCTGCCCTGGAGCGGCGGTTCACTCTGACCGCAATCCACGGGTGGCGTAGTCGGACATTTAAACATCAAAACCACATAAATAGTTCCGCCACTGGTTTGACCGCCCTGAGCCACGGAACCGGGTCGCCGCCACGGAGACTACAACCACCAGCATCCACCAAAAAGGGTCCGGCTCCGGGTGTCCCAAGGCCCAGGGGGCGCGTCAGAACATTTTCATCACCTTTCACAATCACCAATGGGACAAGGCAGGGATGTTCTCTGTCCCCTCTCTTATACATCCTAGTGACGGAGCACCTGCTCTCATCAATTCGCCATAACCCCAATATTAGGTGGATTGAGCTGGGAGGCACCGAGTACAAGTGCTCTCTATTTGCTGATGATGTCCTAGTATATATCACTCAATCACATATATCCATCCATGCTGTTATGGCTGAAATAGATCACTTTGTTACATGGTCAAATTTTAAAATCAATGCAGCGAAGTCTGAGGCCCTCGATGTCTCCCTCCCCAAATCCATATAGGATTCCATCCAGTCCAACTTTCCCTTTGCCTGGCCCTCACAGGGTATCAAATACTTAGGAATTCCTATTCATAGAGACCTCTCCCATCTACGTTATCTTAATTTTGGGCCCTTTATTGAACAACTCCATACAGACCACGGTTGGCAAGTTAGAACTGTAAGATTCACTACGTGAACCACTGGTGTTTTGTGGAAAAGCACATGTACACTGTGTTCCAAATTATTATGCAAAAAGTGTTTAGGAGTGATAAGGGAAGAATTTGTTTGTTTGTCAGTTAAACTCATTGATGGTGATGTGTGTCAGGGCTCTTTATATCACTGTAAGCAATTGCAGACACCTGTGCTAATTAATTTGGCAGGTGTGTCCAATGAAAGGCAAGACTACTTAAGAAGGCTGTCTTACATTATTAAGCAGCCTACATTTTCTGCCAAAATGGGAAAGAAAAAGGATGTGTTGGCTGCTGAGAAGCAACAAATTGTGGAGTGTTTAGGTCAAGGCATGACTACAATCAACATTGTGCGATGATCAGGATGAAGTGTCTTGGCAATCAAGAAGTATGTAGCTGATTCACAGTACACACGTGTGCGTGCTGATAAGGGCAAATTGAGGACTCTTTCCTACAAGCAATTACATCAGGTTAAAAGAGCAGCGGCAAAAAAGCCTTGTCATAGCAGCAGACAAGTTTTTGAAGCTGCTGGTGCCTCCAACGTCCCCAAAACAACAAGATGCAGGGTCCTTCAGAGGTTTGCAGCTGTGCATACGCCACCCTTTCGACCTCCTCTATCCACTTCACACAAGCAGAAACGGCTCCAGTGGGCCAAACATTACATGAAGACTGATTTCAAAAACTGTTTTGTTCACGGATGAGTGCCGTGCAGCGCTCGATGGTCCAGATGGATGGAGTGGAGTATGGCTGGTTGATGGACACCCCACGCAAACACGGCTACAGCGCCAACAAGGAGGAGGTGGAGTAATGTTTTGGGCTGGAATCATGGGGAGAGAGATTGTCGGCCCCTTTAGGATCCCGGAAGGCGCTAAAGATGAACTCCATAATGTATGTGGATTTTCTCAAACAGCACTTCCTGCCATGGTTCAAGAAGAAGAACCGTGTATTTCACAGCAAGATCATTTTTTTGCATGATAATGCACCATCTCATGCTGCACATAAAACATCTGCATCTCTGGCTGATATGGGCATAAAAGGGGACAAACTTATGGTGTGACCCCCATGCTCCCCTGACCTCTACCCCATTCAGAACCTCTGGAGTATCATCAAAAGGAGTGTCTATGATGGCGGGAGGCAGTTCACATCTAAGCAACAGCTCTGGGAGGGTATTCTGTCCTTATGCAAAACAATTGAAGCAGAAACCATCCAAAACCTGACAAATTCAATGGACGAGAGAGTTCAGAAGCTCCTTTCGAACAAGGGGTCCTATGTGAAAATGTAACATCACCTAGAATAAAGTTTTGAGTTGAAAACTGTTTGATTTCAGTTTCTAATAACTAGAGAAGAGCGTTGTTCTACTCGAACTGTTCGCCAATCTCAAATTCGAGCTGTTTTGGGCGGTGTTCGAGCCGTTCGGCGAACACGAACAATTTGAGAAAAATTCGGCTGTTCGAGGTTATGTTCGATAACTGTTCGTGCACCAAAATCATAACTGGATTTTTTCTCAGTAATGATGAAAATTAATGTTAATACGCAGTTTGAGTGTACAGCGGGGTGGGGGGAGGGGCAGGGGATGGATCTCTGCAGGAACAATGAAAATCTCCATTTTTTTTTCTCTTTCCCGCATTTACAGTGGGGAGGTGCAATCTGTCAGCCTATCAGCAGCGCACACACGGAGCGAAGTGCTTTTTTTCACACAAGCAAGGGCATGTGTCATTGGCAGTGTATGTCACATGTCCTTGCCCTATAAGACCAAGCCATTTTCCCCGTCGCCACCATTTTCTCACTGCTGCAGCTGCGTGTTAGACGGCACCGCTGTTGCTGTGTGCGCTATACCTTGTTAATTTCAAGCCAATTTTCACACAAATATACAGATAGCTTGGGAGTAGGGAATAGTTGTGATTGCAGTCCTTTTAAGGACTGGGTTACAGCATTTCCTACGACTTTTATCAGGGAGGTCTGTGCTCTTAAATAGATAGATTGTGGGAGTAAAGACTAATTGTAATTGGAGTCCTTTTCAGGACTAGGTTACATCAGTTCCTATCAGTTTTTGCCAGGCAGGTCTGTGCCAGTGCTGTGCAAGTTTTTTTCACAGCATTTGGCTGAATCTAGCAAAGCTAATCCTTTTTGGCCTATTGCAGAGTGTGTTAGTCAGTGGAGTAGCCTATCTGTGTTGCAAGATATACCACCTGTGTATAGAATACCAATTTTTTTACTGCACCTAGTGAAGTAAAATCTTTTGGGCATAGCATCATTCTATTAGTCCATCTATACTGACCTCCATCAGGTTGCAAACTGAATATAATTTTTTTCTGCATCTAGCTCTGAAAAAATATTTGGCCTTCTAGCAGTGTGTCGGACTTTCTCTATTAGTCCATCTATACTGACCTCCATCAGGTTGCAAATTAAAAATAATTTTTATCTGTATCTACAGTACCTCTGAAAAAATATTTGGGCTTCTAGCTGTGTGTGGGACTTGTTGTATTAGTCCATCTATACTGACCTCCATCAGGTTGCAAACTGAATATATTTTTTTCTGCATCTACCTCTGAAAAAATATTGGGCTTCTAGCTGTGTGTGGGACTTGTTGTATTAGTCCATCTATACTGACCTCCATCAGGTTGCAAACTGAATATATTTTTTTCTGCATCTACCTCTGAAAAAATATTTGGCTTCTAGCTGTGTGTGGGTCTTGTTCTATTAATCCATCTATACAGACCTCCATAAGGTTGCAAACTGAATATAATTTTTTCTGCATCTAGCTCTGAAAAAATATTTGGCCTTCTAGCAGTGTGTGGGACTTTCTCTGTTAGTCCATCTATACTGACCTCCATCAGGTTGCAAACTGAATATAATTTTTTTCTGCATCTAGCTCTGAAAAAATATTTGGCCTTCTAGCAGTGTGTCGGACTTTCTCTATTAGTCCATCTATACTGACCTCCAATAGGTTGCAAATTAAAAATAATTTTTATCTGCATCTACAGTACCTCTGAAAAAATATTTGGGCTTCTAGCTGTGTGTGGGACTTGTTCTATTACTCCATCTATACTGACCTCCATCAGGTTGCAAACTGAATATATTTTTTTCTGCATCTACCTCTGAAAAAATATTGGGCTTCTAGCTGTGTGTGGGACTTGTTGTATTAGTCCATCTATACTGACCTCCATCAGGTTGCAAGCTGAATATATTTTTTTCTGCATCTACCTCTGAAAAAATATTGGACTTCTAGCTGTGTGTGGGTCTTGTTCTATTAATCCATCTATACAGACCTCCATCAGGTTGCAAACTGAATATAATTTTTTTTCTGCATCTAGCTCTGAAAAAATATTTGGCCTTCTAGCAGTGTGTGGGACTTGTTCTATTAGTCCACCTATACTGACCTCCATCAGGTTGCAAATTCAAAATAATTTTTTGTATGCTTCTAGCTCTGAAAAAATATTTGGCCTTCTAGCAGTGTGTGGGACTTTCTCTGTTAGTCCATCTATACTGACCTCCATCAGGTTGCAAACTGAATATAATTTTTTTCTGCATCCAGCTCTGAAAAAATATTTGGCCTTCTAGCAGTGTGTCGGACTTTCTCTATTAGTCCATCTATACTGACCTCCATCAGTTTGCAAATTAAAAATAATTTTTATCTGCATCTACAGTACCTCTGAAAAAATATTTGGGCTTCTAGCTGTGTGTGGGACTTGTTGTATTAGTCCATCTATACTGACCTCCATCAGGTTGCAAGCTGAATATATTTTTTTCTGCATCTACCTCTGAAAAAATATTGGGCTTCTAGCTGTGTGTGGGTCTTGTTCTATTAATCCATCTATACAGACCTCCATCAGGTTGCAAACTGAATATAATTTCTTTCTGCATCTAGCTCTGAAAAAATATTTGGCCTTCTAGCAGTGTGTGGGACTTTCTCTGTTAGTCCATCTATACTGACCTCCATCAGGTTGCAAACTGAATATAATTTTTTTCTGCATCTAGCTCTGAAAAAATATTTGGCCTTCTAGCAGTGTGTCGGACTTTCTCTATTAGTCCATCTATACTGACCTCCATCAGGTTGCAAATTAAAAATAATTTTTATCTGCATCTACAGTACCTCTGAAAAAATATTTGGGCTTCTAGCTGTGTGTGGGACTTGTTGTATTAGTCCATCTATACTGACCTCCATCAGGTTGCAAACTGAATATATTTTTTTCTGCATCTACCTCTGAAAAAATATTGGGCTTCTAGCTGTGTGTGGGACTTGTTGTATTAGTCCATCTATACTGACCTCCATCAGGTTGCAAACTGAATATATTTTTTTCTGCATCTACCTCTGAAAAAATATTGGGCTTCTAGCTGTGTGTGGGACTTGTTGTATTAGTCCATCTATACTGACCTCCATCAGGTTGCAAACTGAATATAATTTTTTTCTGCATCTAGCTCTGAAAAAATATTTGGCCTTCTAGCAGTGTGTGGGACTTTCTCTGTTAGTCCATCTATACTGACCTCCATCAGGTTGCAAACTGAATATATTTTTTTCTGCATCTACCTCTGAAAAAATATTGGGCTTCTAGCTGTGTGTGGGACTTGTTGTATTAGTCCATCTATACTGACCTCCATCAGGTTGCAAATTGAATATAATTTTTTTCTGCATCTAACCCAGCCAATAGTTTTGGCCTAATACCACCGTTTGGCCACTCAGCTCTGCTCGGTTACCATCCCTTGTTTTTTTGTGCAAACAACTCCAGAGTTGTGAATTAGTTAACCACCAAAATGAGTGGAAAAAGGCCTGCTGCTGGTGTAAAGGGGAATAGGCGTGTTGGGAAGGGGAAAAAAGGTTGTGTCCGTGGGGTAGGTGTTAAAGCAACAGTAACATCTGCAGAAGAAAGACCATCTTCCATCCAAACTAAAATGTCTACTTCTTTTAGCGGACAATGTGATAAGATCCCTTTCTTATGGCCACGCCAATCGCTACAAATTCCAGATGAGGCACAAAAACAGCAGGTGCTTCAACGGATATCAAGTGCTCCTTTAAGTGGGCTCTCCTCCACATCAACTTCAACATCACAAATACTCCAGTCCTCAAAGGTGTCACCCCAATCTCACTTGCTTCCTCACAGCTCCCAAATCTCCAGCTGCCCGTCTGAGTGTGAGGTAGAACAGATGGTTGAGTCTGCAGAGCTGTTTACTCATACTATAGCCTGGGAATCAGAGGTCGACTCCAGCGCTTCTGTGAATCCAGACGAGGAAATGATCTGCACTGATGCCCAGAATCTTTATGAGTCGGATCCAGGACCAGACGCAGAAGGTTCTGACCATAATGTAGACCCTCATTCCCAAACTGCAACTCCTGGTGGTGGAGACAATGAGGAAGACGATGATAAGACTCAAATACCTGATTGGAGCGACAACTTTAGTTTTTTGTCAGGGCAGGAACAGGTTGGCTCTGAGGACGACGGGTGTGATAACGCACAGGGTGATGATGATGAGGTTGGAGATCCCACTTACTGTCAACCCAAAGTCAGCCAAGAGATGAGGTCAGCAGAGGAGGTGGAGGAAGATGCTAGTGACGACGAGGTCAGGTTGCGCCTTCCTGGACAGAGACGTAGTACTGGAAGCACGTCAACAACTGCATCCTCAAACACAACACTGCCTCTCACCACAAGTCGTGGTGGCTCTTCAGGTCGCATGGGTGCTAAGCCTTGCATAGCCTGGGCATTTTTTCAGATCGATAAAGATGACCCAACTCGTGTTATCTGTAACATTTGTCAGCAAAAGCTAAGTAGAGGCCAAAAACTACATAGTTTGAGTACTTCATGCATGAACCGGCACATGGACATGAAGCATAAGTTGCAGTGGGAAGCTCAGTGTGCTACAATGCGGCCTAGCCGGCCGGGCCAACCACCGTCTGCCATATCTTGTGCATCCGCGGCCTCTTCATCCTCTGTGACTGGGGGGACAGCAGTCACACCTGTTTTGGGGCGCAGACCTGCCACCTCTTTACCCGCAACAGCCAGCGTGATTGGCAGGTCATCATTTTCTTTGGAGGTGGGAACACCAGCTGGTTTTAAGCGCTGTCCGACATCGATAGCACCACCTTTGGATCAAGGCAACCTAACATGTCCGCCTGCATCGTCCTCACAGACCGGCAGTTTGCCGGGGACACCCTTATCAACCCCGTCTAAGCACAATAGCCAGCCCTCGGTCCCTCAGATGTGGACAAGTAAAAGACCATTTCCTCCTAGCCATGAGAAAGCTAAGAGGTTGAATTTCACCATCTGCAAGCTCTTGGCTACAGAAATGCTGCCTTTCCGCCTGGTGGACACAGAGGATTTTCGAGACCTTATGTCCGTCGCAGTGCCCCAGTACCAGATGCCCAGTCGGCACTACTTCTCAAAGAAAGGTGTGCCTGCGCTCCACCAGCATGTCGCACACAACATCACCGCTTCTTTGAGAAACTCTATGTGTGACAGGGTGCATTTCACCACAGACACTTGGATGAGTAGGCATGGACAGGGGCATTACATGTCGCTGACTGGGCACTGGGTAACTATGGTGACAGCAGGACAAGGGGCTGCTGTCCAAGTCTTGCCGTCCCCACGAGTTGTGCGGCAATCCTCTTTATGTCAAAGTTCCTCCACTGCTTCTGCCTCCTCAACCTCCTCTCGGTCTTCCACCTGCACCCAAAGCCTGTCTGGTCATGCCACAAGCTTTCTAACTGCGCAGAAGGGATCCTGCACACCTCCTTACTATGCTGGCAGTAGGGCTCAACGTCATCAGGCGGTTTTTACATTGAAATGTCTGGGAAATGTGAATCACACAGCTGAGGAGTTGTGGTCAGCTCTGGAGAACCAATTTCATGAATGGTTGTCTCCACTGGACCTGAAACCAGGGAAGGCCGTGTGCGACAATGCTGCAAACCTGGGTGCGGCCCTTTGCCGGGGCAATGTCACACACGTGCCTTGTATGGCTCACGTGTTGAACCTGGTTGTCCAGCAATTTTTAGCCCACTATCCCAGACTAGATGGCCTTATGCAGAGGGCACGATCGCTGTGTGCTCACTTCCGCCGTTCGCATCCCGCAGCTCAGCGACTTACATCTCTACAGAAGTCGTTGGGCCTGCCACTTCACCGGCTAAAATGCGATGTGCCTACCCGGTGGAATTCAACTCTGCACATGTTGCAGCGACTGTGGCAGCACCGACAAGCCCTGGTGCAATACGTTCTGACGTATAGCCTGGGCCAACGAGATTCAGAGGTGGGGCAAATCACGCTGGAGGAGTGGTCTCAGATCAGGGACCTATGCACCCTTCTGCACAGTTTTGAAATGGCGACGAAGATGTTTAGTGCTGACGATGCCATTATCAGCATGACTATTCCGGTGATTTACATGCTGGAGCACATGTTAAACAGAATTCGGAGTCAGGTGGTGGCACAAGAGGAGGTGGAGGAAGTAGAGGAGGAGGAGATGTATGCGGAAGGGCTAACAACTGCAAGGTCCAGACGGTCGGCAGCACCAAGGCGGCAGGCATGTGAGGGTGGGGGAGATGGTTTTACCAGGGCGCATGGTAGCAGCCAAACTAGTGAGGAAGGTGCAGGAGCCCAGGAAGAAGTGGAGGACGAACTGATGGAAGACTCATCAGATGAGGGAGACCTTGATCACATTTCTGTTGTGCGAGGTTGGGGGGAGAGGACAGAGGAAGGAAGCATGATTGTTACCTCGCCACCAACACAACAGGGACTTGGTGCTCCTGGATGCGCAACACACATGAGTGCCTTCTTGCTGCACTACCTGCAACATGACCCTCGAATTGTGAGAATTAGAAATAATCCTGACTACTGGGTTGCCACACTGTTAGATCCCCGGTACAAAAGTAGATTTGCAGAAATTATTCCTGCCATAGAAAGGGATGCACGCATGCAGGAGTATCAGCAGAGACTGTTGCAGAATCTTACATGTGCTTTTCCACAAAATACCAGTGGTGCACGTAGTGAATCTCACAGTTCCAACTTGCCAACTGTGGGACCGTCTAGTGTTCAGCACTCAAACCGTAACAGAACCACAGTATCTGCTGGTAACATCAATTTTGCGGAATCATTTCACCACTTTTTTAGCCCATCCTTTGCAAGGCCACAGGAGACAAGAAGTCTGACACATAGTCAACGCCTAGAGACGATGGTACAGGAGTATCTCCAAGTAAACATTGAAGCTACGACTGTGTCACTGGACCCTTGCTCTTTTTGGGCTTCCAATCTGGATAAATGGCCGGAGCTAGCCACTTACGCCTTGGAGATCTTGTCATGCCCCGCAGCCAGCGTTCTGTCTGAACGTGTGTTCAGCGCTGCTGGTGGTGTGCTGACAGATAAGCGCACGCGGCTCTCCACTGATAATGTAGACAGACTCACGTTCATAAAGATGAACAAATCATGGATCCGAAACGACTTTTCTACCCCTGTGTCATCCTGGGGAGAGTAAAAGCTTGATGATTGGTTAAAATCACCCTACCAACCGTTTTAAGCTTTCAAATTACTAATCATGTTTATCTGTATCTTGACTGGAAAATAATTTGGGCTTTGTAGCAATGTGCAGCACTGATCCTATTAGGCCATCTATACTAAAGCTTCACCAGATTTAAAATTAAAAATAATTTTTAGCTGCATCTAGCCCGGAAAATAATTTTGGGGCTCCGAGATGCGCAAGACACATAAGTGCCTTCTTGCTGCACTACCTGCAGCATGACCCTCATATTGTCAGAATTCGAAGTAATCATGACTACTGGGTTGCCACACTCTTAGATCCCCCAAACTTTTCGATCAACCTTTTCATTTTAATAAAAACCCAAAAAATGGTCATTTTTGAAATTGTAAGCATTAGCAGGTTGTTAGAAACTGAAATCAAACAGTTTTCAACTCAAAACTTTATTCTAGGTGATGTTACATTTTCATATAGGACCCCTTGTTCGAAAGGAGCTTCTGAACTCTCTCGTCCATTGAATTTGTCAGGTTTTGGATGGTTTCTGCTTCAATTGTTTTGCATGAGGACAGAATACCCTCCCAGAGCTGTTGCTTAGATGTGAACTGCCTCCCGCCATCATAGACACTCCTTTTAATGATGCTCCAAAGGTTCTGAATGGGGTAGAGGTCAGGGGAGCATGGGGGTCACACCATAAGTTTGTCCCCTTTTATGCCCATATCAGCCAGAGATGCAGATGTTTTATGTGCAGCATGAGATGGTGCATTATCATGCAGAAAAATGATCTTGCTGTGAAATACACGGTTCTTCTTCTTGAACCATGGCAGGAAGTGCTGTTTGAGAAAATCCACATACATTATGGAGTTCATCTTTAGCGCCTTCAGGGATCCTAAAGGGGCCGACAATCTCTCTCCCCATGATTCCAGCCCAAAACATTACTCCACCTCCTCCTTGTTGGCGCTGTAGCCGTGTTTGCGTGGGGTGTCCATCAACCAGCCATCCTCCACTCCATCCATCTGGACCATCGAGCGCTGCATGGCACTCATCCGTGAACAAAACTGTTTTGAAATCAGTCTTCATGTACAGTGCCTACAAGTAGTATTCAACCCCCTGCAGATTTAGCTGGTTTGATAAGATGCAAATAAGTTAGAGCCTTCAAACTGCAAACGAGAGTAGGATTTATGAACAGAAGCATAAATCTTACAAACCAAAAAGTTATGTTGCTCAGTTGAATTTTATTAAATTTTAAACATAAAAGTGTGGGTCAATTATTATTCAACCCCTATGTTTAATATTTTGTGGAATAACCCTTGTTTGCAATTACAGCTAATAATCGTCTTTTATAAGACCTGATCAGGCCGGCACAGGTCTGTGGAGTTATCTTGGCCCACTCCTCCATGCAGATCTTCTCCAAGTTATCTAGGTTCTTTGGGTGTCTCATGTGGACTTTAATCTTGAGCTCCTTCCACAAGTTTTCAATTGGGTTAAGGTCAGGAGACTGACTAGGCCACTCCAACACCTTGACTTTTTCCCTCTTGAACCAGGCCTTGGTTTTCTTGGCTGTGTGCTTTGGGTCGTTGTCTTGTTGGAAGATGAAATTACGACCCATCTTAAGATCCTTGATGGAGGAGCGGAGGTTCTTGGCCAAAATCTTCAGGTAGGCCGTGCTATCCATCTTCCCATGGATGCGGACCAGATGGCCAGGCCCCTTGGCAGAGAAACAGCCCCACAGCATGATGCTGCCACCACCATGCTTGACTGTAGGGATGGTATTCTTGGGGTCGTATGCAGTGCCATCCAGTCTCCAAACGTCACGTGTGTTGTTGGCACCAAAGATCTCCATCTTGGTCTCATCAGACCATAGAACCTTGAACCAGTCTGTCTCAGAGTCCTCCAAGTGATCATGAGCAAACTGTAGACGAGCCTTGACATGACGCTTTGAAAGTAAAGGTACCTTACGGGCTCGTCTGGAACGGAGACCATTGCGGTGGAGTACGTTACTTATGATATTGACTGAAACCAATGTCCCCACTGCCATGAGATCTTCCCGGAGCTCCTTCCTTGTTGTCCTTGGGTTAGCCTTGACTCTTCGGACAAGCCTGGCCTCGGCAAGGGAGGACACTTTCAAAGGCTGTCCAGGCCGTGGAAGGCTAACAGTAGTTCCATAAGCCTTCCACTTACGGATGATGCTCCCAACAGTGGAGACAGGTGGGCCTAACTCCTTGGAAAGGGTTTTGTACCCCTTGCCAGCCTTGTGACCCTCCACGATCTTGTCTCTGATGGCCTTGGAATGCTCTTTTGTCTTTCCCATGTTGACCATGTCTGAGTGCTGTTCACAAGTTTGGGGAGGGTCTTAAATAGTCAGAAAAGGCTGGCAAAAGAGATCTTTAATCCACACATGTGAAGCTCATTATTCTTGGTGCCTGAACTACTTCTTAATACTTTAGGGGGACCAAACAGAATTCTTGTGGTTTGAGGGGTTGAACAATAAATGACACTCTGAATTAACTTTTAACGTTTTTAAAAAAAAAACAAAAACAAAAAAAAAACAAAAGTTGCTGCAGTGCATTTCCCACTTCCAGGCTGATCTACAGTACAAATGTCACAATGCCAAGTTAATTCCGCATGTGTCAACCAGCTAAATCTGCAGGGGGTTGAATACTACTTGTAGGCACTGTAATGTTTGGCCCACTCGAGCCGTTTCTGCTTGTGTGAAGTGGATAGAGGAGGTCGACAGGATGGCGTATGCACAGCTGCAAACCTCTGAAGGACCCTGCATCTTGTTGTTCGGGGGACGTTGGAGGCACAAGCAGCTTCAAAAACTTGTCTGCTGCTATGACAAGGCTTTTTTGCCGCTGCTCTTTCAACCTGACGTAATTGCCTGTAGGAAAGAGTCCTCAATTTGCCCTTATCAGCACGCACACGTGTGTACTGTGAATCAGCTACATACTTCTTGATTGCCAAGACACTTCATCCTGATCATCGCACAATGTTGATTGTAGTCATGCCTTGACCTAAACACTCCACAATTTGTTGCTTCTCAGCAGCCGACACATCCTTTTTCTTTCCCATTTTGGCAGAAAATGTAGGCTGCTTAATAATGTGAGAGAGCCTTCTTAAGTAGTCTTGCCTTTCATTGGACACACCTGCCAAACTAATTAGCACAGGTGTCTGCAATTGCTTACAGTGATATAAAGAGCCCTGACACACATCACCATCAATGAATTTAACTGACAAACAAACAAATTCTTCCCTTATCACTCCTAAACACTTTTTGCATAATAATTTGGAACGCAGTGTACATGTGCTTTTCCACAAAACACCAGCGGTTCACGTAGTGAATCTTACAGTTCTAACTTGCCAACCGTGGTCTGTATGGAGTTGTTCAATAAAGGGCCCAAAATTAAGATAACATAGATGGGAGAGGTCTCTATGAATAGGAATTCCTAAGTATTTGATACCCTGTGAGGGCCAGGCAAAGGGAAAGTTGGACTGGATGGAATCCTATATGGATTTGGGGAGGGAGACATCGAGGGCCTCAGACTTCGCTGCATTGATTTTAAAATTTGACCATGTAACAAAGTGATCTATTTCAGCCATAACAGCATGGATGGATATATGTGATTGAGTGATATATACTAGGACATCATCAGCAAATAGAGAGCACTTGTACTCGGTGCCTCCCACCTCAATCCACCTAATATTGGGGTTATGGCGAATTGATGAGAGCAGGTGCTCCGTCACTAGGATGTATAAGAGAGGGGACAGAGGACATCCCTGCCTTGTCCCATTGGTGATTGTGAAAGGTGATGAAAATGTTCTGACGCACCCCCTGGGCCTTGGGACACCCGGAGCCGGACCCTTTTTGGTGGATGCTGGTGGTTGTAGTCTTCGTGGCGGCGACCCGGTTCCGTGGCTCAGGGTTGTCAAACCATTGGCGGAACTATTTATGTGGTTTTGATGTTTAAATGTACGACTACGCCACCCGTGGATTGCGGTCAGAGTGAACCGCCGCTACAGGGCAGACCGCTGAGGCTGGTGTTGTGGGTGCAGCAGAGCGTAGCATAACTCCCCACGGGAGGAGTATAGCCTCAGGGCAGTGTATGCGGAGGATGGGGGTGATGGTGCAGGGCAGCAGCAGTAACGACACGGAGTCAGTGATGCAGTTCAGGGCCTTTACTCACAGTTCTTATTATCCAGACCACGTCTGCAGGTAACGGCTGCCCACGTCGTACTGTGCTCACCAGGTGAGGGGCTCAGACAACTCCCAGATAACTTTGGAGCACTTCACAGGACCCCCTTTGTGTGTCCTTTGTCTGGCCTTTCTTACCAACACTTCTGTCCGGCTGCCTCGGGCCTCCTCTTGGTAAACTTGGCGCCAGTTTCCCTGACCCTATGTGGTGCCTTCCTAGCGGGTGTAGCGAGGGGCTGCGCCACATAAAATGTCAGAGCCTCCGGTTTCTAGCTGAGGGTCGTTTCCTGCCTCCACTAGTTCGGGGACCGGTCTCCCCCTTTGGCCTGACCCCTCCACGCAGGTGGATTCGGGCGTGCGGTGGCGACTCGCCCGTCCGCACCCCTGGGATCCCTTCATTCCTCGTTCCTGGAGCCTTCTCCGCTCCTCTTCCTTCCTTCTCCCTCTTCCAGGCCTGGGCCTCTGTTACTAGGCCCACCTCCGGAGCAGAGCTCATGCAGAGCCCCTGCTCCCTGCCACTTCTGCTCAGACTTCTCTGCACTGAACTAAGATGGTGCCCACCTTTTATACTCCCTTCTCAATGCACCCAGTAACTGCTTCCTCCCTGCTCCTGCACTACAGGGTTCCCCTTCCTCAGTGTTCCCTCCCCCCACTCCAGCCAGGGACAGGGACTGTCGTGCCCATCTCAGGGGCATATTGGTCGCCCTGCCCCACGGCAATGTGGTGTAATGCATGCAGGTGTCGGGTCCTGATCCACACTCCATCCTTACCTGAGAGTGAGATGTCACACCTCTGGGTGAGGTGCAATACCTCTGTAGCAACCGAGCCCTCAGGGTGCTACAGTTCCATTTATCTTCAGCCTAGGTGACGTATTGTGATACAGGGCCGTGATTTTGGCTATAAAAGGGTCCCCTAGACCCCTACCCCAAGCTTTTTAAGAGAATCATATATGGCGTGCCAGGAGACTATATGGAATGCTTTCTCAGCATCCAACGAGAGTATCTAATTACAAATTTTTAACTGAATCTAGCCCAGGAAATACTTTGTGCCTAGTAGCAGTGTCTGCTAGTCAGCGGATTATCCCGGCTGTTAAGCAAGCTACACCACCTGTAGTTTAGACACTTAATTTTTTCAAAGGAAATGCTTCGGGACCATGGGATACTTAGTGAAGAGCATCAGGAGGCACCCCAAGGCATAGGGGCTGGGACTGGCAGTAGGATGCCTTGCGGTGGACAGCCGAGCTCGATCCTTATAAAAGCTTTTTAACTGCAGCAGCTTTAGTGGACGCTACTGGAGCTGGAATTACGCGGCTGCTGGCATGAGACTTGCCCTCCAATAGATCCTTGTAAATGGATTTAAAGTGTATTCATTCAAATTAGAGAGACAATTTAAATTAAAAAGCTTAGAGCTGCCTCCACCACATGGGGGCTCGCTCGACCCACCAGCGGACAGGCACCAGTATTGGGAGAGGGGGGCTGGCCATCAAGGTTCACCGCGGCTCTGGCACAAACCAGGCGACACGGAGGTGGCACGGGCAGGAGCGGACTGGCCGTGTCGGCTTCTCACTTTTTGGATTTTAGAAGGGCATGACATGCCTATATCTGTGTCTCCCCCTCCTTTTACTCCTCCACCTCTTTTATTTTCGCATGACTATATGTACTTGTCACTTTTCCATGTGTTAGTTATGTCTTCTGAGCAGTTTGTCAGCTTTTGGACACCTTTGAAGGTGTTTTCTATGTGTTTCTATGTATTTTTGTTTGCCTGCCATTGTATTTAACGGTGTTCGAAGGTGTTCGACGAACAGTTCGACGAACCGAACCGAACTCGAACACTACGGGGGTGGCTCAACACTACTAATAACCTGCTAATGCTTATAATTTCAAAAATGACCATTTTTTTGGTCTTTATTAAAATGAAAAGGTTGATCGAAAAGTTTGGCGGATCTAAGAGTGTGGCAACCCAGTAGTCATGATTACTTCGAATTCTGACAATATGAGGGTCATGTTGCAGGTAGTGCAGCAAGAAGGCACTTATGTGTCTTGCGCATCTCGGAGCCCCAAAATTATTTTCCGGGCTAGATGCAGCTAAAAATTATTATTAATTTTAAATCTGGTGGAGCTTAGTATAGATGGCCTAATAGGATCAGTGCTGCACACTGCTACAAAGCCCAAATTATTTTCCAGCCAAGATACAGATAAACATGATTAGTAATTTTAAATCTGGTGGAGCTTATTATAGATGGCCTAATAGAATCAGTGCTGCACACTGCTACAAAGCCCAAATTATTTTCCAGTCAAGATACAGATAAACATGATTAGTAATTTGAAAGCTTAAAACGGTTGGTAGGGTGATTTTAACCAATCATCCATCTTTTACTCTCCCCAGGATGACACAGGGGTAGAAAAGTCGTTTCGGATCCATGATTTGTTCATCTTTATGAACGTGAGTCTGTCTACATTATCAGTGGAGAGCCGCGTGCGCTTATCTGTCAGCACACCACCAGCAGCGCTGAACACACGTTCAGACAGAACGCTGGCTGCGGGGCATGACAGGATCTCCAAGGCGTAAGTGGCTAGCTCCGGCCATTTATCCAGATTGGAAGCCCAAAAAGAGCAAGGGTCCAGTGACACAGTCATGGCTTCAATGTTTACTTGGAGATACTCCTGTACCATCGTCTCTAGGCGTTGACTATGTGTCAAACTTCTTGCCTCCTGTGGCCTTGCAAAGGATGGGCTAAAAAAGTGGTGAAATGATTGCGCAAAATTGATGTTACCAGCAGATACTGTGGTTCTGTTATGGTTTGAGTGCTGAACACTTGACGGTCCCACGGTTGGCAAGTTGGAACTGTGAGATTCCATACGTGCACCACTGGTGTTTTGTGGAAAAGCACATGTAAGATTCTGCAACAGTCTCTGCTGATACTCCTGCATGCGTGCATCCCTTTCTATGGCAGGAATAATTTCTGAAAATTTACTTTTGTACCGGGGATCTAACAGTGTGGCAACCCAGTAGTCAGGATTATTTCTAATTCTCCCAATTCGAGGGTCATGTTGCAGGTAGTGCAGCAAGAAGGCACTCATGTGTGTTGCGCATCCAGGAGCACCAAGTCCCTGTTGTGTTGGTGGCGAGGTAACAATCATGCTTCCTTCCTCTGTCCTCTCCCCCCAACCTCGCACAACAGAAATGTGATCAAGGTCTCCCTCATCTGATGAGTCTTCCATCAGTTCATCCTCCACTTCTTCCTGGGCTCCTGCACCTTCCTCACTAGTTTGGCTGCTACCATGCGCCCTGGTAAAACCATCTCCCCCACCCTCACATGCCTGCCGCCTTGGTGCTGCCGACCGTCTGGACCTTGCAGATGTTAGCCTTTCCGCATACAACTCCTCCTCCTCTACTTCCTCCACCTCCTCTTGTGCCACCACCTGACTCCGAATTCTGTTTAACATGTGCTCCAGCATGTAAATCACCGGAATAGTCATGCTGATAATGGCATCGTCAGCACTAAACATCTTCGTCGCCATTTCAAAACTGTGCAGAAGGGTGCATAGGTCCCTGATCTGAGACCACTCCTCCAGCGTGATTTGCCCCACGTCTGGATCTCGTTGGCCCAGGCTATACGTCAGAACGTATTGCACCAGGGCTTGTCGGTGCTGCCACAGTCGCTGCAACATGTGCAGAGTTGAATTCCACCGGGTAGGCACATCGCATTTTAGCCGGTGAAGTGGCAGGCCCAACGACTTCTGTAGAGATGTAAGTCGCTGAGCTGCGGGATGCGAACGGCGAAAGTGAGCACACAGCGACCGTGCCCTCTGCAGAAGGCCATCTAGTCTGGGATAGTGGGCTAAAAATTGCTGGACAACCAGATTCAACACGTGAGCCATACAAGGCACGTGTGTGACATTGCCCCAGCGAAGGGCCACACCAAGGTTTGCAGCATTGTCGCACACGGCCTTCCCTGGTTTCAGGTCCAGTGGAGACAACCATTCATGAAATTGGTTCTCCAGAGCTGACCACATCTCCTCAGCTGTGTGACTCACATTTCCCAGACATTTCAAAGTAAAAACCGCCTGATGACGTTGAGCCCTAATGCCAGCATAGTAAGGAGGTGTGCAGGATCCCTTCTGCGCAGTTAGAAAGCTTGTGGCATGACCAGACAGGCTTTGGGTGCAGGTGGAAGACCGAGAGGAGGTTGAGGAGGCAGAAGCAGTGGAGGAACTTTGACATAAAGAGGATTGACGCACAACTCGTGGGGACGGCAAGACTTGGACAGCAGCCCCTTGTCCTGCTGTCACCATAGTTACCCAGTGCCCAGTCAGCGACATGTAACGCCCCTGTCCATGCCTACTCGTCCAAGTGTCTGTGGTGAAATGCACCCTGTCACACATAGTGCTGACTGGGCATCTGGTACTGGGGCACTGCGACGGACATAAGGTCTCGAAAATCCTCTGTGTCCACCAGGCGGAAAGGCAGCATTTCTGTAGCCAAGAGCTTGCAGATGGTGAAATTCAACCTCTTAGCTTTCTCATGGCTAGGAGGAAATGGTCTTTTACTTGTCCACATCTGAGGGACCGAGGGCTGGCTATTGTGCTTAGACGGGGTTGATAAGGGTGTCCCCGGCAAACTGCCGGTCTGTGAGGAAGATGCAGGCGGACATGTTAGGTTGCCTTGATCCAAAGGTGGTGCTATCGATGTCGGACAGCGCTCAACACCAGCTGGTGTTACCACCTCCAAAGAAAATGATGACCTGCCAATCACTCTGGCTGTTGCGGGGAAAGAGGTGGCAGGTCTGCGCCCCAAAACAGGTGTGACTGCTGTCCCCCCAGTCACAGAGGATGAAGAGGCCGCGGATGCACAAGATATGGCAGACGGTGGTTGGCCCGGCCGGCTAGGCCGCATTGTAGCACACTGAGCTTCCCACTGCAACTTATGCTTCATGTCCATGTGCCGGTTCATGCATGAAGTACTCAAACTATTTATTTTTTGGCCTCTACTTAGCTTTTGCTGACAAATGTTACAGATAACACGAGTTGGGTCATCTTTATCGATCTGAAAAAATGCCCAGGCTATGCAAGGCTTAGCACCCATGCGACCTGAAGAGCCACCACGACTTGTGGTGAGAGGCAGAGTTGTGTTTGAGGATGCAGTTGTTGACGTGCTTCCAGTACTACGTCTCTGTCCAGGAAGGCGCAACCTGACCTCGTCGTCACTAGCATCTTCCTCCACCTCCTCTGCTGACCTCATCTCTTGGCTGACTGTGGGTTGACAGTAAGTGGGATCTCCAACCTCATCATCCTCACCCTGTGCGTGATCACACCCGTCGTCCTCAGAGCCAACCTGTTCCTGCCCTGACAAAAAACTAAAGTTGTCGCTCCAATCAGGTATTTGAGTCTCATCATCGTCTTCCTCATTGTCTCCACCAACAGGAGATACAGTTTGGGAATGAGGGTCTACATTATGGTCAGAACCTTCTGCGTCTGGTCCTGGATCCGACTCATAAAGATTCTGGGCATCAGTGCAGATCATTTCCTCGTCTGGATTCACAGAAGCACTGGAGTCGACCTCTGATTCCCAGGATATGGTATGAGTAAACAGCTCTGCAGACTCAACCATCTGTTCTACCTCATACTCAGACGGGCAGCTGGCGATTTGGGAGCTGTGAGGAAGCAAGTGCGATTGGGGTGACACCTTTGAGGACTGGAGTATTTGTGATGTTGAAGTTGATGTGGAGGAGAGCCCACTTAAAGGAGCACTTGATATCTGTTGAAGCACCTGCTGTTTTTGTGCCTCATCTGGAATTTGTAGCGATTGGCGTGGCCGTAAGAAAGGGATCTTATCACATTGTCCGCTAAAAGAAGTAGACATTTTAGTTTGGCTGGAAGATGGTCTTTCTTCTGCAGATGTTACTGTTGCTTTAACACCTACCCCACGGACACAACCTTTTTTCCCCTTCCCAAGACGCCTATTCCCCTTTCCACCAGCAGCAGGCCTTTTTCCACTCATTTTGGTGGTTAACTAATTCACAACTCCGGAGTTGTTTGCACAAAAAAACAATGGATGGGAACCGAGCAGAGCTGAGTGGACAAACTGTGGTATTAGGCCAAAACTATTGGCTGGGTTAGATGCAGAAAAAAATTATATTCAATTTGCAACCTGATGGAGGTCAGTATAGATGGACTAATAGAACAAGTCCCACACACAGCTAGAATCCCAAATATTTTTTCAGAAGTAGATGCAGAGGTAGATGCAGAAAAAAATATATTCAGTTTGCAACCTGATGGAGGTCAGTATAGATGGACTAATACAACGAGTCCCACACACAGCTAGAAGCCCAATATTTTTTCAGAGCTAGATGCAGAAAAAAATTATATTCAATTTGCAACCTGATGGAGGTCAGTATAGATGGAGTAATAGAACAAGTCCCACACACAGCTAGAAGCCTAAATATTTTTTCAGAGCTAGATGCAGATAAAAATTATTTTTAATTTGCAACCTGATGGAGGTCAGTATAGATGGACTAATAGACAAAGTCCCACACACTGCTAGAAGGCCAAATATTTTTTCAGAGCTAGATGCAGAAAAAAATTATATTCAGTTTGCAACCTGATGGACGTCTGTATAGATGGATTAATAGAACAAGTCCCACGCACAGCTAGAAGCCCAATATTTTTTCAGAGGTAGATGCAGAAAAAAATATATTCAGTTTGCAACCTGATGGAGGTCAGTATAGATGGACTAATACAACAAGTCCCACACACAGCTAGAAGCCCAATATTTTTTCAGAGCTAGATGCAGAAAAAAATTATATTCAATTTGCAACCTGATGGAGGTCAGTATAGATGGAGTAATAGAACAAGTCCCACACACAGCTAGAAGCCCAAATATTTTTTCAGAGCTAGATGCAGATAAAAATTATTTTTAATTTGCAACCTGATGGAGGTCAGTATAGATGGACTAATAGAGAAAGTCCCACACACTGCTAGAAGGCCAAATATTTTTTCAGAGCTAGATGCAGAAAAAAATTATATTCAGTTTGCAACCTGATGAAGGTCAGTATAGATGGACTAATAGAGAAAGTCCCACACACTGCTAGAAGGCCAAATATTTTTTCAGAGCTAGATGCAGAAAAAAATTATATTCAGTTTGCAACCTGATGGAGGTCTGTATAGATGGATTAATAGAACAAGTCCCACACACAGCTAGAAGCCCAATATTTTTTCAGAGGTAGATGCAGAAAAAAATATATGCAGTTTGCAACCTGATGGAGGTCAGTATAGATGGACTAATAAAACAATCCCACACACAACTAGAAGCCCAATATTTTTTCAGAGCTAGATGCAGAAAAAAATCATATTCAATTTGCAACCTGATGGAGGTCCGTATAGATGGACTAATAGAATGATGCTATGCCCAAAAGATTTTACTTCACCAGGTGCAGTAAAAAAAATGGTATTCTATACACAGGTGGTATATCTTGCAACACAGATTGGCTACTCCACTGACTAACACACTCTGCAATAGGCCAAAAAGGATTAGCTTTGCTAGATTCAGCCAAATGCTGTGAAAAAAACTTGCACAGCACTGGCACAGACCTGCCTGGCAAAAACTGATAAGAACTGATGTAACCTAGTCCTGAAAAGGACTCCAATTACAATTAGTCTTTACTCCCACAACCTATCTATTTAAGAGCACAGACCTGCCTGATAAAAGTCGTAGGAAATGCTGTAACCTAGTCCTTAAAAGGACTGCAATCACAACTATTCCCTACTCCCAAGCTATCTGTAGATTTGTGCGAAAATTGGCTTGAAATTAACAACGTATAGCGCACACAGCAACAGCGGTGCCGTCTAACACGCAGCTGCAGCAGTGAGAAAATGGTGGCGACGGGGAAAATGGCTTGGTCTTATAGGGCAAGGACATGTGACATACACTGCCAATGACACATGCCCTTGCTTGTGTGAAAAAAGCACTTCGCTCCGTGTGTGCGCTGCTGATAGGCTGACAGATTGCACCTCCCCACTGTAAATGCGGGAAAGAGAAAAAAAAATGGAGATCTTCATTATTCCTGCAGAGATCCATCCCCTGCCCCTCCCCCCACCCCGCTGTACACTCAAACTGCGTATTAACATTAATTTTCATCATTACTGAGAAAAAATCCAGTTATGATTTTGGTGCACGAACAGTTATCGAACATAACCTCGAACAGCCGAATTTTTCTCAAATCGTTCGTGTTCGCCGAACGGCTCGAACACCGCCCAAAACAGCTCGAATTTGAGATTGGCGAACAGTTCGAGTAGAACAACGCTCATCTCTACTCTTTTGGTGCACAAACAGTTATCGAACATAACCTCGAACAGCGGAATTTTTTGCAAATCTTTCGCGTTCGTCGAACAACTCGAACACTGCCCAAAACAGCTCGAATTTGAGATTGGCGAACAGTTCTAGTCGAACACCGCTCATCTCTACCAATAACCTTTTCACACTGCTCTGTGTTCAATAGTGGTGTTCTGCGGTCCCCTATTAATTGGGACAGGAAGCTCGAGCGAGATGATGTGGGTGTTTGTTGTGGCACAAATTCAGCTTGCCCACGGCCTCAGCCTCTGCATGCACCATTACCATCACGTCCAGTTCTCTGTCCCTTGTCACACGCCTTGCCCATTTTAAATGGAGGACAATATCTTCCACTCTCACTACAAATGGCTGAATTTGGAGCGAACTTATATGTGATTCTTGTGACGGACAAACCACAGTTTTAAATAGCTGGCCTGTTGGTAACTATTTTTAACAGTGCCGACCTCGTGTCAATTAGTTTGCTGACACACTGAAACAAAATTTCAATGGAGGCCAGAAATGGCAATATTTTCAGTGCAATTATATGTAGTCCATGTGACGGAGAAACCACAGTTTTAAATAGCTGAATTTTTAGCGCGGTAATATGGAAAGGACATGGCTGTATTCTACAGTGCCAACAAGCAAAAGGTGCAGAAAAACGGTGTTCTCTGAATTGCTTTTCAAGCAAATAATCAGGATTAAGATAAAAAAAAATGATTCCTGGCCCCTGATACCTCGGGCTATTTCTACAAATATCTGTAAAAGCACAAGCAGACAGAACTGGAGCTCTTTTATTATAAAAATATAAAACAAACCATAATTACACACTATATAAAACCCAAAATACAAAACCCCAACAAAACACAACCCAAAGGAAACCCCAACAAGTCCAAAGTATAATGTCCAGTTAAAATGTCCTGCAATGTTCCTCGAACATAAGTTGTCCATTACCCCAAAATCCCCCCCAGCAAGGGAAGACCTTAACCTTTTTTTTTTTTTTTAACCAAAAAAAAACCCTTCCAACATTCACTCACATTCACACCCATACACTAATAACCCTAAAGAAAAAAACAACAAACTGGCCCACTGCCAAAAATGTAAAGAAATAGGCCATCTGGCCGAAAGCATAATACACAGCAAACTTTTTTTTTTTTTTTTTTTTTTTTTATAATTTTTTATTTTTTTATTTTTTTTTTGTTTTTTTGTTTTTTTCCCCACCACCATTTTTTAACATCCAAGGTCCCACGAGAGTCTGTGGCCTTACCAAAACAAAGTCCCACTAAAGTTTGTGGCCATTTAACACACAAAAAGGTCCCTTTGACTTTTCCGGCATCCCTCAGGACGTCCAAATTTTTACTCAAAACCACCACAAACCCTCCCCCCTCCCCCCCAAAACCCCCCACCCAACCTAAACTAACCCCCACACACGCAATACACATACATAATTTATATACAATACACAATACACAACATAACAATAACAATATAACACAGACTAACCATATACCTACATGACATCACAACTTAACCAGAAAACTACTAACCATGTACCAAAAGATCAGACCCAAGTTCAGTGCTTGCAAGCCCCATATTCAGATTCTGATACTGTAAAACAAAAAACTACAATGTGAGGGGAGCAGCCCACCACCAGGAAACTGGAGACTACAGAGGCTCTCATCCTAATCTAACACACAACACCCTATCCCTCTCTAATAAAGAAAAAGAAAAAACTGTCCCTACCACCCTACCAATCTTTCCCTACCTGTCCCTACCTGTCCCTCACTGACCCTCACTACCAACCTAATACTAACTACCTGTCCCTAAAGACTGTCCCTACCTGTCCCTCCCTGACTCTACACATCTATCTGACCCTACAAAAAAAGATAAAAAGACTAAACTCACCCTATCACAAGCACACAGAACCTAACTCTCCCTAGGGCACATTAAATGATAACCCCCTCCATAGAAGGTAAGCCCTCCCTGCACCCAGCCTCTCATACTCCAGCGAGCGCACTTTTGCCAGGTCACCCAGGATGTTCCTAATCAACTCTTCCCGGGGGAGGACTTTCTGCTGGGTGGACACTAAACACCGTGCGTTCCACGTGTAAAACCTAGTCACTAAGCTAACTAAGAAAACAGGGCCCCGATCTCGGCCACCAAGGGACCTGAATGCCCCATAGGCCCACTCCGCATAGGAAAGGCCTGCCAGCCTGGGCCAGCCAATGGAAGCACCTACCCTCTTGTAGACCTCTGTATTAAAAGGACACCGAAGCAGGAAGTGCTCCATGCTTTCAAGCATGCCGCCACACTCCTCGCGGGGACAATCCCGGTCATCAGAGTTCCTGTACTTCAGGTTGTCCCTCACATACAGTCTCCCATGGAAGCAGCGCCAAGCCAAGTCCCAAAACTTCAAGAGGATCCGCTTAGAGTTTAATAACCCGAGCCCCACCTCTAGATCCCGGCTTGGGCAATCCTTGAGGGCCAGGGGCTTCTGGAAGTGGGTCAACAGAACCCTATTGTCAAGTAACCTCCTTGACAAGGTCCTGATCTCCCACACTCCCAGACCCCACCGGCGGATCACCTTCACAACCAGGGTAGCATAATCCGGAAGATGCCCATGAGGCGTGCGAAGGTCCTTCACCCGCCCTCCTGTCTCCCATTCCAGGAAGAAAGGCTGAAACCACACCCTACAGGAGAATACCTACGGAGGAGCTCTCTCTAACCAGAGGTTGGCAATGTTTGCCTTAAGAAAGGTGTTTACTAGAAACACCACTGGGTTGACCATACCCAACCCTCCTAGTCTCCTCGTGCGGTACGTGACCTCCCTCTTGATTAGGTTCAGCCTATTCCCCCATAATAGCTGGAAGAATAGTCTCCTCGTGCGGTACGTGACCTCCCTCTTGATTAGGTTCAGCCTATTCCCCCATAATAGCTGGAAGAATAGGCTGTAGACCCGCGTCCAAAGAGGCTCTGGCAAGATGCAGATGCTGCCCAGGTATATTAATAAAGGGAGCAAATACCCCTTGGCCAGGTTAACCCTTTCCCTCAGGGTCAAGGACCAACCCTTCCACTGATCCACCTTCTGGGCGGCGATCTTATGTCTGCCCTCCCAGTTTTGCTGGGGATTGTCCCCCGGGCTGAAACTGATGCCTAAAATTTTTGCTGTGGCCTGAGGCCCTGGAAGGGTGTCCGGGAGATCAAAACTTGGATCTCCCCCTCCCAGTCAGAGACTCTCACACTTATCCCGGTTGATCATGGACCCAGATGCCACAGAGTAGCGCTCAACCTCAGACATGACCCAGTCTGCCTCCTCTCTCGAGGACACAAAAAGGGAAACGTCGTCAGGGTATGCCACTACCCTCAAGGTGGCCTCTGGCTCTGCCCGGTCCATCCCGACTTCCACCAACGGTCCGCGCTCCACTCTCCTTAAAAAGGGGTCGATCGCGAACACGTATGACAGTGGGCTCAGAGGACAGCCCTGGTGGACACCAGACTTCACCTCAAAAGGGTGTCCGACCCAACCGTTCACGAGCTGAAAAGTCTCTGCCCCATTGTATAACACTCTCAACCAATCAACAAACCTCCTGGGCAGACCGTACCTCAGAAGGACAGACCAGAGATACTCATGGTTAACCCGGTCAAAGGCCTTCGCCTGATCTAAGGACAGCAAGTGCCCCTTCCAGTGACCTGCCCTGCTCTGCTCCACTGCCTCCCAGACATCAAGCACAGCACTAAAAGTACTGCGGCCTGGAGCCGAGCAGTGCTGGGCCCCCGAAAAGAGCCGGGGTGCAAACTTCACCAACCGATTGAAAAGCACCTTAGCCAGAACTTTTCGGTCCGTATTGAGAAGCGCTATGGGACGCCAATTCTCAATACGGGACGAGTCTTTACCCTTTGACAGGATAATCAGGGCGGACTTCCTCATTGAACCGGGAAGAATGTCCGAGGAGAGACATTCATTAAAAACCTCAGTCATGAGGGGGACCAAAGAGTCCCTAAAAGTCCTGTAAAACTCGGATGTTAAGCCATCCGGACCGGGCGATTTTTTGGGCCGGAGCCCATCAATGGCCCGTCTCACTTCCTCTTCCCTGATTGCTTCTGCCAAAACATGAAGAGAAGGGTCATCCCCTGGTTCAGGGATGGTTTCAGCCAGGAAAGCCGACATCTCATCCCGATCTGGATCCCTCCTTCCCAAGAGGTGCGAGTACAAGGATCTGACCACCTCCAGGATCCCTGATTTGGATCTGTTCAGGGAACCCATACTGTCAATCAGTCCTGTTACCATCTTGCAACTCACTGACATCCTGCAGTTCCTGTAGGGGTCGGGCGAGCGGTACCTCCTGAACTCACTCTCAAAAACTAAGGATGTGTGCCTATCATACTGGCACCCCATCAGCAAGGCCTTCACCCTGGAGATTTCCTCACGGTCCCCTCCAGTCGAGACAAGCTGCTCGAGTTTCTTCCCCAACTCCCGATACAGGCGGTTCCTGTTCAGGCCTCTGAGGCTCGAGAGCTGACGGAAGAACCCCGCAACCCTTCTTTTGAAGATCTCCCACCACTCAGACTTACTGCTACAGAGACCCAAGAGAGGTACCTGGCTCTGAAGAAAATCCTCAAAGGATTGTCTTACATCCGCTTCTTCCACCAGGGACGAATTCAGCTTCCATAGGCCTCTCCCTATCCGGGGAGTATCTGTAACATTCAAGGGAAAGAAAATGAAACAGTGATCGGAGAATTCCACCTCAACAGCGGACACTGCAGAAGAGACGGCTTCCTCCTTTAAAAAAAACCTATCTATCCTAGACCTACAACTACCCCTATGAAAGGTGAAACCCCCGTGACCTGGGGTGTGCCAGATGTGGACATCCACCAGGTGAGCTTCGCTTGCTATGCTATTAAGAGTATTACTATCAAAAGCCAGCCTTCGGTCTCCGGGGCCTCCCCTATCACGGGATCTAGTTATAGTATTAAAGTCCCCACCGAAGACCACCTGCCGGTTGGTAAAAAGATAGGGCTTGATCTTCAGGAAGAGACATTTATGGTCCCACCTTGACTGTGGACCATAGATGTTAATGAGCTGGAGCTCCTGTCCCCCCATGAAGACGTCAAGGACCAAGCACCTCCCCATTTCTACCTCGATCACCCGTCTTCATTCCACCAAAACGGCCTTAAAAAGGACCGCTACCCCGCTATACGGCTCGGCTGTAAGAGACCAGTATGAGGGCCCGCACCTCCACTCCCTCCTTGCTTTGTAAATGGCCCCCATGTCCGTTAGTCTGGTCTCCTGCAAAAATAAAATGTCAGCCTCAACTCGGTTGAAAAAATCAAAGGCCATAAATCTGGCCGTATCTGACTTTATACTGGCGACATTAATCAACGCCAGAGTCAACCGGGTAGGTTCCGCCATCATGGGTGATTGAGTTAGACGGCCTTCTTTCTGACCGTACCCCCAGATTTTTTGTGCTCACCTTCAGAGGAGGGGCCAGACTCTCCCCTCCTCTTTAGTGACACCGAGGTGTCCATAGCACCTGACACCTCCTTCCCAGTATTGGTTTCCTCACCTCTGGACCCGGGGCAGTCCCCCCCAATAGGAAAGTGAGCCCCCCGGAGGACGGACCCCGCCACTCCCTGAAGGCACCTCAGATGTTACCGCCGGTCCCTCGCCCCCGACCTGCGACACAGCAGAGTCATCGAGGGCATGGAACCGGTTGGAGAGGGGGATTAGAGGGGAGCCGGTGAGCCCTTCCGTAGGCACCTTAGTGGCCAGGGGGAGGGGCTTAGATGTTTTTGCCCCTTTTCGGTTCCTCCTCCTCCGACTCTTTCTGGCCTTAATGTCACCTGATTTTTTAGGCGGCTCCACCTCCTCCTCGTCCAGACTTTCATACTGGGAGGAATCATCAGAAGCAGCCACCTCCTCCCTCTCCATCCTCCTGATCTCCTCGTTCACCGCTTCCTCCCCCAGGGCCTCAGGGGCTCCGGCTGCCGCTTCAGGGGAGGGGACAGACATCACCCCAGTCGCCTGAGGCTTATCCTGCCCCCTACCCCCACGGCGCCTCACCTGTTGCCACTGGTGGGCAGATGTAGTGGCCTCACCTTCCCTCACTGGCCCCTCAGCTCCTCTCCCGCCCCCACCTCCAGCTCCAGCAGAGGATGCACCGCCAGGGACCCCCCCACGGCCATCCCCTGCCTGACCAGAGATGTTGTTAGAAAAGGAGCCGTGGGCAGCGGCTATACTGGTGACCTAGGTCACCACACAGGTGACACCTAATGTCACCACAGGCCGCGGCAAGATGTCCTACCCCACCACACAAGGCACATTTCTGCACCTTGCAGCCCGCGCTGAAATGGCGGGGATCACCGCACCTGTGGCAGACCTTCGGTTGCCCCTGGTAGAAAATCAGGATCCTGTCCCTCCCCAGAAATGCTGAGGAGGGGATGTGGGTGACAGTACTGCCTGAGACCTTCAACCTCATCATGAAGGTCCAGCCCCCTGACCAAATGCCAAACTCGTCCCTGTTCTTCTTTGGGATGTCCGTGACCTCCCCATAGCGAGAAAGCCACGTCATGATATCGACCCCAGAGAGTGACTCGTTACTTGTCAGAACGGTCACCCTCTTTACGCCATTCTGGCGAGACACCGCCTGCACGGCAAAGTCTCGCCAGCCGGGCTCCCCCTTCACAAGTTCAAAATTCGACCAGAAAAGCTCTAGGCCCTCTGGCCGAACAAAACTGATGTCGAAGATGGGAGTACCAAAAGGATGGATCAGGGCAAAGATGTCAGTCGCCCTGAAGTTCATCTTCAGGAGGAGCTCCATGACCCTCGCTCTTGGCGGGCACGCTTCACTGCCCCTCCACCGAAGACAGACTACATTTCTCCTGGCCACCCCTTGCCCGGCTGTCGGGAGGGACCACACAGTCTCCCCCTCCCTTTTATCTTGGAAGGTGGCCAGGCCATGTTTATCTAGCCACCTCTCTTCCCTCTACCTGGATCGTCCGTTCTCCCTTCTTGAGGGCCTCCAGGAAACGGCGTCACAAGTCACCATCCCTGAGGTCCAGAGATGAGGAAGCCCCCCGAGAAGACCCCGAGGCCCCGGCTACTACCCCAGCAAAACTCCGGGGACCAGCAGCCGGGGGGGCAGATGGACCAGCCCTGTCCCCACTCCCCCCACTACCAACAGACATACCATTCTTACCCCCTGCCACAGACACACCAACACTCGTATCCTCAACCACAGCCACATTCATACCCACACCATCCCATCCATGTCAACAGTCACCTCACTTGCCCCACTCCCACTCACATGCACACTGGGGTCACAATTTTTCAATTTCTGCAGAAATTTTTTTCCAACAGTTTTTTCACTGCTGCCACCTGCTGGCAGCACCTTCCCTGCCGGGGGGGTTTTGGAGCCAGTTGCTGCTGCCAGTTTTGCCGGTGCCCCTGCCCCAGATAAGCCCACGGGCACAGAGGACACCGACAGGCAGGCACCACCTGCATTTTCAGCCACAGCCGTGGCACCACTGCTCAAAGCAGCAGCTTCCAGCGCTAAGCCCCGCCCCCTTTCGGGCCGAGCCACGCCCACTTGGGGGCGGGATTTGCACGTGAGGCCACGCCCCCTCCCCCGCACCAGGCAGCACGGTGGGGGCCCCAGAGGCCACTCCCACCGGTGCCGTGGGTGACAGGGAGGTCACCCCCTCCGCACCAGGCAGCACAGTGGTAGCCCCAGAGGCCACTCCCTCCGGTGCCGTGAGTGACAGGGAGGCCACGCCCCCCACACCAGACAGCACGGTAGGGGCCTCAGAGGCCACTCCCACCGGTGCCGTGGATGGCAGGGAGGCCACGCCCCCCACACCAGGCAGCACGGTAGGGGCCCCAGAGGCCACTCCCACTGGTGTGGTGGGTGACAGAGAGGCCACGCCCCCCGCACCAGGCAGCACGGTGGGGGCCCCAGAGGCCACTACCATTGGCGCCGTTGACGGCTGGGAGGCCACACCCCCCAAAGCCAGCCGCGCCGGGACCCCCGAAGTTGACCCTGAACCGGGTCTACTCACAGGGGCCCCTGGACCAGCGGCACCAGCTCTCAGGGGCATAACACCCCCTACCGTCACACCTTTCACCACAAATAGCCTGGCCACCCCAGCTCCGGCGGCCGGCACCAGGCTAGGCTACTCCCCCTCGGCACCCAGTGGCGGTGGAGCCCCCCGCGCTGACCCATTACTGGGCCCCTGCGCAGGGGGCCCCGACCTCGCCGCGGATTTTGCCAGGGGAGCAAGCCCAACCTTACGCTTATGAGCCGGCACTGCCGGAGCCGCCGTCCCCGCTCCCTTTACCTTAACAGGTTTCTGGGTCCCTAAAAGTGATCCAGATTTCTTAGTGGATCCGTGTGTGAGGGACCCAGGCACCCCAGCACAGGAGGCAGCGGCAGATGTACACACCGCCCCCTGCACGCCAGCAGGCGCACCAGGTGCCAGGCCAGACCCCCCTTTTACAGGGGATCCAGCCCGAGCACCACCACTAATAACACCCACCGTCGGGCAGCCCTCCGCGCCATGCTCCATATCAGACACCTCCGACCCACTGCCTCCATTACCACAAACAGAGGCAGCGCTCCACGTGCCATGGCCTATGTTCTCCCCGCTCCCTCGCTGTGAACCCACAACAGAGT
This sequence comes from Phyllobates terribilis, assembly GCF_046119375.1. NCBI lineage: Eukaryota > Metazoa > Chordata > Amphibia > Anura > Dendrobatidae > Phyllobates > Phyllobates terribilis. The sequence goes on along the minus strand of NW_027362763.1, from coordinate 366,779,307 downwards.
CCAAGCCGGGGTGGGTGGCGGGTGCCACACAACAGGACAGGGGGGCCCCAGAGAGGGGGACATACACGAACTTATGTGCAATAGATGTTTTCTTCTTTTTTTTTTTGGCTTTTCTCTTTGTCCCCCTCCCGAGTGCCTCATCCTCGCAGATCTCATCCCCAAACGTAAGCTGACCAAAACGTACCGGGGACTCGATCTGCTGGATCTGCTGCATGATAAGGCAGCCCCCCTCACTGCTACTGCTCCCATCCTCCTCATCCTTCCCCTGGCTCCCGCTGCCCTCTGATGGGCTAGAATCAGACGGGAGAGCCATCTGCTCAGGGGCTATCCCGCTATGCGATGCCTGGAGATCACTTACCAGGCCACCAGGCGGTGGGTAGGGTGCGACCTCCTCCACTCATACCTCTTCCTCCTCCTCCACCGCCTGGCCGGGGCCCTGCGACCCCTCCAGAGCCCCACCGGTCATGGCTCTGAACCGGTCCTCGTTTTCCAGTTTTTCCCGAAAGGGTCCACTGCCCGCCAATATGGTGCTCCTGCGGTCCTGCAGCTCTTGGATGGCTTGCTTGATTTTCCGGACCGCGGGGGATAGCTCAGGCTTCTTGCTGCCAGAGGCCCTTTCGGACCTCTCCTGAGCTACCCTCAACTCCCCCCAGAGGGAACTCAGCTTTTTTGAGGTGTCCTCATACTCGCAGAGGTGCGCATGGACACGGGAGGCATAGGTGACGGTTGCCTCCCTCGCCACCTTGGTACCCCAATCAGGGGGCACCACTGCAGCACCTCTGCTGGCACTCGACCTACCTCCAGAGGGAGGAGCCGCCGCGGTCGTAGCCTCGGGGGTCCTCCGGGTCTTCATGCTGGAACCCTTGCTTGTATGGCCAGATTTTGCAGCCTTAGCCGTGTTGTTGTTCCTCCCACCCCCCGCCGGCTTAGACCGGGAGGTGGGAGCCGGGGGCCCAGCCCCGGAGGCCAGTCCCACTATTAGCTTTCTTTCCTGGGAATGGGGCAGACAAAAAGTCCCAGATGGAAAAGATTACCTCCCTTCCCAGGAGCTCTCTCCAAACGCACAGCCAACAGTCCAGACAGCTCACTGCAGGCTCCGCCTCCACCACTTCCTGTTTGAAGGTGCAACAGGCAGAACTGGAATGGGCCCTCTTGCTATGCTATATACCCTGCCTGCCTGCCTAGCACTGATATCTCTGCAGCTGGATTAGTCCTCTGAAAGACTGCTAGTTGAGATGGATATGTAGACAATCTTGTAGAATACCTACATTAACTAATAAACATCCAAATCTCTCCCTAGCTTAGCAGCACCTCTCCCCACACTGCCTGATTGCGGAGTAGACTGCGACGATCACGGCGGTGCCAGGTCTGATATAGAGCTGATGACGCTGTGCGGCCAGCCAATCACTGTTATGCCACAACCAACATGGCTGCGGCATTACAGTGTGTGGCAGACAATCCCTGCATGTTGATTGGCGCTCTAAAGAGCACCAAACATGCAGGGAGGGGACCTGAACTCCCAAGGAGCAACCCCGGGAAAACTCGGCGAGCGGCGAGCATCTCGAACAGTGAGATACTCGGGCGAGCACCGAGCAGTAGCAAGCATGCTCGCTAATCACTAGTCAACACCCATTTAAATAAAAAAATAAATATAGTAAGCTATCGTGAGGGCCAGTCTAAATACACAAACTTTAATCTATAAATCTACACCATCCTCTAGAATATTGGGAAAATTGTGGGTTGGAATATATATGGTCCTCCTCATAACATATCCTGTACTTATTTGCATGTGGTGGTGCTACATTAGAGTTAATGGAGATACCACATATCTGGCCAAACAAAATCATCCCCAAGTAAAAAATTTTTCTTGTGTAAGATCAGCTATAGAATATCAAGACAAAATAGTATAACAACAGATGACAATGTAGATCTTCATAAGATTCTTCTTTCTGCAATGATACCCAAAAATCAGGGGCGTAATGGTCCAGGTTGCAAAGGTCTTGACCACGACTGGGCAATTGCGGGTGAGGGTCCTATGGATGCGAGCGCAAACATCAACTGGATGTGCATCCTGTGACACAGATTGAGCTGAAGTGTATTTCAGCGCAGGTGTCCATGCGCTGCAATACATGCTGCTGGCCAATCAGAGGCCTGCAGCTGATGTCGGAGTGTACATGACTGGGAGCCCATGGCAGTCACTTGCATGCTGAAGTCAGCTGCCGGTTTGAGAAGAGGATGCCCTGTGGCAGGCGAGCGGAGTGAAGGTGAGTAGATTTATTCATTTTATTTTCTATGCATTAAACAGCAGCAGAATGGGGGATATACAGTGGATACGGAAAGTGTTCAGACCCCTTTACATTTTTCACTCTTTGTTTCATTGCAGCCATTTGGTAAATTCTAAAAAGTTCATTTTTTTTCTCATTAAAGTACACTCTGCACCCCATCTTGACTGAAAAAAAACAGGAATGTAGAATTTTTTTCAAATTTATTAAAAAAGAAAAACTGAAATATCACATAGTCATAAATGTTCAGACTCTTTGCTCAGACACTCATATTTAAGTCACATGCTGTCTATTTCCTTGTGATCCTCCTTGACATGGTTCTACTCCTTCATTGGAGTCCAGCTGTGTTTAATTAAACTGATAGGACTTGATTTGGAAAGGCGCACACCTGTCTATATAAGACCTCACAGCTCACAGTGCATGTCAGACCAAATGAGGAATCATGAGCTCAAAGGAACTGCCCAAGGAGCTCAGAGACAGAATTGTGGCAAGGCACAGATCTGGCCAAGGTTATAATAGAATTTCTGCAATACTCAAGGTTCCTAAGAGCACAGTGGCCTCCATAATCCGTAAATGGAAGAAGTTTGGGACCACCAGAAGTATTCCTAGATCTGGCCGTTGAGCCAAACTGAGCAATCGTGGGAGAAGAGCCTTGGTGAGAGAGGTAAAGAAGAACCCCAAGATCACTGTGGCCTTTATGGCAGAGTGGCTCGACAGAAGTCACTCCTCAGTGCAAGACATATGAAAGCCCGCATAGAGTTGGCTCAAAAATGCATGAAGGACTCCCAGACTATGAAAAATAAGATTCTCTGGTCTGATGAGTCAAAGAAAGAATTATTTGGTGATAATTCTAAGCGGTATGTGTGGAGAAAACCAGGCACTCCTCATCACCTGCCCAATACAATCCCGACAGTGAAACATGGTGGTGGCAGCATCATGATATGGGGGTGTTTTTCAGCTGCCGGGACAGAACGACTGGTTGCAATTGAAGGAAACATGAATGCGGCTAAGTACAGAGATATCCTGGATGAAAAACTCTTCCAGAGTGCTCTGGACCCAAGACTTGGCCGCAGGTTCACCTTCCTACAAGACAATGACCCTAAGCACACAACTAAAATAACAAAGGAGTGGCCTCAGAACAACTCTGTGACCATTTTTGACTGGCCCGGCCAGAGCCCTGACCTAAACCCAATTGAGCATCTCTGGAGAGACCTGAAAATAGCTGTCCACCATCGTTCACAATCCAACCTGACGGAACTGGAGAGGATCTGCAAGGAAGAATGGCAGAGGATCACCAAATCCAGGTATGAAAAGCTTGTTGCATCATTCCCAAGAAGACTCAAGGCTGTACAAGCTCAAAATGGTGCTTCTACTCAATACTGAGCAAAGGGTCTGAATACTTATGACCATGTGATATTTCAGTTTTTCTTTTTTAATAAATTAGCAAAAAATTTCAACATTTTTTTTTTTTTTTTTCAGTCAAGATGGCGTGCAGAGTGTACTTTAATGCTAAAAAAAATTAACTTTTTAGAATTTACCAAATGGCTGCAATGAAACAAAGAGTGAAAAATTTAAAGGGGTCTGAATACTTTCCGTACCCACTGTATGTACCAGGATGTGCCAAGGATGGGGGACTTATATACCAAGATGGGGCCCAGAAAAAGGGATATACAGTCTTCACCGAAAGTGTTGGCACCCTTGAAATTGTTCCAGAAAATGAAATATTTCTCCCAGAAAATTATTGCAATTACATGTCTTGTTATATGTACAGTGATGAGCAAAAGAATAACAATGTTTGGAACTTTTGACTCTCAGGCTCCATATCTTGCCACCCACTATTGCTTTAACGTGAGACTACCATCATTTTATAGACAATCACCTTGGCTATCTCACACATAAACTTGACTTGCAACTATTTAGCATATGAGTAGTTATGCAGACTCTTGTTATGTCACTGCATTGTTAATGTTTTGCTCCTAAAAATCAAAATTTTAATTATTATTTTGTTAATATTTTATAAATCCACCTTTGGCTTTCAACATTGCCTGAGTCCTTCTGGGCATGCACTCGATCAAATTCAAACATGTCTCAATCGAAATCTGATCCCAGGTCTCTTTTACACATTCCCAAAGTTGGTGCATACTGGTCGACTCACTTGGGTATGTATACATTTTTTTCTGCAACTCTACCCACAAGTGTTCGATTGGGTTGAGGTCTGGAAAATGTGGGGGCCAATTCAGCTCCTTTACGTCATTGTTATTAAGCCATTTCTTTACTAATCTTGACCTATGCTTCGGGTCGTTATACTTCTGGAACACTATGTCATACATTTAGTACTCAAGTGTACCAAGTAACTCGTCTTGCAGGATACTCACATATAGCCCAGCATTGAGAGCACCATTGATCCTGGTCAAGTTTCCAATGCTTTTGGCTGTGAGACAACCCCATATCATCAGGTTTACTCCACTGAGCTTGACAGTTCCTTTAATTTCTTGATCTGTTAGCCCCTTTTTCTCTTGCTTCTTGTAGACCCATGAGCACCCATTAGAGCCTAGTCTATTGACTTTTGTCTCATTGCTCAAATTCACCAATTTCCAATCTTCTACTGTCAAATTTTGGTACTTTTTTGCAAAATCCAGCAATCGCTTTTTATGAAGATATTGAAGTCAAAGCTTCTACACTTTTTTTCGAGCTACCATTCCAGACTTGTGTAACGTGCATTGCACAGTGCTTGCATGGACGTCTGTGATCTCACTATTATGAAGAATCCTAGCCACCTCCATTGCTGTGTTTTCTGCACCAGAATTGATTTCTTTCTTGGATGTCCACCTCTTGGCATTTGAATGGATGGACGGATTTCATTTTGCATTCTTCCAACTGTCATGGCAATTTGGCAATGATGCAGTTTGGCAATTTTCTTTGCCAAAAAACTGTTATCGATGAGCTGGATGATGCTGTTTATCTCTTCTTGGGAAATCTTCATGGCTACTCCTTGATTTGTGATGTGTGATGAGCGAGCACTAAAATGCTCAGGAGCTCGTTGCTCGGGTCAAGCAAATCATAATGCTCGGGTGCTCGACCCGAGCAACGAACCCAATGTAAGTCTATGGGAAACTCGAGCATTTTTCTGGCTGCCCCCCCCGGAGGTCTGCAGGGGGCCTAAAATGGCCAAAATTGATGGGAACAGTGCTGAAATGACATGGGAACAGCATGAAGAAGACACTTGGAAGCATCTCTAACTCTCAGGTCACTGCTGTGAACAATTTTGTCAGAGTATTACACTATTTAAAATGAACTCACAATAAAACATACAGAAACTAAGCCAAAATGAATTTTCCTGGAAAAAATATTAAAGACCATTCTTTCCAGGGTAATGACTTGTATATAAGGCAAAATAAACGTTTAAACGTAGCATTTTTGATGCGTTTTTGCACTTTTGCATTGCTTTCAATTGTGAAAAATACATTCATCAGTAAATGTCATTTTAACATTTTACTAACTTCTCTGCCCATGTGGTGTGTGAGACATGATCAGACACATCCTGTAAAGTGCTGGAATAGCATGGGAACAGCATTGGGAAGACCTCTGGAAGCATCTCTGACTCCCATGTCACTGCTGTGTGCAATGTTGTCAGAGTATTACTCCACTTTTATGGAATCACAATAAAACATACAAAAACTAAGTCAAAATGGATTTTCCTGGAAAAAAATGTTAAGGGGCATTCTTTCCAGGGTAATGACTTGTATATAAGGCAAAATAAATAACCAAAAACAAACATGTTCCTCCACACCTTGGGCTGTGGTCACATGTAGCGTTTTTGATGCGTTCTTGCACTATTGCATTGCTTTCAACAGTGAAAAATACATTCGCCAGTAAATGTCATTTTAACATTTTATTATCTTATCTGGTCATGTGGTGTGTGAGACATGATCAGACACATCCTGTTTCATTTATGAAGGAGGGATTCTGAAAGTCACAAAGCATATTTTTATAAGGCCATCAGGTAGCCTTTACTAGTGTTAAAGGGTCAGCAGTCGGCCCTCACTATTGTAACAGGGCCATCATCAGGCTATGCTTTGTTGTACCCATTATTCTGGAGTGGGTTCCCTATACTGTTATTACTAGTGATGAGCAAGCATGCTCACTACTGCTCAGTGCTAGCCCGAGTATCTAACTTCTCGAGATGCTCGGCGCTCGCGGAGTATTTCCGGGGTTGCTCGGCGGGAGCTTGGGTCCCCTCCCTGCATGTTTGCACACTTTACAGAGCCAATTAACATGCAGGGAATGTCTGCCAGTCACTGTAATGCCGCAGCCATGTTGGTTGTGGCATTACAGTGATTGGCTGGCCGCACAGTGTCATCAGGTTTACATCAGACCTGGCGCCGCTGTGCTAGTAGCAGTCACTCTGGAATCAGACAGTGTAGAGAGAGGTGCTGTTGAGCTAGGGAGAGATTTGCTTGTTTCTAGTTAGTGTAGGTATACCAAACAATATTAGAGACACATATCCATCTCAGCAAACAGTCCTTCTAATCCATCTGTAGATATATCACGCAGGTAGTGTACATAGGCAGGCAGGCAGTGTATAAAGCAGACTGCAGTGTATATAGCACAAGAGGCTCCATTCCAGTTTTGTCTGCTGCTGCTGCTGTTAGATATTTCTAGAAATAGGCCCTGGTCTCGGGCCAGGAATAAAAGCAAAGAAGAGAACACCGTTTTTCTGCACCATTTGCTTGTTGGCACTGCAGAATACAGCCAGGTCCTTTTCATATTACAGCGCTAAAAATCCAGCTATTTAAAACTGTGGTTTGTCCGTCATATGGACCACATATAATTGCGCTGAAAATGCTGCCATTTCTGGCTTCCATTAAAAATTTGTTTCAGTGTGTCAGTGAAACTATTGACACCAGTTTGCTGTTCAAAATAGTTACCTACAGGCCAAGTATTTAAAACTGTGTTTTCTCAGTCACACGGATCACATATACGTTGTAAGAAAATACTGCCATTTCTGGCCTCCATTAAAAATTTGTTTCAGTGTATCAGTGAAGCTACTTACAACAGTTTGCTGCTCAAAATAGTTACCTACAGGCCAGCTATTTAAAATTGTGGCTTATCCGTCACACGGATCACATATAAGTTCGCTCCAAATTCAGCTATTTGTAGTGAGCGTGGAAGATATTGCCCTCCATTTAAAATGGGCAAGGCATGTGGCAAGGGAACTTGGAACTGGACGTGATGGTGATGGTGCATGCAGAGGCCGAGGCCGTGGGCAAGCTGAAATTGTGCCACAACAAACATCCACATCTTCTCGCTCGACCTTCCTGTCCCAATTAATAGGGGACCGCAGAACACCACTATTGAACACAGAGCAGTGTGAAAAGGTTATTGGTTGGATAGCGGATAATGCTTCCAGTAACTTAGCTACCACCACACTGTCTTCCACACGGTCAAGTCTCAGTAGCCGTGAGTCTGGACTGCATATTCCTCACCCTGAACCTCCTTCCTCCCACCATGCCGAGTGCCCAGAGACAACTTATCCCACACTTGGACACTCCGAAGAGCTGATCACTTTTCCATTTATAGATTCGTGCCTCTCGACCGGTCTACTTGAAGCGGTGCAAGAGTAGATCGCATGTATCGATCCCCAAATATTTGAGCAGCCACGGTCACACGAAGGTGACGGTTGTAAAGTGTCACAAGAGGTGGACGATGATGAGACACAATTGCCAGAAATTCAGGAGGAGGACCAGGGTGCGGAAGAGGAAGACGAGGTGGTGGATGATATATTAAGAGACCCAACCTGGCAGGAGGACATGCAGAGTGAGGAAAGCAGCACACAGGGGGAGGGAGGGAGAGCACCCCAAAAGGCAGGAGGAAGCAGTGTGGTGGCCGCAGACAGAAGGCAGGCAAAAATTCCCCGTAACACCAACACGAACAAAGTTGCTAGCACAACTGTTAGGTCTTCCCAAGTCTGGTTGTTTTTTAAAGACTCTGCTGATAACCCCAAAAAGGCCATTTGCACCACCTGCCATGCCAGCATAAGCAAGGGTGGCAAAACTACCAGCTTGACCACCACCAGCATGATCAGGCACATGGCTGTAAAGCACCCAACTTTGTGGGCCAAAACCCAGGGTCCAGGAACAGTGTCTGAGGGTGGCACCACTGCTTCTTCCGCTGTTGTGCATGCAAGCCAATCCTCTGTCCATGGTGCATGTGAAGATGCCTCCCGCCCTGCACCTGTCATTGCACACATTCAAGTAGCAGCATCAGGAAGCACGTCCACATCCTTGTCCCAGCGCAGCCTTCAGTTGTCTATACCCCAGTCCTTGGAAGGCAAGTGCAAATACGTAGCCAACGCCTCACAGGCCACACTACTAAATTCACTACTAAATTGCTCTTGAAATGCTGCCTTTTAGGCTCGTGGAGACGGAAGCATTCCGCAACCTGATGGCGGCGGCCATTCCTCGGTACTCAGTCCCCAGCCGCCACTATTTCTCCCGGTGTGCCATCCCCGAATTACACAGAATGTGTCCCAAAACATTAGCCGTGCCCTCAACAACACAGTTACTGGGAAAGTCCACCTAACCACGGACACTTGGACAAGTGCTTGTGGGCAGGGACCTTACATCTTGCTGATGGCACACTGGGTTAACATAGTGGAAGCTGGGACTCAGTTGGACCTTGGGACGGAACATGTCCTCCCGACACCAAAGATTGCAGGTCCTAGGTCAATAAGGGTTGCCCCCACAGTCTACAGCTCCTGCATCTAATCCTCCTCAGCCTCCTCCTCCTCTTCAGCATCCATCTCCAAAATGACCACATCAGTCACAAGCTGGAAACAGTGCAGCACTGCCTCGGCCAAGCGGCAACAGGCTGTGCTCAAGCTAATATGCTTAGGTGACAAACCGCACAATGCTGAAGAGTTGTGGACAGCTCTGAAAGAGCAGGAAGATCTGTGGCTCACACCGCTGAACCTACAGCCAGGCATGGTCGTGTGTGACAATGGCCGGAACCTGGTGGCGTCTCTGAGGCGAGGCGTGGTCACACATATACCATGCCTGGCCCATGTGCTTAACCTCGTGGTTCAGCGGTTTCTGAAATCCTACCTGGAGCTGCCAGATCTGCTTGTTAAAGTACGCCGCCTGTGTACCCATTTTAGAGAGTCACCTACAGCTACCGCCGCCCTTGCCGTGTTTCAGCAGCGTTTGCAGCTTCCGGCTCACAGACTGGTGTGTGATGTCCCCACGCGTTGGAACTCTACACTGCAGATGTTGGGAAGGATTTCTGAGCAGAAGGGGGCAGTTGTTGAGTACCAGCATCAACAAGGCCGTCGATATTCAGTTCAGACTCCGCACATAAGACCTCAGGAGTAGGCATGGATGTCAGACATATGTAACATCCTCCAAAACTTTGAACACTCCACCAAGATGGTGAGCGGCAATGACGCCATAATTAGCGTCACCATCCCACTTCTATGTCTTCTGAAACGCTCTCTGCTCACAATCAAAATATGATGCATTGCAGGCGGAGCACGATGAGATGGAGCAAGGAACATACAGGGTGATTACACACAGCCCAGCCTCATCTCATCCCAATGTGGAATAGGTGACAATGAGGAAGAGGAGGAGGAGGAGGAAGAGCAGGAGCTAGTTTCATGCGCTATAGACAGTACTACCTGCACAACTGTCATACCGTCTGTTCAGCGTGGATGGCCAGAGGACAGAGAGGAGGAGGAGGAGAGCATGGTCAGTCATCCTCTTGGTGAGGACACGGAAGTCTTGCCTGTTAGCAGTCTGGCAACCATGGCTGAGTTTATGCTACGCTGCCTTTCCCATGACCCTCGCGTTCTCAAAATTTGGGTGACAGTCATTACTGATTGGTGACACTTCTAGACCCACACTACCAGAAGAACTTTATATGTTTTACTCCTGAGGCAGTCAGGTCTACAAAAATGGGGCAGTACCAGAATGCCCTTGTTGTGGAACTATTAAAAAAATTCCCATCTGAAAATGCTGGCGGCAGAGGTCACACTTCGTTGGACAACCAAGGAGTACAGGCTAGAGAGACACAACTTCAATCCAGCAGAGGCAGGGGAACACTGTCAAAGTTCTGGGAGAATTTTCTCAGCCCCTCTCATCGCACATTCCCACAGGCGTGGGATACTCTCACAAGGAGTGCAAAGTTTGGGAAGATGCTGAAGGAGTACCTAACCGACCATACCAACGTCCTCCGTGATTCCTCTGTGACTTATAATTATTGGGTATCCAAGCTAGATACATGGAATGAGCTGGCTTTCTATGCCTTGGAGGTCCTGGCCTGCCCTGCCACTAGCGTTTTATCAGAGCGGGTTGTTAATGCCGCTGGTGGAATTATAACTGATAAGCGCATCCACCTGTCAACTGAAAATGCTGAAAGGCTGACTCTTATAAAAATGAACAAGGGCTGGATTGGGCAAGACTTCTCAAAATCACCTAATTATAGCTGCATAACATAAACTCAAATCCAGTGTCTTTTTTTGGGAGGTGTATTCCCATGCACCTCTTCTCACCCACACACGGGTATACGCTTCCTCATTTTGGCCATTTGCTCTTGTCCTCCTCCTTCTCCTCATCCCCCACCACCATATCACCAGGGTGACCGTGGTCCATTATGCAACACCCACATCATTTTTTTAAAGGGTGTTCATGATTCCCGTGAAAATTTTTTTTATATAGTATGTTCATGTATACCCCCCAGTGGTAAATGTTTGTCAACCCATACACTTAGTGCATGTTCATTACAAGTATAGGAGACCCGCTCCTTTCTAATGGGAACATTTTTTTTATGAGGCCCTCTAAGTCTCTTCCAAGGGACATTGGAGTGCTTCCCAATTTTTGGCAGCCCTTGCATTCAATGCATGGGCCAACACTATAGGAAACCCACTTCCCAATATTGGGAACATTTTTTCATAAGGCCCGGTATGTCTCTTCCATGGGGCATTCGAGTGCCTTTCAATTTTTGGCAGCCCTTGCATTCACTGCATAGGCCAACACTATGGGAGACCCTCTCCTTTCTAATGGGAACATGTCGTACTCGTTACTGTGGCCCTGCTCTATGTGTCTTTAAATTGTTAGTGGAATTTTTCCTAAATTTTGTCAGCCGTTGGACTCACTGCATACCCTATAACTGTATAGCAGACCCTCTCCTTTCTAATGGGAACATGTCGTACTCGTTACTGTGGCCCTGCTCTATGTGTCTTTAAATTTTTAGTGTTTTTTTTCCTAAATTTTGTCAGCCGTTGGACTCACTGCATGCCCTATAACTGTATAGCAGACCCTCTCCTTTCTAATGGGAACATGTTGTACTCATTACTGTGGCCCTGCTCTATGTGTCTTTAAATTGTTAGTGTTTTTTTTCCTAAATTTGGTCAGCCGTTGGACTCACTGCATACCCTATAACTGTATAGCAGACCCTCTCCTTTCTAATGGGAACATTTCGTACTCTTTACTGTGTTCCTGCTCTATGTGTCTTTAAATTGTTACTGGGGTTTTTCCTAAATTTGGTCAGCCGTTGGAATTACTGCACACCCTATAGTTGTATAACACACCCGCTCCTTTGTAATAGAAACTTGTCATTACTGTTGCCCTGCTCTATGTGTCCTTAACTTCTTAGTGGGGTTTTTCCCAAATTTTGGTCAGCCCTTGCAGTCACAGCTTGGGCATTACCTCTATAGAAGTCTCGCTCCTTTCTAATGGAAACATGTCGTACTCATTACTGTGGCCCTGCTCTATGTGTCTTTAAATTGTTAGTGGTGTTTTTACTAAACTTGATCAGCCGTTGCAATTACTGCATACCCTATAACTGTATAGTAGACCCTCTCCTTTCTAATGGGAACATGTCGTACTCATTACTGTGCCTCTGCTCTATGTGTCTTTAAATTGTTACTGGGGTTTTTATAAACTTGGTCAGCCGTTGGAATTACTGCATACCCTATAGCTGTATAACACACTCGCTCCTTTGTAATGGAAACTTGTCATTACTGTGGCCCTGCTCTATGTGTCTTAAATTCTTAGTGGGAGTTTTCCTAAATTTGGTCAGCCGTTGGACTTACTGTACACCCTATAACAGTATAGCAGACCGTCTCCTTTCTAATGGAAACATGTCATACTCATTACTGTGGCCCTGCTCTATGTGTCTTTAAATTGTTAGTGGTGTTTTTACTAAACTTGATCAGCCGTTGGAATTACTGCATACCCTATAACTGTATAGTAGACCCTCTCCTTTCTAATGGGAACATGTCGTACTCATTACTGTGCGCCTGCTCTATGTGTCTTTAAATTGTTACTGGGGTTTTTACTAAACTTGGTCAGCCGTTGGAATTACTGCATACCCTAAAACTGTATAGCACACCCGCTCCTTTGTAATGGAAACATGTCATTTCTGTGGACCTGCTCTATGTGTCTTTAACTTCTTAGTTGGGTTTTTCCCAAATTTTGGTCAGTCCTTGCAGTCACAGCTTGGGCATTACCACTATAGGAGACCCGCTCCTTTATAATGGGAACATTTTTTTTTACTGAGACCCTCCTCTATGTCTCTTCAAAGTGGTATTGGGTAGTGTTGAGCCACCCCCGTAGTGTTCGAGTTCGGTTCGGTTCGTCGAACACCCGTGTGTTCGCCGAACTGTTCGTCGAACTGTTCGTCGAGCACCTTCGAACACCGTTAAAACCAATGGCAGGCAAACAAAAACACATAGAAACACATAGAAAACACCTTCAAAGGTGTCCAAAAGCTGACAAACTGCTCAGAAGACACAACTAACACATGGAAAAGTGACAAGTGCATATAGTCATGCGAAAATAAAAGAGGTGGAGGAGTAAAAGGAGGGGGAGACACAGATATAGGCATGTCATGCCCTTCTAAAATCCAAAAAGTGAGAAGCTGACACGGCCAGTCCGCTCCTGCCCGTGCCACCTCCGTGTCGCCGGGTTTGTGCCAGAGCCGCGGTGAACCCTGATGGCCAGCCCCCCTCTCCCAATACTGGTGCCTGTCCGCTGGTGGGTCGAGCGAGCCCCCCTGTGGTGGAGGCAGCTCTAAGCTTTTTAATTTAAATTATCTCTCTAATTTGAATGAATACACTTTAAATCCATTTACAAGGATTTATTGGAGGGCAAGTCTCATGCCAGCAGCCGCGTAATTCCAGCTCCAGTAGCGTCCACTAAAGCTGCTGCAGTTAAAAAGCTTTTATAAGGATCGAGCTCGGCTGTCCACCGCAAGGCATCCTACTGCCAGTCCCAGCCCCTATGCCTTGGGGTGCCTCCTGATGCTCTTCACTGAGTATCCCATGGTCCCGAAGCATTTCCTTTGAAAAAATTAAGTGTCTAAACTACAGGTGGTGTAGCTTGCTTAACAGCCGGGATAATCCGCTGACTAGCAGACACTGCTACTAGGCACAAAGTATTTCCTGGGCTAGATGCAGTTAAAAATTTGTAATTAGATACTCTCGTTGGATGCTGAGAAAGCATTCCATAGAGTCTCCTGGCACGCCATATATGATTCTCTTAAAAAGCTTGGGGTAGGGGTCTAGGGGACCCTTTTATAGCCAAAATCACGGCCCTGTATCGCAATACGTCACCTAGGCTGAAGATAAATGGAACTGTAGCACCCTGAGGGCTCGGTTGCTACAGACGTATTGCACCTCACCCAGAGGTGTGATATCTCACTCTCAGGTAAGGATGGAGTGTGGATCAGGACCCGACACCTGCATGCATTACACCACATTGCCGTGGGGCAGGGCGACGAATATGCCCCTGAGATGGGCACGACAGTCCCTGTCCCTGGCTGGAGTGGGGGGAGGGAACACTGAGGAAGGGGAACCCTGTAGTGCAGGAGCAGGGAGGAAGCAGTTCCTGGGTGCATTGAGAAGGGAGTATAAAAGGTGGGCACCATCTTAGTTCAGTGCAGAGAAGTCTGAGCAGAAGTGGCAGGGAGCAGGGGCTCTGCATGAGCTCTGCTCCGGAGGCGGGCCTAGTAACAGAGGCCCAGGCCTGGAAGAGGGAGAAGGAAGGAAGAGGAGCGGAGAAGGCTCCAGGAACGAGGAATGAAGGGATCCCAGGGGTGCGGACGGGCGAGTCGCCACCGCACGCCCGAATCCACCTGCGTGGAGGGGTCAGGCCAAAGGGGGAGACCGGTCCCCGAACTAGTGGAGGCAGGAAACGACCCTCAGCTAGAAACCGGAGGCTCTGACATTTTATGTGGCGCAGCCCCTCGCTACACCCGCTAGGAAGGCACCACATAGGGTCAGGGAAACTGGCGCCAAGTTTACCAAGAGGAGGCCCGAGGCAGCCGGACAGAAGTGTTGGTAAGAAAGGCCAGACAAAGGACACACAAAGGGGGTCCTGTGAAGTGCTCCAAAGTTATCTGGGAGTTGTCTGAGCCCCTCACCTGGTGAGCACAGTACGACGTGGGCAGCCGTTACCTGCAGACGTGGTCTGGATAATAAGAACTGTGAGTAAAGGCCCTGGACTGCATCACTGACTCCGTGTCATTACTGCTGCTGCCCTGCACCATCACCCCCATCCTCCGCATACACTGCCCTGAGGCTATACTCCTCCCGTGGGGAGTTATGCTACGCTCTGCTGCACCCACAACACCAGCCTCAGCGGTCTGCCCTGTAGCGGCGGTTCACTCTGACCGCAATCCAAGGGTGGCGTAGTCGGACATTTAAACATCAAAACCACATAAATAGTTCCGCCACTGGTTTGACAGCCCTGAGCCACGGAACCGGGTCGCCGCCACGAAGACTACAACCACCAGCATCCACCAAAAAGGGTCTGGCTCCGGGTGTCCCAAGGCCCAGGGGGTGCGTCAGAACATTTTCATCACCTTTCACAATCACCAATGGGACAAGGCAGGGATGTCCTCTGTCCCCTCTCTTATACATCCTAGTGATGGAGCACCTGCTCTCATCAATTCGCCATAACCCCAATATTTGGTGGATTGAGGTGGGAGGCACCGAGTACAAGTGCTCTCTATTTGCTGATGATGTCCTAGTATATATCACTCAATCACATATATCCATCCATGCTGTTATGGCTGAAATAGATCACTTTGTTACATGGTAAAATTTTAAAATCAATGCAGCGAAGTCTGAGGCCCTCGATGTCTCCCTCCCCAAATCCATATAGGATTCCATCCAGTCCAACTTTCCCTTTGCCTGGCCCTCACAGGGTATCAAATACTTAGGAATTCCTATTCATAGAGACCTCTCCCATCTATGTTATCTTAATTTTGGGCCCTTTATTGAACAATTCCATACAGACCACGGTTGGCAAGTTAGAACTGTAAGATTCACTACGAGAACCGCTGGTGTTTTGTGGAAAAGCACATGTACACCGCGTTCTAAATTATTATGCAAAAAGTGTTTAGGAGTGATAAGGGAAGAATTTGTTTGTTTGTCAGTTAAACTCATTGATGGTGATGTGTGTCAGGGCTCTTTATATCACTGTAAGCAATTGCAGACACCTGTGCTAATTAGTTTGGCAGGTGTGTCCAATGAAAGGCAAGACTACTTAAGAAGGCTCTCTCACATTATTAAGCAGCCTACATTTTCTGCCAAAATGGGAAAGAAAAAGGATGTGTCGGCTGCTGAGAAGCAACAAATTGTGGAGTGTTTAGGTCAAGGCATGACTACAATCAACATTGTGCGATGATCAGGATGAAGTGTCTTGGCAATCAAGAAGTATGTAGCTGATTCACAGTACACACGTGTGCGTGCTGATAAGGGCAAATTGAGGACTCTTTCCTACAGGCAATTACGTCAGGTTGAAAGAGCAGCGGCAAAAAAGCCTTGTCATAGCAGCAGACAAGTTTTTGAAGCTGCTTGTGCCTCCAACGTCCCCCGAACAACAAGATGCAGGGTCCTTCAGAGGTTTGCAGCTGTGCATACGCCATCCTGTCGACCTCCTCTATCCACTTCACACAAGCAGAAACGGCTCCAGTGGGCCAAACATTACATGAAGACTGATTTCAAAACTGTTTTGTTCACGGATGAGTGCCGTGCAGCGCTCGATGGTCCAGATGGATGGAGTGGAGGATGGCTGGTTGATGGACACCCCACACAAACACGGCTACAGCGCCAACAAGGAGGAGGTGGAGTAATGTTTTGGGCTGGAATCATGGGGAGAGAGATTGTCGGCCCCTTTAGGATCCCTGAAGGCGCTAAAGATGAACTCCATAATGTATGTGGATTTTCTCAAACAGCACTTCCTGCCATGGTTCAAGAAGAAGAACCGTGTATTTCACAGCAAGATCATTTTTCTGCATGATAATGCACCATCTCATGCTGCACATAAAACATCTGCATCTCTGGCTGATATGGGCATAAAAGGGGACAAACTTATGGTGTGACCCCCATGCTCCCCTGACCTCTACCCCATTCAGAACCTTTGGAGCATCATTAAAAGGAGTGTCTATGATGGCGGGAGGCAGTTCACATCTAAGCAACAGCTCTGGGAGGGTATTCTGTCCTCATGCAAAACAATTGAAGCAGAAACCATCCAAAACCTGACAAATTCAATGGACGAGAGAGTTCAGAAGCTCCTTTCGAACAAGGGGTCCTATGTGAAAATGTAACATCACCTAGAATAAAGTTTTGAGTTGAAAACTGTTTGATTTCAGTTTCTAACAACCTGCTAATGCTTATAATTTCAAAAATGACCATTTTTTTGGTCTTTATTAAAATGAAAAGATTGATCGAAAAGTTTGGGGGATCTAAGAGTGTGGCAACCCAGTAGTCATGATTACTTCGAATTCTGACAATATGAGGGTCATGCTGCAGGTAGTGCAGCAAGAAGGCACTTATGTGTCTTGCGCATCTCGGAGCCCCAAAATTATTTTCCGGGCTAGATGCAGCTAAAAATTATTTTTAATTTTAAATCTGGTGGAGCTTATTATAGATGGCCTAAAAGGATCAGTGCTGCACACTGCTACAAAGCCCAAATTATTTTCCAGTCAAGATACAGATAAACATGATTAGTAATTTGAAAGCTTAAAACGTTTGGTAGGGTGATTTTAACCAATCATCAAGCTTTTACTCTCCCCAGGATGACACAGGGGTAGAAAAGTCGTTTCGGATCCATGATTTGTTCATCTTTATGAACGTGAGTCTGTCTACATTATCAGTGGAGAGCCGCGTGCGCTTATCTGTCAGCACACCACCAGCAGCGCTGAACACACGTTCAGACAGAACGCTGGCTGCGGGGCATGACAAGATCTCCAAGGCGTAAGTGGCTAGCTCCGGCCATTTATCCAGATTGGAAGCCCAAAAAGAGCAAGGGTCCAGTGACACAGTCGTGGCTTCAATGTTTACTTGGAGATACTCCTGTACCATCGTCTCTAGGTGTTGACTATGTGTCAGACTTCTTGTCTCCTGTTGCCTTGCAAAGGATGGGCTAAAAAAGTGGTGAAATGATTCCGCAAAATTGATGTTACCAGCAGATACTGTGGTTCTGTTACGGTTTGAGTGCTGAACACTTGACGGTCCCACGGTTGGCAAGTTGGAACTGTGAGATTCACTACGTGCACCACTGGTATTTTGTGGAAAAGCACATGTAAGATTCTGCAACAGTCTCTGCTGATACTCCTGCATGCGTGCATCCCTTTCTATGGCAGGAATAATTTCTGCAAATTTACTTTTGTACCGGGGATCTAACAGTGTGGCAACCCAGTAGTCAGGATTATTTCTAATTCTCACAATTCGAGGGTCATGTTGCAGGTAGTGCAGCAAGAAGGCACTCATGTGTGTTGCGCATCCAGGAGCACCAAGTCCCTGTTGTGTTGGTGGCGAGGTAACAATCATGCTTCCTTCCTCTGTCCTCTCCCCCCAACCTCGCACAACAGAAATGTGATCAAGGTCTCCCTCATCTGATGAGTCTTCCATCAGTTCGTCCTCCACTTCTTCCTGGGCTCCTGCACCTTCCTCACTAGTTTGGCTGCTACCATGCGCCCTGGTAAAACCATCTCCCCCACCCTCACATGCCTGCCGCCTTGGTGCTGCCGACCTTCTGGACCTTGCAGATGTTAGCCCTTCCGCATACAACTCCTCCTCCTCTACTTCCTCCACCTCCTCTTGTGCCACCACCTGACTCAGAATTCTGTTTAACATGTGCTCCAGCATGTAAATCACCGGAATAGTCATGCTGATAATGGCATCGTCAGCACTAAACATCTTCGTCGCCATTTCAAAACTGTGCAGAAGGGTGCATAGGTCCCTGATCTGAGACCACTCCTCCAGCGTGATTTGCCCCACCTCTGAATCTCGTTGGCCCAGGCTATACGTCAGAACGTATTGCACCAGGGCTTGTCGGTGCTGCCACAGTCGCTGCAACATGTGCAGAGTTGAATTCCACCGGGTAGGCACATCGCATTTTAGCCGGTGAAGTGGCAGGCCCAACGACTTCTGTAGAGATGTAAGTCGCTGAGCTGCGGGATGCGAACGGCGGAAGTGAGCACACAGCGACCGTGCCCTCTGCAGAAGGCCATCTAGTCTGGGATAGTGGGCTAAAAATTCCTGGACAACCAGATTCAACACGTGAGCCATACAAGGCACGTGCGTGACATTGCCCCGGCGAAGGGCCGCACCCAGGTTTGCAGCATTGTCGCACACGGCCTTCCCTGGTTTCAGGTCCAGTGGAGACAACCATTCATGAAATTGGTTCTCCAGAGCTGACCACAACTCCTCAGCTGTGTGACTCACATTTCCCAGACATTTCAATGTAAAAACCGCCTGATGACGTTGAGCCCTACTGCCAGCATAGTAAGGAGGTGTGCAGGATCCCTTCTGCGCAGTTAGAAAGCTTGTGGCATGACCAGACAGGCTTTGGGTGCAGGTGGAAGACCGAGAGGAGGTTGAGGAGGCAGAAGCAGTGGAGGAACTTTGACATAAAGAGGATTGACGCACAACTCGTGGGGACGGCAAGACTTGGACAGCAGCCCCTTGTCCTGCTGTCACCATAGTTACCCAGTGCCCAGTCAGCGACATGTAACGCCCCTGTCCATGCCTACTCGTCCAAGTGTCTGTGGTGAAATGCAGCCTGTCACACACAGAGTTTCTCAAAGAAGCGGTGATGTTGTGTGCGACATGCTGGTGGAGCGCAGGCACACCTTTCTTTGAGAAGTAGTGCCGACTGGGCATCTGGTACTGGGGCACTGCGACGGACATAAGGTCTCGAAAATCCTCTGTGTCCACCAGGCGGAAAGGCAGCATTTCTGTAGCCAAGAGCTTGCAGATGGTGAAATTCAACCTCTTAGCTTTCTCATGGCTAGGAGGAAATGGTCTTTTACTTGTCCACATCTGAGGGACCGAGGGCTGGCTATTGTGCTTAGACGGGGTTGATAAGGGTGTCCCCGGCAAACTGCCGGTCTGTGAGGAAGATGCAGGCGGACATGTTAGGTTGCCTTCATCCAAAGGTGGTGCTATCGATGTCGGACAGCGCTCAACACCAGCTGGTGTTACCACCTCCAAAGAAAATGATGACCTGCGAATCACGCTGGCTGTTGCGGGTAAAGAGGTGGCAGGTCTGCGCCCCAAAACAGGTGTGACTGCTGTCCCCCCAGTCACAGAGGATGAAGAGGCCGCGGATGCACAAGATATGGCAGACGGTGGTTGGCCCGGCCGGCTAGGCCGCATTGTAGCACACTGAGCTTCCCACTGCAACTTATGCTTCATGTCCATGTGCCGGTTCATGCATGAAGTACTCAAACTATGTATTTTTTGGCCTCTACTTAGCTTTTGCTGACAAATGTTACAGATAACATGAGTTGGGTCATCTTTATCGATCTGAAAAAATGCCCAGGGTATGCAAGGCTTAGCACCCATGCGACCTGAAGAGCCACCACGACTTGTGGTGAGAGGCAGAGTTGTGTTTGAGGATGCAGTTGTTGACGTGCTTCCAGTACTACGTCTCTGTCCAGGAAGGCGCAACCTGACCTCGTCGTCACTAGCATCTTCCTCCACCTCCTCTGCTGACCTCATCTCTTGGCTGACTGTGGGTTGACAGTAAGTGGGATCTCCGACCTCATCATCATCACCCTGTGCGTTATCACACCCGTCGTCCTCAGAGCCAACCTGTTCCTGCCCTGACAAAAAACTAAAGTTGTCGCTCCAATCAGGTATTTGAGTCTTATCATCGTCTTCCTCATTGTCTCCACCAACAGGAGTTACAGTTTGGGAATGAGGGTCTACATTATGATCAGAACCTTCTGCGTCTGGTTCTGGATCCGACTCATAAAGATTCTGGGCATCAGTGCAGATCATTTCCTCGTCTGGATTCACAGAAGCGCTGGAGTCGACCTCTGATTCCCAGGCTATAGTATGAGTAAACAGCTCTGCAGACTCAACCATCTGTTCTACCTCATACTCAGACGGGCAGCTGGAGATTTGGGAGCTGTGAGGAGGCAAGTGCGATTTGGGTGACACCTTTGAGGACTGGAGTATTTGTGATGTTGAAGTTGATGTGGAGGAGAGCCCACTTAAAGGAGCACTTGATATCCGTTGAAGCACCTGCTGTTTTTGTGCCTCATCTGGAATTTGTAGCGATTGGCGTGGCCGTAAGAAAGGGATCTTATCACATTGTCCGCTAAAAGAAGTAGACATTTTAGTTTGGCTGGAAGATGGTCTTTCTTCTGCAGATGTTACTGTTGCTTTAACACCTACCCCACGGACACAACCTTTTTTCCCCTTCCCAACACGCCTATTCCCCTTTCCACCAGCAGCAGGCCTTTTTCCACTCATTTTTTTGGTTAACTAATTCACAACTCTGGAGTTGTTTGCACAAAAAAACAATGGATGGTAACCGAGCAGAGCTGAGTGGCCAAACTGTGGTATTAGGCCAAAACTATTGGCTGGGTTAGATGCAGAAAAAAATTATTTTGAATTTGCAACCTGATGGAGGTCAGTATAGATGGACTAATAGAGAAAGTCCGACACACTACTAGAAGGCCAAATATTTTTTCAGAGGTAGATGCAGAAAAAAATATATTCAGTTTGCAACCTGATGGAGGTCAGTATAGATGGACTAATACAACAAGTCCCGCACACAGCTAGAAGCCCAAATATTTTTTCAGAGGTACTGTAGATGCAGATAAAAATTATTTTTAATTTGCAACCTGATGGAGGTCAGTATAGATGGACTAATAGAGAAAGTCCGACACACTACTAGAAGGCCAAATATTTTTTCAGAGGTAGATGCAGAAAAAAATATATTCAGTTTGCAACCTGATGGAGGTCAGTATAGATGGACTAATACAACAAGTCCCACACACAGCTAGAAGCCCAAATATTTTTTCAGAGGTACTGTAGATGCAGATAAAAATTAGTTTTAATTTGCAACCTGATGGAGGTCAGTATAGATGGACTAATAGAGAAAGTCCGACACACTACTAGAAGGCCAAATATTTTTTCAGAGCTAGATGCAGAAAAAATTTTTATTGAGTTTGCAACCTGATGGAGGTCAGTATAGATGGATTAATAGAACAAGACCCACACACAGCTAGAAGCCCAATATTTTTTCAGAGGTAGATGCAGAAAAAAATATATTCAGTTTGCAACCTGATGGAGGTCAGTATAGATGGACTAATAGAACAAGTCCCACACACTGCTAGAAGCCCAAATATTTTTTCAGAGGTACTGTAGATGCAGATAAAAATTAGTTTTAATTTGCAACCTGATGGAGGTCAGTATAGATGGACTAATAGAGAAAGTCCGACACACTACTAGAAGGCCAAATATTTTTTCAGAGCTAGATGCAGAAAAAAATTATATTCAGTTTGCAAAATGATGGAGGTCAGTATAGATGGACTAATAGAGAAAGTCCGACACACTACTAGAAGGCCAAATATTTTTTCAGAGGTAGATGCAGAAAAAAATATATTCAGTTTGCAACCTGATGGAGGTCAGTATAGATGGATTAATAGAACAAGACCCACACACATCTAGAAGCCCAATATTTTTTCAGAGGTAGATGCAGAAAAAACTAAATTCAGTTTGCAACCTGATGGAGGTCAGTATAGATGGACTAATAGAACAAGTCCCACACACTGCTAGAAGCCCAAATATTTTTTCAGAGGTACTGTAGATGCAGATAAAAATTAGTTTTAATTTGCAACCTGATGGAGGTCAGTATAGATGGACTAATAGAGAAAGTCCGACACACTACTAGAAAGCCAAATATTTTTTCAGAGCTAGATGCAGAAAAAAATTATATTCAGTTTGCAACCTGATGGAGGTCAGTATAGATGGACTAATAGAGAAAGTCCGACACACTACTAGAAGGCCAAATATTTTTTCAGAGGTAGATGCAGAAAAAAATATATTCAGTTTGCAACCTGATGGAGGTCAGTATAGATGGATTAATAGAACAAGACCCACACACTGCTAGAAGCCCAATATTTTTTCAGAGGTAGATGCAGAAAAAACTATATTCAGTTTGCAACCTGATGGAGGTCAGTATAGATGGACTAATAGAACAAGTCCCACACACTGCTAGAAGCCCAAATATTTTTTCAGAGGTACTGTAGATGCAGATAAAAATTAGTTTTAATTTGCAACCTGATGGAGGTCAGTATAGATGGACTAATAGAGAAAGTCCGACACACTACTAGAAGGCCAAATATTTTTTCAGAGGTAGATGCAGAAAAAAATATATTCAGTTTGCAACCTGATGGAGGTCAGTATAGATGGATTAATAGAACAAGACCCACACACTGCTAGAAGCCCAATATTTTTTCAGAGGTAGATGCAGAAAAAACTATATTCAGTTTGCAACCTGATGGAGGTCAGTATAGATGGACTAATAGAACAAGTCCCACACACTGCTAGAAGCCCAAATATTTTTTCAGAGGTACTGTAGATGCAGATAAAAATTAGTTTTAATTTGCAACCTGATGGAGGTCAGTATAGATGGACTAATAGAGAAAGTCCGACACACTACTAGAAGGCCAAATATTTTTTCAGAGGTAGATGCAGAAAAAAATATATTCAGTTTGCAACCTGATGGAGGTCAGTATAGATGGATTAATAGAACAAGACCCACACACAGCTAGAAGCCCAATATTTTTTCAGAGGTAGATGCAGAAAAAACTATATTCAGTTTGCAACCTGATGGAGGTCAGTATAGATGGACTAATAGAACAAGTCCCACACACTGCTAGAAGCCCAAATATTTTTTCAGAGGTACTGTAGATGCAGATAAAAATTAGTTTTAATTTGCAACCTGATGGAGGTCAGTATAGATGGACTAATAGAGAAAGTCCGACACACTACTAGAAGGCCAAATATTTTTTCAGAGGTATATGCAGAAAAAAATATATTCAGTTTGCAACCTGATGGAGGTCAGTATAGATGGACTAATAGAACAAGTCCCACACACTGCTAGAAGCCCAAATATTTTTTCAGAGGTACTGTAGATGCAGATAAAAATTAGTTTTAATTTGCAACCTGATGGAGGTCAGTATAGATGGACAAATAGAGAAAGTCCGACACACTACTAGAAGGCCAAATATTTTTTCAGAGGCAGATGCAGAAAAAAATATATTCAGTTTGCAACCTGATGGAGGTCAGTATAGATGGACTAATACAACAAGTCCCACACACAGCTAGAAGCCCAAATATTTTTTCAGAGGTACTGTACAGTAGATGCAGATAAAAATTAGTTTTAATTTGCAACCTGATGGAGGTCAGTATAGATGGACTAATAGAGAAAGTCCGACACACTACTAGAAGGCCAAATATTTTTTCAGAGCTAGATGCAGAAAAAAATTATATTCAGTTTGCAACCTGATGGAGGTCAGTATAGATGGATTAATAGAACAAGACCCACACACAGCTAGAAGCCCAATATTTTTTCAGAGGTAGATGCAGAAAAAAATATATTCAGTTTGCAACCTGATGGAGGTCAGTATAGATGGACTAATAGAACAAGTCCCACACACTGCTAGAAGCCCAAATATTTTTTCAGAGGTACTGTAGATGCAGATAAAAATTAGTTTTAATTTGCAATCTGATGGAGGTCAGTATAGATGGACTAATAGAATGATGCTATGCCCAAAAGATTTTACTTCACTAGGTGCAGTAAAAAAATTGGTATTCTATACACAGGTGGTATATCTTTCAACACAGATAGGCTACTCCACTGACTAACACACTCTGCAATAGGCCAAAAAGGATTAGCTTTGCTAGATTCAGCCAAATGCTGTGAAAAAAACTTGCACAGCACTGGCACAGACCTGCCTGGCAAAAACTGATAGGAACTCATGTAACCTAGTCCTGAAAAGGACTCCAATTACAATTAGTCTTTACTCCCACAACCTATCTATTTAAGAGCACAGACCTCCCTGATAAAAGTCGTAGGAAATGCTGTAACCTAGTCCTTAAAAGGACTGCAATCACAACTATTCCCTACTCCCAAGCTATCTGTATATTTGTGCGAAAATTGGCTTGAAATTAACAAGGTATAGCGCACACAGCAACAGCGGTGCCGTCTAACACGCAGCTGCAGCAGTGAGAAAATGGTGGCGAGGGGGAAAATGGCTTGGTCTTATAGGGCAAGGACATGTGACATACACTGCCAATGACACATGCCCTTGCTTGTGTGAAAAAAAGCACTTCGCTCCGTGTGTGCGCTGCTGATAGGCTGACAGATTGCACCTCCCCACTGTAAATGTGGGAAAGAGAAAAAAAATGGAGATCTTCATTGTTCCTGCAGAGATCCATCCCCTGCCCCTCCCCCCACCCCGCTGTACATTCAAACTGCGTATTAACATTAATTTTCCTCATTACTGAGAAAAATCCAGTTATGATTTGGTGCACGAACAGTTATCGAACATATCCTCGAACAGCCGAATTTTTCTCAAATTGTTCGTGTTCGCCGAACGGCTCGAACACCGCCCAAAACAGCTCGAATTTGAGATTGGCGAACAGTTCGAGTAGAACAACGCTCATCCCTAGTATTGGGTTCCGTCAAAATTTTTGGCAGCCCTTGCAGTCACTACATATGCAATAACAGTATAGGAGACCCACTTGTTAAGAAAGGAACAACAAAGCATATCCGGCTGATGGCTCTCTAACAATAGCAAGGGCCGACTGATGGCCTTTTAAGAATAGTAAGGGTTGCCTGATGGCCCTATAAAAATAGGCTTTCTGACTTTCAGAGTCCCTCCATTACAAATGAAACAGGATGTGTCTGATGATGTGTCACACACCACATGGCCAGTTAAGGTTGTAAAATGTTAAAATGACATTTCCCAGTGAATGCATTTGTCTTAAAAAATAATGTAAAAAAAACATACAAACAAACAGTAGGATTTTTCATTAGTATAAAAAACAGAGTCGCCAATGTAACCTCAATGTAATTACATTGTTCAGCTCCTGCACCTCTTCCTCCATCTCCGAAATGACCACATCAGTCACAAACTGAAAGCACTGCAGCACTGCCTTGGCCAACCCGCAACAGGCTGTGCTGAAGATAACATGCTTAATGCTTAGGTGACAAACCGCCCAACGTTGCAGAGTTGTTGAAAGCTGTAACACAGCAGCCTGATCTGTGGCTCTCACCGCTGAACATACAACCAGGCATGGTCGTGTGTCACAATGGGCGGAACCTGGTGACAGAGAAATGACAGCCGGAGTAGATACGGTTTCCCTCTATGCCAGTCCTTTCACCGAGCTAAAGAATATGGCTGTGGTGAAATACTACTCCCACTGAGAAGCTGTTTCAGATTGAAAAACTGCCCCATAGCAGCTGCAAAGTTAGCGCTATCATGAACTCTCCTGCTGTAGAAGCCAGGGCACACTAGAGGATTCTCTGGTCGGACCGTCCAACCCTGCCGAGAATTAGTCTTGGCTAAGAAAAGTGTGTGGGAAGGTTCACGGACACTCTATGGCTGCTTTTTTACTGAGGTGGAAACCCACACAAACATGGGGAGAACATACAAAATCCTTGCTGATGTTGTCCTTGCTGGGATTTGAACCCAGGATCCCAGTGCTGCAAGGCTTCAGTGCTAACCGCTGATCCAATGTGCTGCCGTTCACCCCCTGATATCTAACAGGCTGGAGAAACTTGCACCTACTGCCACTCTATCTTCAGCTTCTTTATGAGAAACTAATGTATTTTGGCAGCCACTCAGTCTATCAAATAAAATTCCTAAGAAGGAAATTGGGGATGGCTTCACTACTGGTACTGTGGGCAGTGCTAATACCATGGTGTCATACCATAGTTTACTGAAAATATTCCAGGCTAGTAGGAGGCAAGCAGATTCCCACAGAAAAGTACCAGCAGTAATGTTCAGGGACCCGTGCTTGTAGAAGGCGGAGACAACACCGGGAGAAATAGTGGCGGCTGGAGACCGAGTATGGACATGAGGCATGAGGTTTTGAAAAGCTTCCGCCTGCACGACCCTAAAAGGCCACATTTCAAGTGCAAGCAGCTGCCCAGAAATCTGGCAGTTTAGTATTGTGGCCTGTGCGCTGGGTGGCTGGCTGCATACTTGCGCTTGCGCTACCATCATCATGGCCTCACCTCGGCACTATGAACTCTCCTGAAGGAGAAGCCAGGGCCCACCGGAGAAGTCTCTGGTCTTCTGGTGGGCCCTTCCAACCCTGTCGAGAAGCAGCCCTAGCTAAGAAAAGTGTGGGGGAAGGTTCCCGGACACTCTATGGCTGCTTTTTTAATGTGGATCGGACGTGCTTACGCATGTTATTTCTCAAACCACATTGCAGATCAGGCCATTGCCCAACTATGTAGTCATGAAATTAAATGCGCAAAGAAAGATGCTTGTGAGTCAAAGCACCACCGACAAGTGCGATTTGATGTTGGACAGCCCGTTGCTTCTGCAACAAGCTGAATTAGAGGACTTCCTGGGAGAAATGACACCCAGAGTAGATACGGTTCCCCTTTATGCCAGTTCTTTCACCGAGCTAAAGAATACGGCTGTGGTGAAATACAGCTCTCAGCAAAAAAAAAGCTGTGGACTGGCTCCGTACTGTCCCTGGCCACATTTACCAGTCTACGTGTTTGTGGTTAGGCGGTCCTTCCCAGTAAGTGCACTGGGGACGGCACGAGTAATGTTGTGGGAGCCGTGCTTGTGGAAGGCGGAGACGATACCGGGAGAAATAGTGGCGGCTGGGGACCGAGTATGGACACCCGGCCGCCGCCGGCATGAGGTTATGAAAAGCTTACGCCTCCACGAGCCTAAAATGCCATATTTCAAGTGAAAGCCGCTTTAGAGGACTTTCTGGGAGAAATGACCGCTGGAGTAGATATGGTTTCCCAAGTCCTTTCACCAAGCTAAACATTATGGCTGTGGTGAAATACAACTCAGCAAAAAAAGCTGTGGACTGGCTCCGTACCATCCCTGGCCACATTCACATGACCACGTGTTTGTGGTTAGGCAGTCCTTCCCAGTAAGTGCACTGGGGAGGACACGGGTAATGTTGTGGGACCCATGCTTGTGGAAGGCGGAGATGATACTGGGAGAAATAGTGGCGGCTGGGGGCCGAGTATGGACACCCGGCCGTCGCCGGCATGAGTAGAGTAGATATGGTTTCTCAGCCTGTGGGTGGGTGGCTGGCTGCATACTTGCGCTTGCATTCCAAGGAATGGGGTAGGGACAATTGAATGCTGCTCTGGTACAAGCACTTGGACGGTGATTGTTGCAAGTCAGCAATGACAGGTGCATGGCGGGAGGCATCTTCGCATGTGCAAAGGATCACTTAGGATGGGCACACTTTTAGGCAGTGACCTGGGAGTCAGAGATGCTTCCAGAGGTCTTTCCCATGCTGTTATTATGTATTTTCAGCACTGTATGCATGTGTCTAATGATGTGTCACACACCACATGGCCAGATAAGGTTGTAAAATGTTAAAATGACATTTCCCAGTGAATGCATTTGTCTTGGTTGAAAGCAATGCAAAAGTTCAAAAACGCATCAAAAACACTACGTGTGAACATAGCCCAAGGTGTGGAGGAGTATTTTTGGTTTTGGTTATTTATTTTGCCTTACAAACAAGTCATTACTCTGGAAAGGATGTTCCTTAACCTATTGCCCAGGAAAATCCATTTTGGATTTGTTTTTGTATGTTTTATTGTGAGTCCGTAAAAGTGGGGTAATACCTCTGACAACGTTGTTGACAGCAGTGACCTGGGAGTCAGAAATGCTTACAGGGGTCTTGCCCATGCTGTTCCCATGTCATTTGAGCTCTGTTCCCATCGATTTGGGCAATTCTTTGGCCCTCTGCAGACTGCCGGGGGGGAGCCGCCTAAAAAAATTGCTCAAGTTTCCCATAGACTTACATTGGGCTCGTTGATCGGGTCGAGCACCCGAGTATTCCAATTTGCTTGACCCGAGCATCAAGCACCTGAGAATTTTAGTGCTTGCCCATCACTAATTATAACACCTATGATATTTACGTTTGTAGTACACCGATGAAGGTCCGTAGTGACTGAAATGTCTGTTTTTGTACGTTATTTTTTCCCATTAAATATATAAAAATATATTTTCTGAGTCATATGAGTGGCAAGTTTCTATATCAACCAGTAATTTCTGTCAGCTAATATGCATACAACGCAAGGGTCATGGGAAAGGCAGAGGAACATAAAGTCAGCCATGTGTGTCAGACTGCCACCAGCCAAGTTTTCCATGTCCTGACCCAGAGAACAACTGTCCATGCTCTCCTTCTTATCCTCCTCATTCTCCCTTTCCTCTGGCCATCTACAATGAACAGACGGTGTGAATGTTGTGTGAGTAGTACCATCTGTAGCGCAGTAAAGCAGCTCCAGTTCCTCCTCCTCCTCATTAGCACCCAATCCGCATTGGGATGAGATAAGGCTGGGCTGTGTGACATCACCCTGTATGGTTCCTTGCTCCATCTCACCGTGCTGTGCCTGCAATGCTTCCTCTTTAATTGTGAGCATTGAGTGTTTCAGAAGACAGAGAAGCGGGATGGTGACACTAATTATAGCGTCATTGCCGCCCACCATCTTGGTGGAGTCCTCAAAGTTTTAGAGGATGATACAGATGTCTGTCATCCATGCCCACTGATTAGTACTTATGTGCAGAGGCTTACCTGAATGCCGAAGTGCGTGTTGGAGCTGCTACTCAACAACTGCCATATTCTGCTCACAAATCCTTCTCAAGATCTGCAAGGTTGAGTTTCAAAGTATGATGACATCGCACACCAGTCTGGAAGCATCAAACACTGTTTATGCATGGTGAGGTCAGCGGAAGCTATAGTTGACTTTTGAAAATGGGCACACACGCGGTGTACTTTGACAAGCAGCTCAGGCAGATCTGGGTAAATTTTTAAAAAACGCTCAACCACTAGGTTGAGCACATGAGCCAGGCATGGTATGTGTGTGAGGTTGTGTAATTTCAGAGCCACCACCAGGTTGCAGCTATTGCAGCTATTGCCACACATGACCATGCCTGGCTGTAGGTTCAGTGGTGACAGCCACAGATCTGCCTGCTCTGTTACAGCTGTCAACAACTCTTAAGAGGTGTGCGGTTTGTCCCCTAAGCATATTATCTTCAGCAGCGCCTGTTGCTGTTTGGACAAGTCAATGTTACAGTGCTTCCAGCTTGTAGTATAGTATTGGTCAGCGACCAAGTGTGAGTAGGTTCAACAACACACAGCTGGCTAACTTTAAATGGATTGCAATATTTGGCCC
This sequence comes from Phyllobates terribilis, assembly GCF_046119375.1. NCBI lineage: Eukaryota > Metazoa > Chordata > Amphibia > Anura > Dendrobatidae > Phyllobates > Phyllobates terribilis. Next base: position 366,749,330 of record NW_027362763.1, on the reverse strand, counting down.
GCTCCAGAAAATGTCTGTATTATTACCGCTGTAATATGCGATCACGTATGACAACCATGGTTTTAGGTAGTGGCCTTATTGATGTGGTATTGATCAGTGAACAAGTGTAAATAGGTTCAACAAAACACAGCTGGCTGACTTTAAATGGAGGGTAATATTTGACCCGCTCCATAAAATGTCACAATTATTAACGCAGTAATATGGGATCACATCTGATGACCATGGTTTTAGGAAGTGGCTTTATAGATATGGTATTGGTCAATAACTAAGTGTGAATGCTGTAGGTTCAACAAAACACAGCTGGCTGACTTTAAATGGAGGGTAATATTTGGCCCACTCCACAAAATGTCACAATTATTACAGCAGTAATATGGGATCACGTCTGATGACCACAGTTTTAGGAAGTGGCCTTATAGATGTGGTATTGGTCAGCGACCAAGTGTGAATAGGTTCAACAAAACACAGCTGGCTGACTTTAAATGGAGTGGAATATTTGGCATACTCCAAAAAATGTCACGATTATTACCGCAGTAATATGAGATCACGTGTGATGATGGAAAAGTTTTTCTGCTTACACAATACAGCAATGCGAAAAAAAAAAAAATCTGCCTGTATTCTGCTAACAATCAATTGGAACAGTAAAATGGAGTACTATATTGTTTTTTCAGCAAATAATCAGGATTAAGAGCAAAAAAGATAGCCCTGATATGCAGGGCTATGAATATCTGTAGCAGCAGCAGACAGAATGTGCAATGGACTCTATTGTTCTGTATACACTGTCCACTAACCCTGTCTAATTCAATACGAAAAAATCCGGCACCAAAGTGATATGTTCCAAAGCTTTATTCCAAAAAAATCTTAGATGTAAAAACACAGGCAAACATTTTGGAGGTGGAGGGCTTGATACAGCAAGGTCTCAGGACACTGGTTTACACGTTTCAGGGCTATATGTGCCCCTTAATCATAACACAAACCCTGTCTGCATAACTCCTGCTATCACCAGTAATAAATGCAGCCGGATTGGTCCTAAGAAGGACTGTTAGTTTAGATCAGGAGTCTCAAACTCGGCTGAGTATATGGGCTGCACACGGAAAAAAATTGAATTTGGGGGCCCGCATTCTTTGCATGACAAAGTGACATTTTTAGTGCTACCATTTTTTTTTCTATACACCTTTTGAACTGGTCCTCATCTTGTAGTAATGTCCCATCCTGGTCCTCATTTTGTAGTAATGCCCCATCCTGGTCCTCATCTTGTAGTTATGCCCCATCCTGTTCCTCATCTTGTAGTAATGCCCCATCCTGGTCCTCATCATGTAGTAATGCCCCATCCTGGTCCTCATCGTGTAGTAATGCCCCATCCTGTTCCTCATCATGTAGTAATGCCCCATCCTGGTCCTCATCATGTAGTAATGCCCCATCCTGGTCCTCATCGTGTAGTAATGCCCCATCCTGGTCCCCATGTTGTAGTAATGTGTCCCATCCAGGTCCCCATATTGCAGCTATGTCCCCATCCAGGTCCCCATCTTGTCGTAACGTCCCCCATCCAGATCCCCATATTGTAGTTATATTTCCATCCACTTTCCCATGTTGTAGGTATGTCTCCATCCAAGTTCCCATATTTTAGGTATGTCCCCATCCAGGTCGCCATATTGCGGCTATGTCCCCATCCAGGTCCCCATATTGCAGCGATGTCCCCATCCATGCCTCCAAATTGCAGATATGTCCCTATCTAGGTCCCACATTGTAGCTATGTCCCCATCCAGGTCCCCATATTGCGGCTATGCCCCCATCCAGGTCCCCACAATGTAGCTAGGTCCCCATCCAGGTCCCCACACTGTAGCTAGGTCCCCATCCAGGTCCCCATATTGTGGATATGTCCCCTGTGCTGTTCTTCACATACAACTAACAGAGAAAAATAAAACGATTCTTCTCACCTGTCCTCAGTTCCCCCGACGTCCTTTCTGCACATGCGGCCCGCAGGTCCCCATATTGCGGCTATGTCCCCATCCAGGTCCCCATGTTGCAGATATGTCCCCATCCAGGTCCCCATATTGCAGCTATGTCCCCATCCATGTCCCCATATTGCAGCTATGTCCCCATCCATGTCCCCATATTGAGGATATGTCACCTTCCAGGTCCCCATATTGCAGCTATGTCCCCATCCAGGTCCCCATCTTGTCATAATGTCCCCCATCCAGGTCCCCAAATTAGAGCTATGTCCCCATTCATGTCCCCACATTGCAGCTATGTCCCCATCCTGGTCCCCATATTGCGCATATGTCCCTATCCAGGTCCCCACATTGTAGCTATGTCCCCATCCAGGTCCCCATATTGCGGCTATGTCCCCATCAATGTCCCCATATTGCGGATATGTCCCCATGCAGGTCCCCATATTGCGGCTATGTCCCCATCCAAGTCCCCACATTGCAGCTATGTCCCCATCCAGGTCCCAACATTGCAGCTATGTCCCCATCCAGGTCCCCATATTGCAGATATGTCCCCATGCAGGTCCCCATATTGCGGCTATGTCCCCATCCAAGTCCCCACATTGCAGCTGTGTCCCCATCCAGGTCCCAACATTGCAGCTATGTCCCCATCCAGGTCCCCATATTGCGGATATGTCCCCATCCAGGTCCCCATATTGCAGCTATGTCCCCATCTAGGTCCCCATATTGCAGCTATGTCCCCATCCAGGTCCCCATATTGCAGCTATGTCCCCATCCATGTCCCCATATTGCAGATATGTCCCCATCCAGGTCCCTAGATTGCAGCTATCTCCCCATCCAGGTCCCCACATTGCAGCTATGTCCCAATTCAGGTCCCCATATTGCAGCTATGTCCCCATCCAGGTCCCCATTATATGGATATGTCCCCATCTAGGTCCCCACATTCTAGCTAGGTCCCCATCCAGATCCCCATATTGTGGATTTGTCCCCTGTGCTGTTCTTCACGTACAACTAACAGAGAAAAATAAAACGATTCTTCTCACCTGTCCTCCATTCCCCTGGCATCCTTTCAGCACATCTGGCCCGCAGGCAACATAGACCCCTTGATGATCGCGGACATCAGCACTTTAGTTCAGTGTATTGCTGCGCAGAGACCGGCACTCTGCACACAGCAATACCAATGCCAGCTGCCGGCCTATCAGTGGCAGTGGCATCATACACCTCTGTGCTAGCACGCAGATGTCAGCTGCTGGCCTCGGATAGGCCGGCGGCTGGTATCCTGGACCAGGCCGAGATCATCAAGGGGTCTATGGTGCCTGCGGGCCGCATGAAGCAGCAGGAGGGGCCAAGTGTTTGAGACCCCTGGTTTAGATGTATATATAGCTGTGAAATACCTGACAAAACAACAACCAATTCTGTCCCTCACTCAGCAGCACCTCTCCCTGCTCTGTCTGTTTCCGGGGTACACTGTGATGAGCATAGGGTCACCAGATCTTATATAAACCTGATAATACTATGCGGCCAGCCTATCACTGTAATGCCACAACCAACATGGCTACGGCATTACAGTGAGTGCAAGGCAATCCCTGCATGTTAATTGGCTCTCTAGAGAGTGCCAAACATGCGGGGAGGGGACCCGAGCTGCCGCCCGAGCATCCACGAAATACTCGCCAAGCGCTGAGCTTCTCGAGCAGTGAGATGCTCGGGCAATTACGCTCACTCATCACTAATAGGCACATCATATAGAAACCGTCCCCAAACACAGCAGAACTTGGTGGATTACCTGAGTTTTCAAATAAGGGTGTACTAGAACTTTAGAATTTTCTTTGCAAGCTTACAGAATATGTTGGTGTCATATATTATTTATTAAAGTACAAAACTGTTACATTTACTCACCCTGTACATTTGTTTTTATGTGATTATAACAACAACAAATATTTGTCATTTGCATTTCTCGCATGGGACTTTAATTTTCATCACATGTCACCTTACATATTGCAATGAGACTGAAAGTCAATAAAAAATAATTAAGAGAAAAAAATATATACAAATATATAGGTGTATATTTTATAGTTAATTTATATATATACAAATCCAGAAAAACAGCAGCACTGCCAAAATTGTTGCAAAGTTTCCTATTAACGATATAAAAATCCAAAAAAGGAAGCAGCACATCCAAAGCAAGGATCCTTTTTTCACCAACACAAGCTACATTTCAGCTCACTCTCACACACACATAAAACGTTTCACAACCAATGTATTAGTGTATTAGTCCACTGTGAAAAAATGTCCTTTCTGTTCAAAAAGCCTACTGTAGAAGAGAAAATCATATAATATTAATGGGATATATTCAAGGCAAGTAGATAAAAGCTAACTCTGATGAATTCACAGATTTCTTACCTCTTCTATCTCACCAAAAAGTATTTATGTAACTGAAATTCTTTTCAGGTTTCAATGTGAATGAATCATAATCAATGTTATTGGATGAAGCATCTGTCAGAGGTATTGATGTTGAAATCTAACAGAAACTGTATTTAATATTGTATAAAGTAGCTGTAAATCTCTGTCAGTAACACTTGAATAGACAGGCAATCGAAAATCATTACCCAGCTATAATTAATATTCTGAAACAATTAATAAATGCCTGTACAGCCACTCAGTGTCCAAAGTGGATAAAATATATTACAATTGACTTTTTACCTATTCTTGACGTATTGGCACTCTTCCAGCTTTAAAACTTAATATGAGACCTTAAGTTTAATCCATCAATGACAGCAGCACATGTATTGTTTTCTTTTTATTGGATCTATACCTGGCTGAATCATAAAATGTATAATGAATTTGTTTACCATGGTTTTGGATTATATGCAATTCCTAGTATGAAAAATTCTTGCTAATAAAGTGTGAATCTTCTCATCTAAAGCAGAGGTGGGGGACCTTATTTCTGCCAAGGGCCATTTGGATATTTATGTCATCCTTCGGGGGCCGCACAAATCACGCTAACTCTGCCCTCAAAGTACGTCCTGATACTGGCACTGGTGTCAGGATGTAATCTTTCATTGCATGCGCCTCAGCGTTCAGTAGTGAACAGTGCCTGCACATGCTAAAAGAGCAAGAAAAAATTAAAAAGCTGGCCGCCGTCAAAATATAGCTGTCGGCCCAAGCACTGCGGTCTCTGGGAATCTGCCCTGGGGGCTGGATTAAAGGTCAAGCCTGAGGTTCCCCACCCCTGGTCTAGAGGCAGTGTGACATGCAGAAGTAGTGATGTTGCAGAATGTGACATGCAGAAGTAGTGCTGTTGCTTAAAAAGCATTCAGCAACTATTAGAGGTTAACACAGTCACAGGAGAAGGGGAGTGTTTTAGCAGAGCCCCAGGGGAATTGTGGGGAAGTTGTTTACTGTCTTGCTGGAGCTGAAAAGAAAGGTGGTGTGTGTGTTCTGTATCTTACAGAAGTGCCCTTGCAAGTGAAAAGGATTCAAGTCAGGAGTGAAGCTAATCACAGGTCAGGTAGAGTTCCTGAACTAGCAGTGCAGAGTATTGTCAGGCAGAAAGATAAGGACTGGAAGAAATGGTGTCACGGGGATCATCTCCCTCAGCAAATCCTCCCCCCTTCTCCATCTCACTGTGATGTAAAGAATGCTGTGTTCATTAATGTGCCTTTGCATTAGAACTGTGCTGTCCTGTACTACTGTAAAACTGTGAACTGCTGTGCTGCTAATGAAACTGTACTGTTTGTCACTGGAGCCTGTTGCTCATACGACTTAACTTTCACTGGCTGTGTGGCTTCTTATTAAATGCTACTATTCTACCATTTATGAGGACTCTTGTCAAGTGTGTCTGGTCAGTAAGTGAAACAATCTACGTGTCTGTGCCTGAGGGTCAATACCCCTGTGTGCCTGAGAGAAGCTGCAGCACATGGTCTATGGTTGCCCTGAGTAACGGTTCCCCCAGGATTCCAAAGAATTCATGTAACCTGTCTCGCCCCTATCTGAACCTAGCGGCGTGCGTGTAACAGCAGCTTCCTATGATCAAGGAAAACGTTGACACGGTATCCTTCCCGATCACTGAAAGAACTATGCAGAGGCACTGCTCTCACTCCTTCAGCCTATCAGTGAGTCTGAGAAGTGCAGGGTAGAAGAGAAACCTACAAAAACATGCATATCATTAATACTTCAGTAATTATCTGCCAGGAAAGATGAGGGCTCGGCTTGCGAGCCCGCATCAAAGGCAGGGAGATGACTTATGACGATGAACATTGTACATCATAAGTCGTTAAGGGGTTAAAGTGATGTGTATTATTCATATAGATTTTATTTTATTTTTTCCTATGTTAGCCATTTTACTTTTAGTGTTTAGGACTCGCAAGTATCAGGACCCTTGATGTTTGTTGCGAGCTTATGAATTTTGGCCCAAATATTGACCAATACCTCATGTACCTTTAGTGTTGGTTGGGTGTACTGGGGTGTCTGTCCTCGTGGGGTGCACTTATATAGTGCTGGGCAGCCAGCCTGATCTAATAGTATAGGCGTCATCAATAGACTGTAAGCCAGACCCTGTGCATCACACATAATCTGTGTGACTGGCGTCCTATGCAAGCCTCATCTGTGTACATTTTAAATATTAGACAATGACCCCCTCCATGAATTGGTAAGTGTGTGAGTGGTTGTTTTCATTGGTATTTTGCATCTGTGCTGTTTCCGCCTTTACAGAGGGAGTCTCCTGTATCCTGCTAGTACATTTGTAATCTGATTTGGTGTTGGTAATAGTGTTGAGCCACCCCCGTAGTGTTCGAGTTCGGTTCGGTTCGTCGAACACCCGTGTGTTCGCCGAACTGTTCGTCGAACTGTTCGTCGAACACCTTCGAACACCGTTAAAACCAATGGCAGGCAAACAAAAACACATAGAAACACATAGAAAACACCTTCAAAGGTGTCCAAAAGCTGACAAACTGCTCAGAAGACACAACTAACACATGGAAACGTGACAAGTACATATAGTCATGCGAAAAGAAAAGAGGTGGAGGAGTAAAAGGAGGGGGAGACACAAATATAGGCATGTCATGCCCTTCTAAAACCCAAAAAGTGAGAAGCCGACACATTCAGTCCGCTCCTGCCCGTGCCACCTCCGTGTCGCCGGGTTTGTGCCAGAGCCGCGGTGAACCCTGACGGCCAGCCCCCCTCTCCCAATACTGGTGCCTGTCCGCTGGTGGGTCGAGCGAGCCCCCCTGTGGTGGAGGCAGCTCTAAGATTTTTAATTTAAATTGTCTCTCTAATTTGAATGAATACACTTTAAATCCATTTACAAGGATCTATTGGAGGGCAAGTCTCATGCCAGCAGCCACGTAATTCCAGCTCCAGTAGCGTCCACTACAGCTGCTGCAGTTAAAAAGCTTTTATAAGGATCGAGCTCGGCTGTCCACCGCAAGGCATCCTACTGCCAGTCCCAGCCCCTATGCCTTGGGGTGCTTCCTGATGCTCTTCACTGAGTATCCCGTGGTCCCGAAGCATTTCCTTTGAAAAAATTAAGTGTCCAAACTACAGGTGGTGTAGCTTGCTTTACAGCCGGGATAATCCGCTGACTAGCAGACACTGCTACTAGGCACAAAGTATTTCCTGGGCTAGATGCAGTTAAAAATTTGTAATTAGATACTCTCGTTGGATGCTGAGAAAGCATTCCATAGAGTCTCCTGGCACGCCATATATGATTCTCTTAAAAAGTTGGGGTAGGGGTCTAGGGGACCCTTTTATAGCCAAAATCACTGCCCTGTATCAAAATACGTCACCTAGGCTGAAGATAAATGGAACTGTAGCACCCTGAGGGCTCGGTTGCTACAGAGGTATTGCACCTCACCCAGAGGTGTGATATCTCACTCTCAGGTAAGGATGGATTGTGGATCAGGACCCGACACCTGCATGCATTACACCACATTGCCGTGGGGCAGGGCGACCAATATGCCTCTGAGATGGGCACGACAGTCCCTGTCCCTGGCTGGAGTGGGGGGAGGGAACACTGAGGAAGGGGAACCCTGTAGTGCAGGAGCAGGGAGGAAGCAGTTCCTGGGTGCATTGAGAAGGGAGTATAAAAGGTGGGCACCATCTTAGTTCAGTGCAGAGAAGTCTGAGCAGAAGTGGCAGGGAGCAGGGGCTCTGCATGAGCTCTGCTCCGGAGGCGGGCCTAGTAACAGAGGCCCAGGCCTGGAAGAGGGAGAAGGAAGGAAGAGGAGCGGAGAAGGCTCCAGGAACGAGGAATGAAGGGATCCCAGGGGTGCGGACGGGCGAGTCGCCACGGCATGCCCGAATCCACCTGCGTGGAGGGGTCAGGCCAAAGGGGGAGACCGGTCCCCGAAACTAGTGGAGGCAGGAAACGACCCTCAGCTAGAAACCGGAGGCTCTGACATTTTATGTGGCGCAGCCCCTCGCTACACCCGCTAGGAAGGCACCACATAGGGTCAGGGAAACTGGCGCCAAGTTTACCAAGAGGAGGCCCGAGGCAGCCGGACAGAAGGGTTGGTAAGAAAGGCCAGACAAAGGACACACAAAGGGGGTCCTGTGAAGTGCTCCAAAGTTATCTGGGAGTTGTCTGAGCCCCTCGCCTGGTGAGCACAGTACGACGTGGGCAGCCGTTACCTGCAGACGTGGTCTGGATAATAAGAACTGTGAGTAAAGGCCCTGGACTGCATCACTGACTCCGTGTTGTTACTGCTGCTGCCCTGCACCATCACCCCCATCCTCCGCATACACTGCCCTGAGGCTATACTCCTCCCGTGGGGAGTTATGCTACGCTCTGCTGCACCCACAACACCAGCCTCAGCGGTGTGCCCTGCAGCGGCGGTTCACTCTGACCGCAATCCACGGGTGGCGTAGTCGGACATTTAAACATCAAAATCACATAAATAGTTCTGCCACTGGTTTGACCACCCTGAGCCACGGAACCGGGTCGCCGCCACGAAGACTACAACCACCAGCATCCACCAAAAAGGGTCCGGCTCCGGGTGTCCCAAGGCCCAGGGGGTGCATCAGAACATTTTCATCACCTTTCACAATCACCAATGGGACAAGGCAGGGATGTCCTCTGTCCCCTCTCTTATACATCCTAGTGGTGGAGCACCTGCTCTCATCAATTCACCATAACCCCAATATTAGGTGGATTGAGGTGGGAGGCACCGAGTACAAGTGCTCTCTATTTGCTGATGATGTCCTAGTATATATCACTCAATCACATATATCCATCCATGCTGTTATGGCTGAAATAGATCACTTTGTTACATGGTCAAATTTTAAAATCAATGCAGCGAAGTCTGAGGCCCTCGATGTCTCCCTCCCCAAATCCATATAGGATTCCATCCAGTCCAACTTTCCCTATGCCTGGCCCTCACAGGGTATGAAATACTTAGGAATTCCTATTCATAGAGACCTCTCCCATCTATGTTATCTAAATTTTGGGCCCTTTATTGAACAACTCCATACAGACCACGGTTGGCAAGTTAGAACTGTAAGATTCACTACGTGAACCACTGGTGTTTTGTGGAAAAGCACATGTACACTGTGTTCCAAATTATTATGCAAAAAGTGTTTAGGAGTGATAATGGAAGAATTTGTTTGTTTGTCAGTTAAACTCATTGATGGTGATGTGTGTCAGGGCTCTTTATATCACTGTAAGCAATTGCAGACACCTGTGCTAATTAGTTTGGCAGGTGTGTCCAATGAAAGGCAAGACTACTTAAGAAGGCTGTCTCACATTATTAAGCAGCCTACATTTTCTGCCAAAATGGGAAATAAAAAGGATGTGTCGGCTGCTGAGAAGCAACAAATTGTGGAGTGTTTAGGTCAAGGCATGACTACAATCAACATTGTGTGATGATCAGGATGAAGTGTCTTGGCAATCAAGAAGTATGTAGCTGATTCACAGTACACACGTGTGCGTGCTAATAAGGGCAAATTGAGGACTCTTTCCTACAGGCAATTACGTCAGGTTAAAAGAGCAGCGGCAAAAAAGCCTTGTCATAGCAGCAGACAAGTTTTTGAAGCTGCTGGTGCCTCCAACGTCCCCCGAACAACAAGATGCAGGGTCCTTCAGAGGTTTGCAGCTGTGCATACGCCATCCTGTCGACCTCCTCTATCCACTTCACACAAGCAGAAACGGCTCCAGTGGGCTAAACATTACATGAAGATTGATTTCAAAACTGTTTTTTTCACGGATGAGTGCCGTGCAGCGCTCGATGGTCCAGATGGATGGAGTGGAGGATGGCTGGTTGATGGACACCCCACGCAAACACGGCTACAGCGCCAACAAGGAGGCGGTGGAGTAATGTTTTGGGCTGGAATCATGGGGAGAGAGATTGTCGGCCCCTTTAGGATCCCTGAAGGCGCTAAAGATGAACTCCATAATGTATGTGGATTTTCTCAAACAGCACTTCCTGCCATGGTTCAAGAAGAAGAACCGTGTAATTCACAGCAAGATCATTTTTTTGCATGATAATGCACCATCTCATGCTGCACATAAAACATCTGCATCTCTGGCTGATATGGGCATAAAAGGGGACAAACTTATGGTGTGACCCCCATGCTCCCCTGACCTCTACCCCATTCAGAACCTCTGGAGCATCATCAAAAGGAGTGTCTATGATGGCGGGAGGCAGTTCACATCTAAGCAACACCTCTGGGAGGGTATTCTGTCCTCATGCAAAACAATTGAAGCAGAAACCATCCAAAACCTGACAAATTCAATGGACGAGAGAGTTCAGAAGCTCCTTTCGAACAAGGGGTCCTATGTGAAAATGTAACATCACCTAGAATAAAGTTTTGAGTTGAAAACTGTTTGATTTCAGTTTCTAATAACCTGCTAATGCTTATAATTTCAAAAATGACCATTTTTTTTGTCTTTATTAAAATGAAAAGATTGATCGAAAAGTTTGGGGGATCTAAGAGTGTGGCAACCCAGTAGTCATGATTACTTCGAATTCTGACAATATGAGGGTCATGTTGCAGGTAGTGCAGCAAGAAGGCACTTATGTGTCTTGCGCATCTCGGAGCCCCAAAATTATTTTCCGGGCTAGATGCAGCTAAAAATTATTATTAATTTTAAATCTGGTGGAGCTTAGTATAGATGGCCTAATAGGATCAGTGCTGCACACTGCTACAAAGCCCAAATTATTTTCCAGCCAAGATACAGATAAACATGATTAGTAATTTTAAATCTGGTGGAGCTTATTATAGATGGCCTAATAGAATCAGTGCTGCACACTGCTACAAAGCCCAAATTATTTTCCAGCCAAGATACAGATAAACATGATTAGTAATTTGAAAGCTTAAAACGGTTGGTAGGGTGATTTTAACCAATCATCAAGCTTTTACTCTCCCCAGGATGACACAGGGGTAGAAAAGTCGTTTCGGATCCATGATTTGTTCATCTTTATGAACGTGAGTCTGTCTACATTATCAGTGGAGAGCCGCGTGCGCTTATCTGTCAGCACACCACCAGCAGCGCTGAACACACGTTCAGACAGAACGCTGGCTGCGGGGCATGACAAGATCTCCAAGGCGTAAGTGGCTAGCTCCGGCCATTTATCCAGATTGGAAGCCCAAAAAGAGCAAGGGTCCAGTGACACAGTCATGGCTTCAATGTTTACTTGGAGATACTCCTGTACCATCGTCTCTAGGCGTTGACTATATGTCAGACTTCTTGTCTCCTGTGGCCTTGCAAAGGATGGGCTAAAAAAGTGGTGAAATGATTCCGCAAAATTGATGTTACCAGCAGATACTGTGGTTCTGTTACGGTTTGAGTGCTGAACGCTTGACGGTCCCACGGTTGGCAAGTTGGAACTGTGAGATTCACTACGTGCACCACTGGTGTTTTGTGGAAAAGCACATGTAAGATTCTGCAACAGTCTCTGCTGATACTCCTGCATGCGTGCATCCCTTTCTATGGCAGGAATAATTTCTGCAAATTTACTTTTGTACCGGGGATCTAACAGTGTGGCAACCCAGTAGTCAGGATTATTTCTAATTCTCACAATTCGAGGGTCATGTTGCAGGTAGTGCAGCAAGAAGGCACTCATGTGTGTTGCGCATCCAGGAGCACCAAGTCCCTGTTGTGTTGGTGGCGAGGTAACAATCATGCTTCCTTCCTCTGTCCTCTCCCCCCAACCTCGCACAACAGAAATGCGATCAAGGTCTCCCTCATCTGATGAGTCTTCCATCAGTTCGTCCTCCACTGCTTCCTGGGCTCCTGCACCTTCCTCACTAGTTTGGCTGCTACCATGCGCCCTGGTAAAACCATCTCCCCCACCCTCACATGCCTGCCGCCTTGGTGCTGCCGACCGTCTGGACCTTGCAGATGTTAGCCCTTCCGCATACAACTCCTCCTCCTCTACTTCCTCCACCTCCTCTTGTGCCACCACCTGACTCCGAATTCTGTTTAACATGTGCTCCAGCATGTAAATCACCGGAATAGTCATGCTGATAATGGCATCGTCAGCACTAAACATCTTCGTCGCCATTTCAAAACTGTGCAGAAGGGTGCATAGGTCCCTGATCTGAGACCACTCCTCCAGCGTGATTTGCCCCACCTCTGGATCTCGTTGGCCCAGGCTATACGTCAGAACGTATTGCACCAGGGCTTGTCGGTGCTGCCACAGTCGCTGCAACATGTACAGAGTTGAATTCCACCGGGTAGGCACATCGCATTTTAGCCGGTGAAGTGGCAGGCCCAACGACTTCTGTAGAGATGTAAGTCGCTGAGCTGCGGGATGCGAATGGCGGAAGTGAGCACACAGCGACCGTGCCCTCTGCAGAAGGCCATCTAGTCTGGGATAGTGGGCTAAAAATTGCTGGACAACCAGGTTCAACACGTGAGCCATACAAGGCACGTGTGTGACATTGCCCCGGCGAAGGGCCGCACCCAGGTTTGCAGCATTGTCGCACACGGCCTTACCTGGTTTCAGGTCCAGTGGAGACAACCATTCATGAAATTGGTTCTCCAGAGCTGACCACAACTCCTCAGCTGTGTGACTCACATTTCCCAGACATTTCAATGTAAAAACCGCCTGATGACGTTGAGCCCTACTGCCAGCATAGTAAGGAGGTGTGCAGGATCCCTTCTGCGCAGTTAGAAAGCTTGTGGCATGACCAGACAGGCTTTGGGTGCAGGTGGAAGAACGAGAGGAGGTTGAGGAGGCAGAAGCAGTGGAGGAACTTTGACATAAAGAGGATTGACGCACAACTCGTGGGGACGGCAAGACTTGGACAGCAGCCCCTTGTCCTGCTGTCACCATAGTTACCCAGTGCCCAGTCAGCAACATGTAACGCCCCTGTCCATGCCTACTCGTCCAAGTGTCTGTGGTGAAATGCACCCTGTCACACACAGAGTTTCTCAAAGAAGCGGTGATGTTGTGTGCGACATGCTGGTGGAGCGCAGGCACACCTTTCTTTGAGAAGTAGTGCCGACTGGGCATCTGGTACTGGGGCACTGCGACGGACATAAGGTCTCGAAAATCCTCTGTGTCCACCAGGCGGAAAGGCAGCATTTCTGTAGCCAAGAGCTTGCAGATGGTGAAATTCAACCTCTTAGCTTTCTCATGGCTAGGAGGAAATGGTCTTTTACTTGTCCACATCTGAGGGACCGAGGGCTGGCTATTGTGTTTAGACGGGGTTGATAAGGGTGTCCCCGGCAAACTGCCGGTCTGTGAGGAAGATGCAAGCGGACATGTTAGGTTGCCTCGATCCCAAGGTGGTGCTATCGATGACGATCAGCGCTCAACACCAGCTGGTGTTACCACCTCCAAAGAAAATGATGACCTGCCAATCACGCTGACTGTTGCGGGTAAAGAGGTGGCAGGTCTGCGCCCCAAAACAGGTGTGACTGCTGTCCCCCCAGTCACAGAGGATGAAGAGGCCGCGGATGCACAAGATATGGCAGACGGTGGTTGGCCCGGCCGGCTAGGCCGCATTGTAGCACACTGAGCTTCCCACTGCAACTTATGCTTCATGTCCATGTGCCGGTTCAAGCATGAAGTACTCAAACTATGTATTTTTTGGCCTCTACTTAGCTTTTGCTGACAAATGTTACAGATAACACGAGTTGGGTCATCTTTATCGATCTGAAAAAATGCCCAGGCTATGCAAGGCTTAGCACCCATGCGACCTGAAGAGCCACCACGACTTGTGGTGAGAGGCAGAGTTGTGTTTGAGGATGCAGCTGTTGACGTGCTTCCAGTACTACGTCTCTTTCCAGGAAGACGCAACCTGACCTCGTCATCATTAGCATATTCCTCCACCTCCTCTGCTGACCTCATCTCTTGGCTGACTGTGGGTTGACAGTAAGTGGGATCTCCAACCTCATCATCATCACCCTGTGCGTTATCACACCCGTCGTCCTCAGAGCCAACCTGTTCCTGCCCTGACAAAAAACTAAAGTTGTCGCTCCAATCAGGTATTTGAGTCTCATCATCGTCTTCCTCATTGTCTCCACCAACAGGAGTTACAGTTTGGGAATGAGGGTCTACATTATGGTCAGAACCTTCTGCGTCTGGTCCTGGATCCGACTCATAAAGATTCTGGGCATCAGTGCAGATCATTTCCTCGTCTGGATTCACAGAAGCGCTGGAGTCGACCTCTGATTCCCAGGCTATAGTATGAGTAAACAGCTCTGCAGACTCAACCATCTGTTCTACCTCATACTCAGACGGGCAGCTGGAGATTTGGGAGCTGTGAGGAAGCAAGTGCGATTGGGGTGACACCTTTGAGGACTGGAGTATTTGTGATGTTGAAGTTGATGTGGAGGAGAGCCCACTTAAAGGAGCACTTGATATCCGTTGAAGCACCTGCTGTTTTTGTGCCTCATCTGGAATTTCTAGCGATTGGCGTGGCCGTAAGAAAGGGATCTTATCACATTGTCCGCTAAAAGAAGTAGACATTTTAGTTTGGCTGGAAGATGGTCTTTCTTCTGCAGATGTTACTGTTGCTTTAACACCTACCCCACGGACACAACCTTTTTTCCCCTTCCCAACACGCCTATTCCCCTTTCCACCAGCAGTAGGCCTTTTTCCACTCATTTTGGTGGTTAACTAATTCACAACTCTGGAGTTGTTTGCACAAAAAAACAATGGATGGGAACCGAGCAGAGCTGAGTGGCCAAACTGTGGTATTAGGCCAAAACTATTGGCTGGGTTAGATGGAGAAAAAAATTATATTTGATTTGCAACCTGATGGAGGTCAGTATAGATGGACTAATAGTACAAGTCCCACACACAGCTAGAAGCCCAAATATTTTTTCAGAGGTAGATGCAGAAAAAAAATATATTCAGTTTGCAACCTGATGGAGGTCAGTATAGATGGACTAATAGAGAAAGTCCCACACACTGCTAGAAGGCCAAATATTTTTTCAGAGCTAGATGCAGACAAAAAATTATTTTGAATTTGCAACCTGATGGAGGTCAGTATAGGTGGACTAATAGAACAAGTCCAACACACTGCTAGAAGGCCAACTATTTTTTCAGAGCTAGATGCAGAAAAAAATTATATTCAGTTTGCAACCTGATGGAGGTCTGTATAGATGGATTAATAGAACAAGTCCCACACACAGCTAGAAGCCCAATATTTTTTCAGAGGTAGATGCAGAAAAAAAATATATTCAGTTTGCACCCTGATGGAGGTCAGTATAGATGGACTAATAGAGAAGGTCCCACACACTGCAAGAAGGCCAAATATTTTTTCAGAGCTAGATGCAGAAAAAAATTATATTCAGTTTGCAACCTGATGGAGGTCAGTATAGATGGACTAATAGAACAAGTCCCACACACAGCTAGAAGCCCAAATATTTTTTCAGAGGTAGATGCAGATAAAAATTATTTTTAATTTGCAACCTGATGGAGGTCAGTATAGATGGACTAATAGAGAAAGTCTCACACACTGCTAGAAGGCCAAATATTTTTTCAGAGCTAGATGCAGATAAAAATAATTTTTAATTTGCAACCTGATGGAGGTCAGTATAGATGGACTAATAGAGAAAGTCCCACACACTGCTAGAAGGCCAAATATTTTTTCAGAGCTAGATGCAGATAAAAATTATTTTTAATTTGCAACCTGATGGAGGTCAGTATAGATGGACTAATAGAGAAAGTCCCACACACTGCTAGAAGGCCAATTATTTTTTCAGAGCTAGATGCAGAAAAAAATTATATTCAGTTTGCAACCTGATGGAGGTCAGTATAGATGGACTAATAGAACAAGTCCCACACACAGCTAGAAGCCCAAATATTTTTTCAGAGGTAGATGCAGATAAAAATTATTTTTAATTTGCAACCTGATGGAGGTCAGTATAGATGGACTAATAGAGAAAGTCCCACACACTGCTAGAAGGCCAAATATTTTTTCAGAGCTAGATGCAGATAAAATTATTTTTAATTTGCAACCTGATGGAGGTCAGTATAGATGGACTAAAAGAGAAAGTCCCACACACTGCTAGAAGGCCAAATATTTTTTCAGAGCTAGATGCAGAAAAAAATTATATTCAGTTTGCAACCTGATGGAGGTCAGTATAGATGGACTAATAGAACAAGTCCCACACACAGCTAAAAGCCCAAATATTTTTTCAGAGGTAGATGCAGATAAAAATTATTTTTAATTTGCAACCTGATGGAGGTCAGTATAGATCGACTAATAGAGAAAGTCCCACACACTGCTAGAAGGCCAAATATTTTTTCAGAGCTAGATGCAGATAAAAATTATTTTTAATTTGCAACCTGATGGAGGTCAGTATAGATGGACTAATAGAGAAAGTCCCACACACTGCTAGAAGCCAACTATTTTTTCAGAGCTAGATGCAGAAAAAAATTATATTCAGTTTGCAACCTGATGGAGGTCTGTATAGATGGATTAATAGAACAAGTCCCACACACAGCTAGAAGCCCAATATTATTTCAGAGGTAGATGCAGAAAAAAAATATATTCAGTTTGCAACCTGATGGAGGTCTGTATAGATGGATTAATATCACAAGTCCCACACACAGCTAGAAGCCCAATATTTTTTCAGAGGTAGATGCAGAAAAAAAATATATTCAGTTTGCAACCTGATGGAGGTCAGTATTAGAGATGAGCGTTGTTCTACTCGAACTGTTCGCCAATCTCAAATTCGAGCTGTTTTGGGCGGTGTTCGAGCCGTTCGGCGAACACGAACAATTTGAGAAAAATTCGGCTGTTCGAGGTTATGTTCGATAACTGTTCGTGCACCAAAATCATAAGTGGATTTTTTCTCAGTAATGATGAAAATTAATGTTATTACGCAGTTTGAGTGTACAGCGGGGTGGGGGGAGGGGCAGGGGATGGATCTCTGCAGGAACAATGAAGATCTCCATTTTTTTTTTCTCTTTCCCGCATTTACAGTGGGGAGGTGCAATCTGTCAGCCTATCAGCAGCGCACACATGGAGCGAAGTGCTTTTTTTCACACAAGCAAGGGCATGTGTCATTGGCAGTGTATGTCACATGTCCTTGCCCTATAAGACCAAGCCATTTTCCCCGTCGCCACCATTTTCTCACTGCTACAGCTGCGTGTTAGACGGCACCGCTGTTGCTGTGTGCGCTATACCTTGTTAATTTCAAGCCAATTTTCGCACAAATCTACAGATAGCTTGGGAGTAGGGAATAGTTGTGATTACAGTCCTTTTAAGGACTAGGTTACAGCATTTCCTACGACTTTTATCAGGCAGGTCTGTGCTCTTAAATAGATAGATTGTGGGAGTAAAGACTAATTGTAATTGGAGTCCTTTTCAGGACTAGGTTACATCAGTTCCTATCAGTTTTTGCCAGGCAGGTCTGTGCCAATGCTGTGCAAGTTTTTTTCACAGCATTTGGCTGAATCTAGCAAAGCTAATCCTTTTTGGCCTATTGCAGAGTTTGTTAGTCAGTGGAGTAGCCTATCTGTGTTGCAAGATATACACCTGTGTATAGAATACCAATTTTTTTACTGCACCTAGTGAAGTAAAATCTTTTGGGCATAGCATCATTCTATTAGTCCATCTATACTGACCTCCATCAGGTTGCAAATTGAATATAATTTTTTTCTGCATCTAGCTCTGAAAAAATATTGGGCTTCTAGCTGTGTGTGGGACTTGTTGTATTAGTCCATCTATACTGACCTCCATCAGGTTGCAAACTGAATATATTTTTTTCTGCATCTACCTCTGAAAAAATATTGGGCTTCTAGCTGTGTGTGGGACTTGTTCTATTAATCCATCTATACAGACCTCCATCAGGTTGCAAACTGAATATATTTTTTTCTGCATCTACCTCTGAAAAAATATTGGGCTTCTAGCTGTGTGTGGGACTTGTTGTATTAGTCCATCTATACTGACCTCCATCAGGTTGCAAACTGAATATATTTTTTCTGCATCTACCTCTGAAAAAATATTGGGCTTCTAGCTGTGTGTGGGACTTGTTCTATTAATCCATCTATACAGACCTCCATCAGGTTGCAAACTGAATATATTTTTTTCTGCATCTACCTCTGAAAAAATATTGGGCTTCTAGCTGTGTGTGGGACTTGTTGTATTAGTCCATCTATACTGACCTCCATCAGGTTGCAAATTAAAAATAATTTTTATCTGCATCTAGCTCTGAAAAAATATTTGGCCTTCTAGCAGTGTGTGGGACTTTCTCTATTAGTCCATGTATACTGACCTCCATCAGGTTGCAAATTAAAAATAATTTTTATCTGCATCTACAGTACCTCTGAAAAAATATTTGGGCTTCTAACTGTGTGTGGGACTTGTTCTATTAGTCCATCTATACTGACCTCCATCAGGTTGCAAATTGAATATAATTTTTATCTGCATCTAGCTCTGAAAAAATATTTGGCCTTCTAGCAGTGTGTGGGACTTTCTCTATTAGTCCATCTATACTGACCTCCATCAGGTTGCAAATTGAATATAATTTTTATCTGCATCTAGCTCTGAAAAAATATTTGGCCTTCTAGCAGTGTGTGGGACTTTCTCTATTAGTCCACCTATACTGACCTCCATCAGGTTGCAAATTAAAAATAATTTTTATCTGCATCTACCTCTGAAAAAATATTTGGATTTCTATCTGTGTGTGGGACTTGTTCTATTCCTCCATCTATACTGACCTCCATCAGGTTGCAAACTGAATATATTTTTTTCTGCATCTACCTCTGAAAAAATATTGGGCTTCTAGCTGTGTGTGGGACTTGTTGTATTAGTCCATTTATACTGACCTCCATCAGGTTGCAAGTTAAAAATAATTTTTATCTGCATCTACAGTACCTCTGAAAAAATATTTGGGCTTCTAGCTGTGTGTGGGACTTGTTCTATTAGTCCATCTATACTGACCTCCATCAGGTTGCAAATTGAATATAATTTTTATCTGCATCTAGCTCTGAAAAAATATTTGGCCTTCTAGCAGTGTGTGGGACTTTCTCTATTAGTCCATCTATACTGACCTCCATCAGGTTGCAAATTAAAAATAATTTTTATCTGCATCTACCTCTGAAAAAATATTTGAGCTTCTAGCTGTGTGTGGGACTTGTTCTATTACTCCATCTATACTGACCTCCATCAGGTTGCAAACTGAATATATTTTTTTCTGCATCTACCTCTGAAAAAATATTGGGCTTCTAGCTGTGTGTGGGACTTGTTGTATTAGTCCATCTATACTGACCTCCATCAGGTTGCAAATTAAAAATAATTTTTATCTGCATCTACAGTACCTCTGAAAAAATATTTGGGCTTCTAGCTGTGTGTGGGACTTGTTCTATTAGTCCATCTATACTGACCTCCATCAGGTTGCAAATTGAATATAATTTTTATCTGCATCTAGCTCTGAAAAAATATTTGGCCTTCTAGCAGTGTGTGGGACTTTCTCTATTAGTCCATCTATACTGACCTCCATCAGGCTGCAAATTAAAAATAATTTTTATCTGCATCTAGCTCTGAAAAAATATTTGGCCTTCTAGCAGTGTGTGGGACTTTCTCTATTAGTCCATCTATACTGACCTCCATCAGGTTGCAAATTAAAAATAATTTTTATCTGCATCTACCTCTGAAAAAATATTTGGGCTTCTAGCTGTGTGTGGGACTTGTTCTATTAATCCATCTATACAGACCTCCATCAGGTTGCACACTGAATATAATTTTTTTCTGCATCTAGCTCTGAAAAAATATTTGGCCTTCTAGCAGTGTGCGGGACTTGTTCTATTAGTCCACCTATATTGACCTCCATCAGGTTGCAAATTCAAAATAATTTTTTGTCTGCATCTAGCTCTGAAAAAATATTTGGCCTTCTAGCAGTGTGTGGGACTTTCTCTATTAGTCCATCTATACTGACCTCCATCAGGTTGCAAACTGAATATATTTTTTTTCTGCATCTACCTCTGAAAAAATATTGGGCTTGTAGCTGTGTGTGGGACTTGTTCTATTAATCCATCTATACAGACCTCCATCAGGTTGCAAACTGAATAAAAAATTTTTCTGCATCTACCTCTGAAAAAATATTTGGACTTCTAGCTGTGTGTGGGACTTGTTCTATTAGTCCATCTATACTGACCTCCATCAGGTTGCAAATTGAATATAATTTTTTTCTGCATCTAACCCAGCCAATAGTTTTGGCCTAATACCACAGTTTGGCCACTCAGCTCTGCTCGGTTCCCATCCATTGTTTTTTTGTGCAAACAACTCCAGAGTTGTGGATTAGTTAACCACCAAAATGAGTGGAAAAAGGCCTGCGGCTGGTGGAAAGGGGAATAGGCGTGTTGGGAAGGGGAAAAAAGGTTGTGTCCGTGGGGTAGGTGTTAAAGCAACAGTAACATCTGCAGAAGAAAGACCATCTTCCAGCCAAACTAAAATGTCTATTTCTTTTAGCGGACAATGTGATAAGATCCCTTTCTTACGGCCACGCCAATCGCTAGAAATTCCAGATGAGGCACAAAAACAGCAGGTGCTTCAACAGATATCAAGTGCTCCTTTAAGTGGGCTCTCCTCCACATCAACTTCAACATCACAAATACTCTAGTCCTCAAAGGTGTCACCCCAATCGCACTTGCTTCCTCACAGCTCCCAAATCTCCAGCTGCCCGTCTGAGTATGAGGTAGAACAGATGGTTGAGTCTGCAGAGCTGTTTACTCATACTATAGCCTGGGAATCAGAGGTCGACTCCAGCGCTTCTGTGAATCCAGACGAGGAAATGATCTGCACTGATGCCCAGAATCTTTATGAGTCGGATCCAGGACCAGACGCAGAAGGTTCTGACCATAATGTAGACCCTCATTCCCAAACTGTAACTCCTGTTGGTGGAGACAATGAGGAAGACGATGATAAGACTCAAATACCTGATTGGAGCGACAACTTTAGTTTTTTGTCAGGGCAGGAACAGGTTGGCTCTGAGGACGACGGGTGTGATAACGCACAGGGTGATGATGATGAGGTTGGAGATCCCACTTACTGTCAACCCACAGTCAGCCAAGAGATGAGGTCAGCAGAGGAGGTGGAGGAAGATGCTAGTGACGACGAGGTCAGGTTGCGCCTTCCTGGACAGAGACGTAGTACTGGAAGCACGTCAACAACTGCATCCTCAAACACAACTCTGCCTCTCACCACAAGTCGTGGTGGCTCTTCAGGTCGCATGGGTGCTAAGCCTTGCATAGCCTGGGCATTTTTTCAGATCGATAAAGATGACCCAACTCGTGTTATCTGTAACATTTGTCAGCAAAAGCTAAGTAGAGACCAAAAAATACATAGTTTGAGTACTTCATGCATGAACCGGCACATGGACATGAAGCATAAGTTGCAGTGGGAAGCTCAGTGTGCTACAATGCGGCCTAGCCGGCCGGGCCAACCACCGTCTGCCATATCTTGTGCATCCGCGGCCTCTTCATCCTTTGTGACTGGTGGGACAGCAGTCACACCTGTTTTGGGGCGCAGACCTGCCACCTCTTTACCCGCAACAGCCAGCGTGATTGGCAGGTCATCATTTTCTTTGGAGGTGGTAACACCAGCTGGTGTTGAACGCTGTCCGACATCGATAGCACCACCTTTGGATCAAGGCAACCTAACATGTCCGCCTGCATCTTCCTCACAGACTGGCAGTTTGCCAGGGACACCCTTATCAACCCCGTCTAAGCACAATAGCCAGCCCTCGGTCCCTCAGATGTGGACAAGTAAAAGACCATTTCCTCCTAGCTATGAGAAACCTAAGAGGTTGAATTTCACCATCTGCAAGCTCTTGGCTACAGAAATGCTGCCTTTCCGCCTGGTGGACACAGAGGATTTTCGAGACCTTATGTCCGTCGCAGTGCCCCAGTACCAGATGCCCAGTCGGCACTACTTCTCAAAGAAAGGTGTGCCTGCGCTCCACCAGTATGTCGCACACAACATCACCGCTTCTTTGAGAAACTCTGTGTGTGACAGGGTGCATTTCACCACAGACACTTGGACGAGTAGGCATGGACAGGGGCGTTACATGTCGCTGACTGGGCACTGGGTAACTATGGTGACAGCAGGACAAGCTGCTGCTGTCCAAGTCTTGCCGTCCCCACGAGTTGTGCGTCAATCCTCTTTATGTCAAAGTTCCTCCACTGCTTCTGCCTCTTCAACCTCCTCTCGGTCTTCCACCTGCACCCAAACCCTGTCTGGTCATGCCACATGCTTTCTAACTGCGCAGAAGGGATCCTGCACACCTCCTTACTATGCTGGCAGTAGGGCTCAATGTCATCAGGCGGTTTTTACATTGAAATGTCTGGGAAATGTGAGTCACACAGCTGAGGAGTTGTGGTCAGCTCTGGAGAACCAATTTCATGAATGGTTGTCTCCACTGGACCTGAAACCAGGGAAGGCCGTGTACGACAATGCTGCAAACCTGGGTGCGGCCCTTCGCCGGGGCAATGTCACACACGTGCCTTGTATGGCTCACGTGTTGAACCTGGTTGTCCAGTAATTTTTAGCCCACTATCCCAGACTAGATGGCCTTCTGCAGAGGGCACGGTCGCTGTGTGCTCACTTACGCCGTTCGCATCCCGCAGCTCAGCGACTTACATCTCTACAGAAGTCGTTGGGCCTGCCACTTCACCGGCTAAAATGCGATGTGCCTATCCGGTGGAATTCAACTCTGCACATGTTGCAGCGACTGTGGCAGCACCGACAAGCCCTGGTGCAATACGTTCTGACGTATAGCCTGGGCCAACGAGATCCAGAGGTGGGGCAAATCACGCTGGAGGAGTGGTCTCAGATCAGGGACCTATGCACCCTTCTGCACAGTTTTGAAATGGCGACGAAGATGTTTAGTGCTGACGATGCCATTATCAGCATGACTATTCCGGTGATTTACATGCTGGAGCACATGTTAAACAGAATTCGGAGTCAGGTGGTGGCACAAGAGGAGGTGGAGGAAGTAGAGGAGGAGGAGTTGTATGCGGAAGGGCTAACATCTGCAAGGTCCAGACGGTCGGCAGCACCAAGGCGGCAGGCATGTGAGGGTGGGGGAGATGGTTTTACCAGGGCGCATGGTAGCAGCCAAACTAGTGAGGAAGGTGCAGGAGCCCAGGAAGAAGTGGAGGACGAACTGATGGAAGACTCATCAGATGAGGGAGACCTTGATCACATTTCTGTTGTGCGAGGTTGGGGGGAGAGGACAGAGGAAGGAAGCATGATTGTTACCTCGCCACCAACACAACAGGGACTTGGTGCTCCTGGATGCGCAACACACATGAGTGCCTTCTTGCTGCACTACCTGCAACATGACCCTCGAATTGTGAGAATTAGAAATAATCCTGACTACTGGGTTGCCACACTGTTAGATCCCTGGTACAAAAGTAAATTTGCAGAAATTATTCCTGTCATAGAAAGGGATGCACGCATGCAGGAGTATCAGCAGAGACTGTTGCAGAATCTTACATGTGCTTTTCCACAAAATACCAGTGGTGCACGTAGTGAATCTCACAGTTCCAACTTGCCAACCGTGGGACCGTCAAGTGTTCAGCACTCAAACCGTAACAGAACCACAGTATCTGCTGGTAACATCAATTTTGCGGAATCATTTCACCACTTTTTTAGCCCATCCTTTGCAAGGCCACAGGAGACAAGAAGTCTGACACATAGTCAATGCCTAGAGACGATGGTACAGGAGTATCTCCAAGTAAACATTGAAGCCATGACTGTGTCACTGGACCCTTGCTCTTTTTGGGCTTCCAATCTGGATAAATGGCCGGAGCTAGCCACTTACGCCTTGGAGATCTTGTCATGCCCCGCAGCCAGCGTTCTGTCTGAACGTGTGTTCAGCGCTGCTGGTGGTGTGCTGACAGATAAGCGCACGCGGCTCTCCACTGATAATGTAGACAGACTCACGTTCATAAAGATGAACAAATCATGGATCCGAAAGGACTTTTCTACCCCTGTGTCATCCTGGGGAGAGTAAAAGCTTGATGATTGGTTAAAATCACCCTACCAACCGTTTTAAGCTTTCAAATTACTAATCATGTTTATCTGTATCTTGGCTGGAAAATAATTTGGGCTTTGTAGCAGTGTGCAGCACTGATTCTATTAGGCCATCTATAATAAGCTCCACCAGATTTAAAATTACTAATCATGTTTATCTGTATCTTGACTGGCAAATAATTTGGGCTTTGTAGCAGTGTGCAGCACTGATCCTATTAGGCCATCTATACTAAAGCTTCACCAGATTTAAAATTAATAATAATTTTTAGCTGCATCTAGCCCGGAAAATAATTTTGGGGCTCCGAGATGCGAAAGACACATAAGTGCCTTCTTGCTGCACTACCTGCAGCATGACCCTCATATTGTCAGAATTCGAAGTAATCATGACTACTGGGTTGCCACACTCTTAGATCCCCCAAACTTTTCGATCAACCTTTTCATTTTAATAAAGACAAAAAAAATGGTCATTTTTGAAATTATAAGCATTAGCAGGTTGTTAGAAACTGAAATCAAACAGTTTTCAACTCAAAAATTTATTCTAGGTGATGTTACATTTTCACATAGGACCCCTTGTTCGAAAGGAGCTTCTGAACTCTCTCGTCCATTGAATTTGTCAGGTTTTGGATGGTTTCTGCTTCAATTGTTTTGCATGAGGACAGAATACCCTCCCAGAGCTGTTGCTTAGATGTGAACTGCCTCCCGCCGTCATAGACACTCCTTTTAATGATGCTCCAAAGGTTCTGAATGGGGTAGAGGTCAGGGGAGCATGGGGGTCACACCATAAGTTTGTCACCTTTTATGCCCATATCAGCCAGAGATGCAGATGTTTTATGTGCAGCATGAGATGGTGCATTATCATGCAAAAAAATGATCTTGCTGTGAAATACACGGTTCTTCTTCTTGAACCATGGCAGGAAGTGCTGTTTGAGAAAATCCACATACATTATGGAGCTCATCTTTAGCGCTTTCAGGGATCCTAAATGGGCCGACAATCTCTCTCCCCATGATTCCAGCCCAAAACATTACTCCACCTTCTCCTTGTTGGCGCTGTAGCCGTGTTTGCGTGGGGTGTCCATCAACCAGCCATCCTCCACTCCATCCATCTGGACCATCGAGCGCTGCACGGCACTCATCCGTGAACAAAACAGTTTTGAAATCAGTCTTCATGTAATGTTTGGCCCACTGGAGCCGTTTCTGCTTGTGTGAAGTGGATAGAGGAGGTCGACAGGATGGTGTATGCACAGCTGCAAACCTCAGAAGGACCCTGCATCTTGTTGTTCGGGGGACGTTGGAGGCACCAGCAGCTTCAAAAACTTGTCTGCTGCTATGACAAGGCTTTTTGCCGCTGCTCTTTCAACCTGACGTAATTGCCTGTAGGAAAGAGTATTCAATTTGCCCTTATCAGCACGCACACGTGTGTACTGTGAATCAGCTACATACTTCTTGATTGCCAAGACACTTCATCCTGATCATCGCACAATGTTGATTGTAGTCATGCCTTGACCTAAACACTCCACAATTTGTTGCTTCTCAGCAGCCGACACATCCTTTTTCTTTCCCATTTTGGCAGAAAATGTAGGCTGCTTAATAATGTGAGACAGCCTTCTTAAGTAGTCTTGCCTTTCATTGGACACACCTGCCAAACTAATTAGCACAGGTGTCTGCAATTGCTTACAGTGATATAAAGAGCCCTGACACACATCACCATCAATGAGTTTAACTGACAAACAAACAAATTCTTCCCTTATCACTCCTAAACACTTTTTGCATAATAATTTGGAACACAGTGCACATGTGCTTTTCCACAAAACACCAGTGGTTCACGTAGTGAATCTTACAGTTCTAACTTGCCAACCGTGGTCTGTATGGAGTTGTTCTATAAAGGGCCCAAAATTAAGATAACATAGATGGGAGAGGTCTCTATGAATAGGAATTCCTAAGTATTTGATACCCTGTGAGGGCCAGGCAAAGGGAAAGTTGGACTGGATGGAATCCTATATGGATTTGGGGAGGGAGACATCGAGGGCCTCAGACTTCGCTGCATTGATTTTAAAATTTGACCATGTAACAAAGTGATCTATTTCAGCCATAACAGCATGGATGGATATATGTGATTGAGTGATATATACTAGGAAATCATCAGCAAATAGAGAGCACTAGTACTCGGTGCCTCCCACCTCAATCCACCTAATATTGGGGTTATGGCGAATTGATGAGAGCAGGTGCTCCGTCACTAGGATGTATAAGAGAGGGGACAGAGAACATCCCTGCCTTGTCCCATTGGTGATTGTGAAAGGTGATGAAAATGTTCTGACGCGCCCCCTGGGCCTTGGGACACCCGGAGCTGGACCCTTTTTGGTGGATGCTGGTGGTTGTAGTCTCCGTGGCGGCGACCCGGTTCCGTGGCTCAGGGCGGTCAAACCAGTGGCGGAACTATTTATGTGGTTTTGATGTTTAAATGTCCGACTACGCCACCCGATGATTGCGGTCAGAGTGAACCGCCGCTCCAGGGCAGACCGCTGAGGCTGGTGTTGTGGGTGCAGCAGAGCGTAGCATAACTCCCCACGGGAGGAGTATAGCCTCAGGGCAGTGTATGCGGAGGATGGGGGTGATGGTGCAGGGCAGCAGCAGTAACGACACGGAGTCAGTGATGCAGTCCAGGGCCTTTACTCACAGTTCTTATTATCCAGACCACGTCTGCAGGTAACGGCTGCCCACGTCGTACTGTGCTCACCAGGTGAGGGGCTCAGACAACTCCCAGATAACTTTGGAGCGCTTCACAGGACCCCCTTTGTGTGTCCTTTGTCTGGCCTTTCTTACCAACCCTTCTGTCCGGCTGCCTCGGGCCTCCTCTTGGTAAACTTGGCGCCAGTTTCCCTGACCCTATGTGGTGCCTTCCTAGCGGGTGTAGCGAGGGGCTGCGCCACATAAAATGTCACAGCCTCCTGTTTCTAGCTGAGGGTCGTTTCCTGCCTCCACTAGTTTCGGGCACCGGTCTCCCCCTTTGGCTTGACCCCTCCACGCAGGTGGATTCGGGCGTGCGGTGGCGACTCGCCCGTCCGCACCCCTGGGATCCCTTCGTTCCTCGTTCCTGGAGCCTTCTCCGCTTCTCTTCCTTCCTTCTCCCTCTTCCAGGCCTGGGCCTCTGTTACTAGGCCCACCTCCGGAGCAGAGCTCATGCAGAACCCCTGCTCCCTGCCACTTCTGCTCAGACTTCTCTGCACTGAACTAAGATGGTGCCCACCTTTTATACTCCCTTCTCAATGCACCCAGGAACCGCTTCCTCCCTGCTCCTGCACTACAGGGTTCCCCTTCCTCAGTGTTCCCTCCCCCCACTCCAGCCAGGGACAGGGACTGTCGTGCCCATCTCAGGGGCATATTGGTCACCCTGCCCCACGGCAATGTGGTGTAATGCATGCAGGTGTCGGGTCCTGATCCACACTACATCCTTACCTGAGAGTGAGATATCACACCTCTGGGTGAGGTGCAATACCTCTGTAGCAACCGAGCCCTCAGGGTGCTACAGTTCCATTTATCTTCAGCCTAGGTGACGTATTGCGATACAGGGCCGTTATTTTGGCTATAAAAGGGTCCCCTAGACCCCTACCCCAAGCTTTTTAAGAGAATCATATATGGCGTGCCAGGAGACTCTATGGAATGCTTTCTCAGCATCCAACGAGATTATCTAATTACAAATTTTTAACTGCATCTAGCCCAGGAAATACTTTGTGCCTAGTAGCAGTGTCTGCTAGTCAGCGGATTATCCCGGCTGTTAAGCAAGCTACACCACCTGTAGTTTGGACACTTAATTTTTTCAAAGGAAATGCTTCGGGACCACGGGATACTCAGTGAAGAGCATCAGGAGGCACCCCAAGGCATAGGGGCTGGGACTGGCAGTAGGATGCCTTGCGGTGGACAGCCGAGCTCGATCCTTATAAAAGCTTTTTAACTGCAGCAGCTTTAGTGGACGCTAATGGAGCTGGAATTACGCGGCTGCTGGCATGAGACTTGACCTCCAATAGATCCTTGTAAATGGATTTAAAGTGTATTCATTCAAATTAGAGAGACAATTTAAATTAAAAAGCTTAGAGCTGCCTCCACCACAGGGGGGCTCGCTCGACCCACCAGCGGACAGGCACCAGTATTGGGAGAGGGGGGCTGGCCGTCAGGGTTCACCGCGGCTCTGGCACAAACCCGGCGACGCGGAGGTGGCACGGGCAGGAGCGGACTGAACGTGTCGGCTTCTCACTTTTTGGATTTTAGAAGGGCATGACATGCCTATATCTGTGTCTCCCCCTCCTTTTACTCCTCCACCTCTTTTCTTTTCGCATGACTATATGTACTTGTCACTTTTCCATGTGTTAGTTGTGTCTTCTGAGCAGTTTGTCAGCTTTTGGACACCTTTGAAGGTGTTTTCTATGTGTTTCTATGTGTTTTTGTTTGCCTGCCATTGGTTTTAACGGTGTTCGAAGGTGTTCGACGAACAGTTCGACGAACAGTTCGGCGAACACACGGGTGTTCGACGAACCGAACCGAACTCGAACACTACGGGGGTGGCTCAACACTAGTCAGTATAGATGGACTAATAGAGAAAGTCCCACACACTGCTAGAAGGCCAAATATTTTTTCAGAGCTAGATGCAGAAAAAAATTATATTCAGTTTGCAACCTGATGGAGGTCAGTATAGATGGACTAATAGAACAAGTCCCACACACAGCTAGAAGCCCAAATATTTTTTCAGAGGTAGATGCAGATAAAAATTATTTTTAATTTGCAACCTGATAGAGGTCAGTATAGATGGACTAATAGAGAAAGTCCCACACACTGCTAGAAGGCTAAATATTTTTTCAGATCTAGATGCAGATAAAAATTATTTTTAATTTGCAACCTGTTGGAAGTCAGTATAGATGGACTAATAGAGAAAGTCCCACACACTGCTAGAAGGCCAAATATTTTTTCAGAGCTAGATGCAGAAAAAAATTATATTCAGTTTGCAACCTGATGGAGGTCAGTATAGATGGACTAATAGAACAAGTCCCACACACTGCTAGAAGCCCAAATATTTTTTCAGAGCTAGATGCAGAAAAAAATTATATTCAATTTGCAACCTGATGGAGGTCAGTATAGATGGACTAATAGAATGATGCTATGCCCAAAAGATTTTACTTCACTAGGTGCAGTAAAAAAATTGGTATTCTATACACAGGTGGTATATCTTGCAACACAGATAGGCTACTCCACTGACTAACACACTCTGCAATAGGCCAAAAAGGATTAGCTTTGCTAGATTCAGCCAAATGCTGTGAAAAAAACTTGCACAGCACTGGCACAGACCTGCCTGGCAAAAACTGATAGGAACTGATGTAACCTAGTCCTGAAAAGGACTGCAATTACAATTAGTCTTTACTCCCACAATCTATCTATTTAAGAGCACAGACCTGCCTGATAAAAGTCGTAGGAAATGCTGTAACCTAGTCCTTAAAAGGACTGCAATCACAACTATTCCCTACTCCCAAGCTATCTGTAGATTTGTGCGAAAATTGGCTTGAAATTAACAAGGTATAGCGCACACAGCAACAGCGGTGCCGTCTAACACGCAGCTGCAGCAGTGAGAAAATGGTGGCGACGGGGAAAATGGCTTGGTCTTATAGGGCAAGGACATGTGACATACACTGCCAATGACACATGCCCTTGCTTGTGTGAAAAACAGCAGTTCGCTCCGTGTGTGCGCTGCTGATAGGCTGACAGACTGCACCTCCCCACTGCAAATGCGGGAAAGAGAAAAAAAAATGGAGATCTTCATTATTCCTGCAGAGATCCATCCCCTGCCCCTCCCCCCACCCCGCTGTACACTCAAACTGCGTATTAACATTAATTTTCATCATTACTGAGAAAAAATCCAGTTATGATTTTGGTGCACGAACAGTTATCGAACATAACCTTGAACAGCCGAATTTTTCTCAAATTGTTCGTGCTCGCCGAACGGCTCGAACACCACCCAAAACAGCTCGAATTTGAGATTGGCGAACAGTTCGAGTAGAACAACGCTCATCTCTAGTTGGTAAGGCTTTATCTTTCTCTGTGATGTATTATACATATGCTGCAAAGAAAAACTAACAATAGATCTACTACCTTCCTATTCTACATTTGTGCATTAAAATTTGTGGTATTGACTCCTCCATTTATTTACACCCCCAGGCAAGTTTTGATTAGTATATGTTTTTCAAAATTTTCTACTATCTAAACCTGAGACAGATCTTATAGTAAAGTACATTTTTGAGTAAAAAAAATATGATTTTTTTCTCACTATATACAGTATATATTATGGTTGGTGTAAGTGATTGCAGTATACAAATGTAATATTTAATAAGGGCACTCATCATATACAATTCAAAACATGGATAAATGGATACTTTTAATATCAGAATCATATATATTGGTTGTGTCGGGCATGTTTTTGCTGACTATGTTTTTTTTATTAGTTAATCAAAAAAGAAATGATAAAATTATATTGTGGGTGTAGAATATTATTGTGTTGAAAGTGCTGTGTTACAGAAATATGGTTGATGAAACTGGCTGAGTACAAAAGAATGCGGCCATATATAAGTTTAAAGCATATCTATCACCATATTTCGCATTGCAAACTGCATATATTATTGAATAGATCTCTTAAACCAAATGAGGCCAGTGTACTTACCTTACAAATGGCTTCATTATCATGATATTAACATGAGCTATACTAATAACATTTTGTTTTACTTATACTTTGTTTTTGCAGTGTTTTATTGTTAATCCTGATGCATCTTGTGACCCCGACTTTGTCTTTCTCTTCTACTCCTCCAAATTTTGACCTCAGTTTCACCTTTTTTTGACTAATCTCCTGGTATCTGACTTGACTTTTTCCATTACTACGATTTTGTGTCTTGATTCTGTCTCTCACCTCAGTCTCGCTTCTGCTACAAGCAGCTACTCCACTGACACAATCCAGGGGCCCCATTGGAAGTCCAGATCTTTGAATATGGATTAAAGAGTGAAGGGTGTTGTTCCTCTGGGATTTGATAGGTGGATTAGATAGCACAGAGTCTGTTTAAGATTGCCTGTTCGACCTGACCGTTTCTGATAGACTTTACACATGGATTTTCAAAGTAAATAAACCAGCTTCTCCAGACACAAAAGATCTATATAATCATATTCACTTTGTATTGTGAAATGTGGTGACAAATCCCCTTTACAGCAACTGTGAGAAAGATACAATAAAAAGAACAAAACAGGAAAGAAAATCTAGGTATGTTCACGCAGGGTTTCTGTGGAGACACTAGGGGTCAGTGGGTGCTCTCGTCCGTCGTCATCGACCACGGCTCTTCCCACTGAACGCCCTCTCTCTTTTCCCCGTGGGCATGATACTACTCAGACAACACAGGGTGTGGGTAAAATGCTGTGGAAATACTTTATTGAACCACCAAATAGACAATAAACATATAGAACAGACCCAGCAAATACCCAAGATGGTGCAAATTACAGAGTCTTACCCTTCCAGTAACTCACCGAGATTAGAGCAGCTGCAACCTCGGGGCTTCCAGGACCGAGTACTCCCACTAGTGGCAACCCGTTTTTGGCAGGCACCCACAGAGAGGAAGTAACGACAAGCTTAGGAAGCTGACAGTCGATTGACTGAGGTACTTGACCAGGTGACCAGAGGGTCCCAACCTGACTGCTCCGAACGTCTCCATGGGGTCAGGTGACCAGAGAGTCTCAACCTGGCTTTTCCAAATGACTACATGGGGCCAGGTGACTGGAGGATCTCAACCTGGCTTCCCCAAATGTCACCATGGGGGCTAGGTGACTGAAGGGTCCCAACCTGGCTTCCCCAAATGTCTCCATGGAACCCGGTGACTGGAGGGTCCCAACCTGACTTCCCCAAATGTCTCCATGGGTCCAGGTTACTGGAGGGACCCACCCTGGCTTCCCCAAACATATCCATGGGTCTGGTGATGGTCAATGGAGCAGATCTGTGTTCTTCCAGCTAGGGCCATGGCTCTTAAGGGTGGTATCATGTAGAATATCACATCTGTGTCCTTTTTGATGGAGCCATGGTGTCCTGGCAGCTGTCCTGTAGATTCTTCCTGGCTGTGGTTTTGTAAAGTCCCCATGATGGAGCCTTGGTGTCCTGGCAGCTGTCCTCTCAAGTCACTCTCTTCTAGCAGAAGGATAGAAAATCCCTTTTTATACCCACATCTGTGGATCAGGTCTTCATCCACAAGTCAAGGGGGAGGTGGGGTGAGAATAACTCTCATTTTTTGAGCATTTATAGTTTATCATTCAATGTTTGCTAGTCAACAATCTTCATGGCCTGGTACAATGTGTAATGAACATTTTAGCAAACATCGATTGTTCAATGACCCTGCGTCCCTGTGTTGCAGAGATAACAGTACAATAAACTGTAGGAGCTGATATAAGAGATAAATAGCAGCCATTCAACAATTTACAAATATCAATTCAACCTGCAAGAAGAGTCAACGTTCTGTCTCATATGACAATAGTCCATGTGTGCGTCTTGACCAAAAGAAGAAAAAAACACATAAATTCAATAGTCAACATTCAGACTATAGCCTATGTCTCCTGGCCTACTGAAAATAGACGTCTGGATAATTAAGATTAAATGCTGTGTTGTCACAGTTTCTAAAGAAGATTTTTTGGCTCCATGATTGGTAAATGGATGTCAGATAAATGTTTGAAATGCTATGGCACTGAGGCCAATTTTTACTTAATTTGGAGATGTCCAAAATTATTTAAATTCTCACCAAATATATTTAATCAACTTTATGATTTTAGAATTAGAAGGAAATGCATAACTGCTGTGATAATTGAGAAAGGAAGAAAACGCTTAAAATTCTCAACTGCATGATAAGTTACAGTTATATGAAAAAGTTTGGGCACCCCTATTAATCTTAAGCTTAATGTTTTATAAAAATTGGTGTTTTTGCAACAGCTATTTTAGTTTGATTTATGAAATAACTGTTGGACACAGTAATGTTTCTGCCTTGAAATGAGGTTTATTGTACTAACAGAAAATGTGCAATCTGCATTCAAACAAAATTTGACAGGTGCATAAGTATGGGCACCTCACCAGAAAAGTGACATTAATATTTAGTAGATCCTCCTTTTGCAAAAATAACAGCCTCTAGTCGCTTCCTGTAGCTTTTAATGATTTCCTGGATCCTGGATAAAGGTATTTTTGACCATTCCTCTTTACAAAACAATTCCAGTTCAGTTAAGTTTGATGGTCGCCGAGCATGGACAGCCCTCTTCAAATGATCCCACAGATGTTCAATGATATTCAGGTCTGGGGACTGGGATGGCCATTCCAGACCATTGTAATTGTTCCTCTGCATGAATGCCTGAGTAGATTTGGAGCGGTGTTTTGGATCATTGTCTTGCTGAAAGATCCATCCCCTGCGTAACTTCAACTTTGTCACTGATTCTTGAACATTATTGTCAAGAATCTGCTGATACTGAGTGGAATCCATGAGTCCCTCAACTTTAACAAGATTCCCGGTGCCGGCATTGGCCACACAGCCCCAAAGCATGATGGAACCTCCACCAAATTTTACTGTGGGTAGCAAGTGTTTTTCTTGGAATGCTGTGTTTTTTTGCCGCCATGCATAATGCCTTTTTGTATGACCAAACAACTCAATCTTGGTTTCATCAGTCCTCAGGACCTTCTTCCAAAAAGAAATTGGCTTCTCCAAATGTGCTTTTGCATACGTCAGCCGACTCTATTTGTGGCGTGCTTGCAGAAACGGCTTCTTTCGCATCACTCTCCCATACAGCTTCTCCTTGTGCAAAGTGCGTTGTATAGTTGACCGATGCACAGTGACACCATCTGCAGCAAGTTGATGCTGCAGCTCTCTGGAGGTGGTCTGAGGATTGTCCTTGACTGATCTCACCATTCTTCTCTGCCTTTCTGATGTTTTTCTTGGCCTGCCACTTCTGGCTTTAACAAGAACTGTTCCTGTGTTCTTCCATTTCCTTACGATGTTCCTCACAGTGGAAACTGACAGGTTAAATCTCTGAGACAGCTTTTTGTATCCTTCCCCTGAACAACTATGTTGAATAATCTTTGTTTTCAGATCATTTGACAGTTGTTTTGAGGAGCCCATGATGCCACTCTTCAGAGGAGATTCCAACAGGAGAACAACTTGCAAGTGGCCACTTTAAGTAGCTTTTCTCATGATTGCATACACCTGGCTATGAAGTTCAAAGCTCAATGAGGTTACAAAACCAAAAAAAGTGCTTTAGTAAAAAGTAGGTAGGAGTATTTAAAACAAGAAAATGATAAGGGTGCCCATACTTCTGCACCTGTCAAATTTTGTTTGAATGCAGATTGCACATTTTGTGTTAGTACAATAAACCTCATTTCAAGGCAGAAACATTACTGTGTCCAATAGTTATTACATATATCAAACTGAAATAGCTGTTGCAAAAACACCAATTTTTATAAAACATTAAGCTTAAGATTAATAGGGGTGCCCAAACTTTTTCATATAACTGTATAACTTGAATTCAACTTTTGTTATAGGGTTATAATGAGAGATGAGCGATCCTTTTGATATTTGGGTTTGTCGACA
Organism: Phyllobates terribilis; assembly: GCF_046119375.1. NCBI lineage: Eukaryota > Metazoa > Chordata > Amphibia > Anura > Dendrobatidae > Phyllobates > Phyllobates terribilis. The sequence continues at coordinate 366,714,319 of NW_027362763.1, read as the reverse complement.
TTACCCAAACATCAAAAAAAGGTTTGTGTTCGGGCACCCAAACCAAACCCAAACATGAACTCGAACGGGGCCCAGAACATCAGTGGTTTCCCACGCTGTCATCTGCATGACAGCACGGGAAACAGGGTCTTTGAACGGCGATAACATAATTACTGCCGGTCACAGCGCTATGAGATCATGCTGTCAGATGTCAGCGTGATCCCGCAGCTGTGACTGTGACCTGCGGTAAAAAGCATACCGCGGGTCAAAGACATCAATTGATGAGACTACTTCTCCCATCAACCGGCATCTCAAAGCAGTTTTACTCCACAACGGCAGTTTTTACGCTTCCATCCCTGAAGGTCATTCTGTACACTTGAAGGAAACCTACGAGAACTTGGAATTGTTTTTTTGTAAACTTAAATATGATGACCATGGCTGGCAAGTGTGTGGGGATTTGAAGGTCTTGTGCATTCTGCTCGGGCAACAAGCTGGGTATACCAAATACCCTTGCTTTCTGTGTCTGTGGGACAGTCGAGCCTGACAAAATGACTAGACCCAGAAGAGTTGGCAGCCGAGGGTACTCACAGTCGGTGAAAAAAATGTCCTCTAAGAAACTTTGTTACCTCCCTATAAAGTTCTTATACCACCTCTCCACATAAAATTGGGCTTGATGAAGCAATTCGTAAAATCATTTCCAAGAGATGGGGAATGCTTCAAATACTTGGTCACCAAGTTTCCAAGCCTCTGAGAGGCAAAATTGAATGAAGGTGTGTTTGACGGACCAGACATTAGAAGGCTTAAAGCTGATAAAGAGTTTGTCAATACCATGACGGATCCTTAAAAAGAACAGTGGATTGCATTTAAAGAGTTCGTAGAGAAATTTTTAGGCATTAAAAAAGGTCCTCACTACAAAAAGATCGTCGGACAAATGATGAAAGCATTTCAAGCTTTAGGTTGCCTGATGAGTTTGAAAGTGCATTTTCTCCATTCCTACCCTGACTACTTTCCTGAAAATTTGGTAGCTGTGAGTGAAGAGCAAGGTGAACGATTCCACCAGGACATTAAAGAGATGGAAAGAAGATACCAGGAAAAATGAAGCATTACAATGATGGCAGTTGGATGCTTCAGACAGACATTCCAGATGCTACTCACAAGCATAAATGTGCTAAGAGGAGCCTCACAGGGAAAAAAATTGATTTTACGGAGTGTTAGTGAGCTAATTTCAGTTCAAAAATGATTTTCAAGAAAAATTTGTAATTAAAAATAAATTTTGTAAGTCTATTCTCATTTATTTTATTATGCTTCTTTATAGTTAGTATAGGTATTCCACAACACACATATATATATATATATATATATATATATATATATATATATATATATATATATATATATATATCCAACTGGACTAACAGTCCTTCTGATGACTAATCCAGCTGCATATATTCAGTGATGAGAGCAGGACTTGGGCAGGCAGGCAGTGTATGTGGCAAACTGCAGTGTATGATACAGCACAAGAGGGTCCATTAAAGTCCTGTTAGTATAGGTATTCCAGTATATCTTTATATATATACAGTGCAGACCAAAAGTTTGGACACACCTTCTCATTTAAAGATTTTTCTGTATTTTCAGGACTTTGAAAATTGTACATTCACACTGAAGGCATCAAAACTATGAATTAACACATGTGGAATTATATACTTAACAAAAAAAGTGTGAAACAGCTGAAAATATGTCTTACATTCTAGATTCTTAAAAGTAGCCACCTTTTGCTTTGATGACTGCTTTGCACACTCTTGGCATTCTCTTGATGAGCTTGAAGAGGTAGTAACCGGAAATGGTCTTCCAACAATCTTGAAGAAGTTCCCAGAGATGCTTAGCACTTGTTGGCGCTTTTGCCTTCACTCTGCGGTCCAGCTCACCCCAAACCATCTCGATTGGGTTCAGGTCTGGGGACAGTGGAGGCCAGGTCATCTGGCGTAGCACCCCATCACTCTCCTTCTTGGTCAAATAGCCCTTACACAGCCTGGGGGTGTGTTTGGGGTCATTGTCCTGTTGAAAAATAAATGATGGTCCAACTAAACGAGAACCGGATGGAATAGCATGCAGCTGCAAGATGCTGTGGTAGCCATGCTGGTTCAGTATGCCTTCAATTTTGAATAAATCCCCAACAGTGTCCCCAGCAAAGCACCCCCACACCATCATACCTCCTCCTCCATGCTTCACGGTGGGAACCAGGCATGTAGAGTCCATCCGTTCACCTTTTCTGCATCGCACAAAGACACTGTGGTTGGAACCAAAGATCTCAAATTTGGACTCATCAGACCAAAGCACAGATTTCCACTGGTCTAATGTCCATTCCTTGCGTTCTTTAGCCCAAACAAGTCTCTTCTGCTTGTTGCCTGTCCTTAGCAGTAGCCTGCTGCACAAAGTCTCCTCTTAACAGTTGTTGAAGAGATGTGTCTGCTGCTAGAACTCTCTATGGCATTGACCTGGTCTCTAATCTGAGCTGCTGTTAACCTGCGATTTCTGAGGCTGGTGACTCGGATAAACTTATCCTCAGAAGCAAAGGTGACTCTTGGTATTCCTTTCCTGGGGCGGTCCTAATGTGAGCCAGTTTCTTTGAAGCGCTTGATGGTTTTTGCAACTGCACTTGGGGACACATTCAAAGTTTGCCCAATTTTTCGGACTGACTGACCTTCATTTCTTAAAGTAATGATGGCCACTCGTTTTTCTTTACTTAGCTGCTTTTTTCTTGCCGTAATACAATTCTAACAGTCTATTCAGTAGGACTATCAGCTGTGTATCCACCTGACTTCTACACAACACAACTAATGGTCCTAACCCGATTTATAAGTCAAGAAATCCCACCTATTAAACCTGACAGGGCACACCTGTGAAGTGAAAACCATTTCCGGTGACTACCTCTTGAAGCTCATCAAGAGAATGCCAAGAGTGTGCAAAGCAGTCATCAAAGCAAAAGGTGGCTACTTTGAAGAACCTAGACTATAAGACATATTTTCAGTTGTTTCACTTTTTTGTTAAGTATATAATTCCACATCTGTTAATTCATAGTTTTGATGCCTTCAGTGTGAATGTACAATTTTCATAGTCATGAAAATACAGAAAAATCTTTAAATTAGAAGGTGTGTCCAAACTTTTGGGTTGCACTGTATGTATATATATATATATATATATATATATATATATATATACAGTACAGAACAAAAGTTTGGACACACCTTCTCATTTAAAGATTTTTCTGTATTTTCATGACTATGAAAATTGTACATTCACACTGAAGGCATAAAAACTATGAATTAACACATGTGGAATTATATACTTAACAAAAAAGTGTGAATCTACTGAAAATATGTCTTATATTATAGGTTCTTCAAAGTAGCGACCTTTTGCTTTGATGACTGCTTTGCACACTCTAGGCATTCTCTTGATGATCTTCAAGAGGTAGTCACCGGAAATGGTCTTCCAACAATCTTGAAGGAGTTCCCAGAGATGCTTAGCACTTGTTGGCCCTTTTGCCTTCACTCTGCGGTCCAGCTCACCCCAAACCATCTCGATTGGGTTCAGGTCTGGTGACTGTGGAGGCCAGGTCATCTGGCGTAGCACCCCATCACTCTCTTGCTTGGTCAAATAGCCCTTACACAGCCTGGAGGTGTGTTTGGGGTCATTGTCCTGTTCAAAAATAAATTATGGTCCAACTAAACGCAAACCGGATGGAATAGCATGCCGCTGCAAGATGCTGTGGTAGCCATGCTGGTTCAGTATGCCTTCAATTTTGAATAAATACCCAACAGTGTCACCAGCAAAGCACCCCCACACCATCACACCTCCTCCTCCATGCTTCACAGTGGGAACCAGGCATGTAGAGTCCATCCGTTCATCTTTTCTGTGTCGCACAAAGACACGGTGCTTGGAAAGAAAGATCTCAAATTTGGACTCATCAGACCAAAGCACAGATTTCTACTGGTCTTATGTCCATTCCTTGTGTTCTCTAGCCCAAACAAGTCTCTTCTGCTTGTTGCCTGTCCTTAGCAGTGGATTCCTAGCAGCTATTTTACCATGAAGGCCTGCTGCACAAAGTCTCCTCTTAACAGTTGTTGAAGAGATGTGTCTGCTGCTAGAACTCTGTGTGGCATTGACCTGGTCTCTAATCTGAGCTGCTGTTAACCTGAAATTTCTGAGGCTGGTGACTCTGATAAACTTATCCTCAGAAGCAGAGGTGACTCTTGGTCATCCTTTCCTGGGGCAGTCCTCATGTGATCCAGTTTCTTTGTAGCGCTTGATGGTTTTTGCAACTGCACTTGGGGACATTTTCAAAGTTTTCCCAATTTTTCGGACTGACTGACCTTCATTTCTTTAAGTAATGATGGCCACTCATTTTTCTTTACTTAGCTGCTTTTTTCTTGCCATAATACAAATTCTTACACAGCTGACAGTCCTACTGAATAGACTGTATCCACCAGACTTCGGCACAACACAACTGATGGTCCCAACACCATTTATAAGGCAAGAAATGCCACTTATTAAACCTGACAGGGCACACCTGTGAAGTGAAAACCATTTCCGGTGACTACAACTTGAAGCTCATCAAGAGAATGCCAAGAGTGTGCAAAAGCAGTCATCAAAGCAAAAGGTGGCTACTGTGAAGAGCCTAGAATATAAGACATATTTTCAGTTGTTTCACACTTTTTTGTTAAGTATATAATTCCACATGTGTTAATTCATAGTTTTGATGCCTTCAGTGTGAATGTACAATTTTCATAGTCATGAAAATACAGAAAAATCTTTAAATGAGAAGGTGTGCCCAAACTTTTGGTCTGTACTGTATATATATATATATATATATATATATATATATATATATATATATATATATATATCCATCCTAACTAACAGTTCTTTCTGAGAACTAATCCAGCTGCATATAATCAGTGCTAGGCAGGCAGTGTATGTGGCAGACTGCAATGTATGATACAGCACAAGAGGGTCCATTGAACGTCCTGTCTGCTGCTGCTGTAATAATTACAGATATTTCTAGACATAGCCCCAGATATCAGGGGCCAGGGAATTTTTTTTTTTATCTTAATCCTGGTTATTTGCTTAAAAAGCATTCCAGAGTACACCATTTTTCTGCTCCATTTTCTTGTTCTCACTGCAGAATAAAGCCAGATCTGTTCCATATTTCAGCGATAAAAATCCAGAAATTTAAACTGAACGTGGAAAAGATTGGCCTCCTTTTCCATTCTGTTGCAGTGTGCCGGTCGGGCTATTCACACTAGGTGTCTGTGAAGAATAATATTAGTAAATTATAGGCCTGCTATTTAAAACAGTGGTTCTCTGTCAGACATATCACCTATAAGAGTGTTCTAAAATCAGACATTTCTTCCATTTCCATTCTGTTGCAGTGTGTCGGTCAAGCTATTCACACTAGGTCTCTGTGTAGAATAATATTAGTAAATTACAGACCTGCTATTTAAAATTGTGGTTCTCTGCCAGACGTATCACATATAACTGTGTTCAAAAATCAGCCATTTCTCGTGAAGGTGGAAAATATTGTCCTCCATTAAAAATGGGCAAGGTGCGTGGCAAGGGACGGGGAAGTGAATGTGATGGTGCATGCAGAGGCCGAGGACGTGGCCGTGGGCTAGCTGAAATTGTGCCACAACAAACACCCACATCTTGTCGCTCAATTTTCCTGTCCCGATTAGTAGGGGACCGCAGAACACCACTATTTAACCCAGAACAGTGTCAAAAGGTTGTTATAGCAGATAATGCATCCAGTCACTTTGCCACCACCACCACCCTGTCTTGCACACAGTTAAGTCTCAGTAGCTGACCGTGAGCCTGGACCACATATTCCTCACCATGATCCTCCTTCCTCCCACCATGCCGAGTGCCCGGAAACAACTGATCCCACACTTGGACACTCAGCTGTTCACTTATCCATTTTTAGATTCGTGCCTCAAGCAACTCAAGAAGAGAACACGTCTAGCGGTGCCCAAATATTGGAGCAGCCACGGTCACACGAAGGTGACAGTGGGAAAGTGCAATTACTGTCGTAAGAGGTGGATGATGATGATGATGAAACACAATTGCCAGAAAGTCAGGAGGAGGACCAGAGTGCGGAACTGGAAGACGAGGTGGTGGATGACATAGTAACTGACCCAACCTGGCAGGGGGACATACAGAGCGAGGACAGCAGCACACAGGGGGAGAGAGGCATAGCACCACAACATGCAGTAAGAAGCAGTGTGGTGGCCGCAGACACAAGGCGGGAAAGCGTTTCTCGTAACACCAACATGACGGAAGTTGCCAGTACAACTGTTAGGTCTTCCCCGAGTCTGATTATTTTTTAAAGACTCTGCAGAAAACCTCAAAAATACCATTTGCACCACCTGACAGGCCAGCATCAGCAGGAGTAGCAAAACTAGCAGCCTGACCACCACCAGCATGATCAGGCACATGGAAGTAAAGCACCAGACTAAGTGGGCCAAACCCCAGGGTCCAGCAAAAGAGTCTGCGGGTGACAGCACTGCTTGTTCTGCTGTTGTGCATGCACACCAATCCCCTGTCCATGGTGCATGCCAAGATGCCTCCCGCCCTGCACCTGTCATTGAACACTCTCAATTAGCACCATCAGCAAGCACGTCCATGTCCTTGTCCCAGGGCAGCGTTCAGTTGTCCATATCCCAGTCCTTGGAATGCAAGCGCAAATACCCAGCTAACGCCCCACAGGCCACACTACTAAATTCACACATTTCGCGAATGCTTGCGCTCAAAATGTTGCCTTTTAGGCTTGTGGAGACGGAAGATTTCCGCAACCTGATAGCGGCGGCCTTCCCTTGGTGCTTGGTCCCCAGCCGCCACTATATCTCTCGGTGTGCCGTCCCCACATTACATGAGTGCGTGTCCCACAACATTAAACATGCCCTCAACAATGCAGTTACTGGGAATGTCCACCTAACCACGGACACGTGAACAAGTGCTTGTGGGCAGGGATGGCTCATCTCGCCCTTGGGGCAGAACACGTCCTCCCGACGCTGAGGATTGCGGGCCCTGGGTCAATCAGGGTTGCCACCACATTCTACAGGTCCTGCACCTCCTCCTTCTTCTCTTCAACCTCCATCTCTGAAATGACCACATCAGTCACAAGCTGGAAGCACTGCAGTACTACCTCGGCCAAGCTGCAACAGGCTGTGCTGAAGCTAATATGCTTAGGTGACAAACCGCACAACGCGAAGAATTGTGGACAGCTCTGAAAGAGTAGACAGATCTGTGGCTGACACCGCTGACCCTACAGCCAGGCATGGTCATGTGTGACAATGGTCAGAACTTAGTGGCGGCTCTGAGGCGAGGAAAGCTCACACACGTACCATGCCTGGACCATGTGCTTAACCTTGTGGTTCAGCGGTTTCTCAAAACCCAACTGGATCTGTCGGATCTGCTTGTCAAAGTACGCCACCTGTGTGCACATTTTAGAAACTCAGCTACAGCTTCTGCCACCCTTGCCGTGCTTCAGCACTGTTTGCTGCTTTCAGCTCACTGACTGATCTGGGATGTCCCCACGCATTGGAACTCTACATTGCGGATGTTGGGATGGCTTTGTGAGCAGGAGAGGGCAGTTGTTGAGTACCAGCATCAACAAGGCCATCAGTATTCAGGTCAGACTCCACACATAAAACCTCAGGAGTGGACATGGATGTCAGACATATGTACCATCCTCCAAAACTTTGGGGACACCACCAAGATGGTGAGCGGCGGTGATGCCATAATTAGCATTACCATCCCGTTTCTCTGACTTCTGAAATGCTCTCTGCTCACAATCAAAGAGGATGCATTGCAAGCGGAGCACGATAAGATGGAGCAAGGAACCATACAGGGTGATGCCACACAGCCCAGCCTCATCTCATACCAACGTGGATTGGGTGACAATGAGGAAGAGGAGGAGGAAGAACAGGAGCTAGTTTCCTGTGCTATAGACGGTACTACCTGCACAACTGTCATACCATCTGTTCAGCGTGGATGGCCTGAGGACATGGGGATGGAGGACGAGAAAGAAGAAGATGAGGAGGAGGGCATGGTTAGTCGTCCTCTTGGTGAGGACACAGAATTTTTGCCTGTTAGCAGTCTGGCACACAATGCTGAGTTTATGTTACGCCTTTCACGTGACCCTCGCGTTGTACAAATTTTGGGTGACAGTCATTATTGGTTGTTGACACTTCTAGACCCATGCTACAAGGAAACTTTCTGTCTCTTATTCCCTTGCAGGACAGGCCTAATAAAATGGTGCAGTACAAGAAGACCCTTGTTGCATAATTATTAAAAGAATTCCCATCTGAAAACGCTATCAGCAGAGATCACAGTTCATTGGACAACCAAGGAGTACAGACGAGAGTGACACAAATGCAATCATGCAGAGGCAGAGGAACACTGTCAAAGTACTGGGACAATTTTCTCAGACCCTCCCATCACTCAAGCCGTGATGCGTGTGGTACTCTCCCAAGGACCTTGCCGACCGTACCAACGTCCTCTGTGATTCCTCTGTGCCTTATAATTATTGGGTATCCAAGCTGGACATGTGGCATGAACTGGCTTTCTATACCTTGGAGGTCCTGGCATGCCCTGCCGCTAGCGTTTTGTCAGAGCAGGTTTTTAGTGGTGCCGGTGGAATTATAACCAATATGCGCATCTGCCTGTCAACTGAAAATGCTGACAAGCTGACTCTTATAAAAATGAACAAGAGCTGGATTGGGTCAGGCTTCATAACACCACTGAATGATAGCAGCGTAACTTAAACTCAAATACAGTGTCTTTTTTGGGGGGAGGTCTAGCTCTATTCCCATGCACCTCTGTCTTCACACCCAGACATGGGTATACGCTTCCTGATTTTTTCTATTAGCTCTTGTCCTCCTCCTTCTCCACATCCTCATCCTCTACCACCATATCTACCACCATATGTACCATATCAACATATCTACGTCTCTTGCAAGGGGCATTGGAGTTCCTCCAAATTTTTGGCAGCCGTTGCTTCACTGCATAGGCAAACAGTATGGGAGACACACTTCCTAATAATGGGAACATTGTTTTCAGGAGGCCCTCCGACCTCTACGTCTCTTGCAAGGGGCATTGGAGTTCCTCCAAATTTTTGCCATCCGTTGCTTCACTGCATAGGTAAACAGTATGGGAGACACACTTCCTAATAATGGGAACATTGTTTTCAGGAGGCCCTCTGACCTCTATGTCTCTTACAAGGGGCATTGGAGTTCCTCCAAATTTTTGTCAGCCACTGCTTCACTGCATAGGCAAACAGTTTGGGAGACACACTTCCTAATAATGGGAACATTGTTTTCAGGAGGCCCTCCGACCTCTACATCTCCAAATTTGTGACAGCCATTGCTGTCACTGCATATGCAAACAGTATGGGAGACCCTCTCCTTTCTAATGGGAATATGTCATTACAGAGGCCCACCTCTATGTGTCTTTAAAATCTTAGTGTGGTTTTTCTTAAATTTTGGCAGCCGTTGGACTCATTGCATACCCTATAACTAAATAGCAGACTCTCTCCTTTCTAATGGAAACATGTCGTACTCGTTACTGTGGCCCAGCTTTATGTCTTTAAATTGTTAGTTCGGTTTTTCCTAAATTTTGGCAGCCGTTGGACTCACTGCATACCCTATAACTGTATAGTAGACCCTCTCCTTCTAATGGGAACGTGTCGTTGCTGTGGCCCAGCTCTATGTGTCTTTAAATTGTTAGTAGGGTTTTTCCTAAATTTTGGCAGCCGTTGGACTCACTGCATACCCTATAATTGAATAGCAGGCCCTCTCCTTTCTAATGGAAACATGTTGTTACTGTGGCCCAGCTCTATGTGTTTTTAAATTGATAGTGGGGTTTTTCCCAAATTTTGGCAGCCCTTGCAGTCACAGCTTGGTCACTTTAGGAGACTCGCTCCTTTATAATGGGTACATTTTTTTACTAAGACCCTCCTCTGTGTCTCTTCAAAGGGGTATTGGGTTGTGTCCAAATTTTTGGCAGCCCTTGCATTCACAGCATACACAATAACAGTATAGGAGACCCACTCGTTAATAATGGGAATAACAAAGCATAGCCGACTGCTGGCCCTTTAAGAATAGTAAGGGCCGTCTGATGGCTCTATAAAAATAGTCTTTGTGAGTTTCGGTGTCCCCTCATCATAAATGAAACAGTATGTGTCTGATGATGTGTCACACACTACATGGCCTGATAAGGTTGTAAAATGTTAAAATGACATTTCCCGGTGAATGCATTTGCCTTGGTTGAAAGCAATGTAAAAGTGCAAAAATGCATCAAAAACGCTACCAAGGTGTGGAGGAACATTTTTGTTTTTGGTCATTTATTTTGCCTTATATACAAATCATTACTCTGGAAAGGATGTTCCTTAACATATTTCCCAGGAAATTCCATTTTGGTTTTGTTTTTGTATGTTTTATTGTGAGTCCATAAAAGTGGCATAATACCTCTGACAATGTTCTTGACAGCAGTGACCTGGGAGTCAGAAATGCTTCCAGTGGTCTTCCCCATGTTGCTCCCATGTCATTTGAGCACTGTTTTCATCGATTTGGGAAATTTTTTGGCCCTCTGCAGACCGCCAGGGGGAGCAGCCGGAAAAATGTTCGAGTTTTCCATAGACTTACACTGTGCTTGTATAATGCACGACTGACTGGCGTGTGCGTGTTTAGTGGTTCCACTGTGCCATGAACCGGAGAGTGCCTGGAGGGGCGTAACTAAGTATCTGCCCGATCCAACCAAGGTCGCACGATGGCATACGACGCCAGTGCACCAGGGAGGAACCGAGCAGAGTGACCAGGGTCTACTCCAGGTTAGACTCCGGACACGGATGTTGACCCACACCGGGGAATACAGGAACAAGCAGACTAGAGCGCAGGCTGGGTAGGGTCCAGTACAGACTGGGAGACAAATTCGGAGCCACAGATGCGGTAAACAAAGAGTAAAGCGAAACCGCAGGTGCGGTAGTCAAGGCCTAGCAGAGCAGAACCGCAGACATGGTAGACAAGGCAGAGCAGAGCAGAACCGCAGACGCGGTAGACAAGGCTGAGCAGAGCGAAACCGCAGACGCGGTAGACAAGGCTGAGCAGATCGAAACCGCAGATGCAGTAGACAAGGCTGAGCAGATGGAAGCCGCAGACGCGGTAGAGAAAGCTGAGCAAAGCGAAACCGCAGACGCGGTGGACAGGGCTGAGCAAAGCGAAACCGCAAACATGGTGGACAGGGCTGTGCAAAGCGAAACCGCAGACGCGGTGGACAGGGCTGAGCAAAGCGAAACCGCAGACGCGGTGGACAGGGCTGAGCAAAGCGAAACCGCAGAAGTGGCAAGCAAGGCAGAGCGGAGGGGACAGGGCTCTGTACACACGGAACAGACTGGAAGGGAAAGGCGGAACCAGGTACACACAGGATACTTGTAATGAAGTAGCGAGTGGACTCTAAACTCACAAACGGGAGTACAGAGACAACGAGTAGGAGATAGGTACGGGATCAGATTCTGCAAGAAAAGGGAAGGTACGGACATAGAGAAAAACAGGTAACAGGCTAGGAGAGTATACAGACAAGAACAGGTAAGATACAGAAAAAGGGGTCTAGGTATGCGGCCCCTAGAAGGCGGAAAGAACAGGCTAGGAGCGTGTTCACACTGGCCAGGAAATACAGCCTCCAGGATAGGCAGAAGACAACAGGCTAGAGAGCGTGTACAGACTGCAGGTTAGAGTACACAGATAGGACACAGTACAGACACGGGAACAGATACTGCAAGACAGGTAACATACACAGGACCTGGCATGTCAGAGACAAAAAGCCAACTGACAGGGCAAGATGCTCAGGCATGGGTTAATTGGAGCAGCTGGTTTAAATACCAGGTGACAGACAGCAATAGGCTGAGGACGCACAAGGGGTGTGCCTGCAGCAGGTACAAAAAGCAGGAAGTGATCGGGCTCCGCCCTTAAGCAGCAAAAACAGAGGCAAACAGACAGCATGGAGGGAAGCCAGAGAGACATTCTGAATTGGAGATCAAGTGCACGCTCTTGCACAGTGGGAGATGGACCACTATGCAAGGACGCCGCCAGGTATGTTACAGCTTGTTACTTGGACCGAGCACTCAAGCATTCCAATTTGCTTGACTCGAATAACGAGTAGCCGATCATTTTAGTGCTTGCTCATCATTAGTGCCAAATCCTGCTGGAGAATGAAATGAACACCCCTTGTACTTACACATTATTTTTCCTGCCTCTGTTTAGGCCCTATATCTCTCTCAAACACTGTACATTTCAGTAAATAAACGCAGACATTTTTTATAAATTCATTATGGGGACTTATACCAGGAAATTTTAGAGCACTTCATGCTTCACTCTGCCGACAAGCTTTTTGAAGATGGAAATTTAATTCTCCAGCAGGACTTGGCACCTGTCCACACTGCCAAAAGTACCAATACCTGGTTTAAAAACAACAGTATCACTGTGCTTGATTGGCCAGCAAACTCACCTGACCTTAACCCCATAGAGAATCTACGGGGTATTGACAAGAGGAAGATGAGAGACACCAGACTCAACAATGCAGACGAGCTGAAGGCTGCTATCAAAGCAACCTGGGCTTCCATAACACCTCCGCAGTACCACAGGCTAATCGCCTCCAAGCCACACCGCATTGATGCAGTAATTGATGCAAAAGGAGCCCCGACCAAGTATTGAGTGCATTTACTGAACATACATTTCAGTAGGCCAACATTTCGGATTTTAAAAACATTTTTCAAGCTGTTGTTATAAGGTATTCTAATTTACAGAGGTAATAACGTTTGTGTTTTCATTGGCTGTAGGCCATAATCATCATTAACAGAAATAAACACTTGACATAGATCACTCTGTTTGTAATGACTCTATATAATATATGAGTTTCACTTTTTGTATTGAAGAACTGAAATAAATTAACTTTTTGATGATATTCTAATTTACTGAGATGCACCTGTATATACTTTGTAAGGCAGTGGCTCGGATTGTATACGAGGGACGTTATATATCCCCCAGAATGTGTACAGAGACCTATTAAATCCATTGGAGTGCATTTCAGTCACAGACACAGCTGCGGCTGCAATGCTGGAATGAAGGTGAGCATTGACCTGGTCAGGCTATCTGGCTATGGCAGATCTAGTAAAACCCGGCAGGGCCTTCATTTCTTGGGGGATGCTACAGGAAGGCAGTGGGGTGGCCTCCTCCCTCCAACCCGGGTTTTCCATTGACTCTTGCCACAGGTCCTGCATTAAGGATTAGTGTTGTTCAGTGTTGGGACCTGCTAGGAGCATAGCAAGAAAGCTTGGCGGGCCTGTGAGCAGCTGAACCCACGTTTGGGAAGGCTCTGCACCTGTCAGGCGCTGAGCGGCCCGGCGCGGCAGTTGAGACTGCGTGGGGCCCCCCCACCGCGCCAAGTGATGGGTCAGGGTTCACTATATACCTGAAACATTATTTCTGAAAAAAAATAGCTGCTGAGTGAAACTATAACATAAAAAATATCCATTAAAGAAGTTGTCCACTAATACCCCTCCAATGTATCCCCCCGGGGCCCCTAAGACTTTTTGTAAATACCTTATGCTGCAGGTTCCGCCTGTGAGCAGCGCTATCCGTGGCCGCTCACAGGCATCACGTGACCCCCCGCTAATGTCACGACGTAGTGGACAACCCCTTTAATCTAAAATTTACCTTCAGTTAAAAAAACACTTTAAGCCATAGTATTGAACAGACCAACTTTAATATGTAAACAAGTTTCTATGAGTGGTGACAGCTTCCACATGAACCGGAGACACTGACACACAGACCCATTCAAATCTATGGGTCTGTGCACATCTCAATGTGTTTCCATGGACCGTGTGTCCGTGTGCTCCACATGGAGACATGTCCGTTTTTTTGCAGATACACAGTTCACAAAATTGTCTCACACTGAACACACACGTATGACAGCCGTGTGTCATCAGGGTGAAACGTACCAGCGCCTGGGAATCAGCAGTACAGTTAGCACTGTCCCCAAGCGCTGGGGGCTGAACACTGCCCTCATTATGGATCCCTGCCGACACTGCGATCAGCCCGTCCAGGGACAATAGCGAGAGTAGGGTCCACCTGCAAGATTAAAATAATAAAATCACTGTACTCACCTCTCCTAGGTGTCCCCCGCTGTAATCCATGCAACCGCTGCTGCCGAGGAGCTGGAGAGAATGAGCCGCTCCGTAGCTGCGCTCTGTGAGTGACAGGACACTGCTCCTGAGCGCAGCTCCGGAGCCGCTCGCTGGAGTGGCTCATTTTCCCTGGCTCCTCTGTCAGCAGTCAGACGATTACAGCGTGGGACACTTAGGAAAGGTGAGTATATGGATTTTATTATTTTAATCTTATTTATACACAGGGACACTGCAGGAGCAGACTACTACTACCCTCATCGTTGTCCCTTGCTCGTGCTGATCGCAGCACTGGCAGGGAACCGTGATGAGGACAGCGTTCGGCACCCGTGCTTGGGAACAGCGCTAACTGTACTGCTGATTCCTAGGCGCCGGTCCTGATGCGGCAAATGGTTGCCACAAAGGACACGGATATCTCCGGTACTGGTTTTTACAGTACATGTAAAGCCAGCCTAATGCTATGTAATTTCACCCATGGTGCGGGTTTACAAGACGCAGCATGGCTGCCTGTGAATTTCTGTAGCAAAGACCAGTGTCTTCAGTGTATGACCAATAGTATGTCATTAAATGTGGTATCTGCATTAGTGTTGAGTGAGCACTAAAATGCTCGGGTGCTCGAAGCTCGGGCCGAGCTCACTGTGATACTCGGGTTCTCGACCCGAGCAACGAGCCCAAAGTTAGTCTATGGGAGACCCGAACATTTTTGCGGCGGCCCCCCCGGCAGTCTGTAGAAAGCCTAAAAAGTGCCCAAAACGATAGTGACAGTGCTCAAATGACATGGAGACAGCATGGGGAGCGCCCCTGGAAGCATTTCTGACTCCCAGGTCACTGCTGTCAACAACGTGGTCAGAGATATTAAGCCACTTTTACAGGCTCACAATAAAACGTTCAAAAACGAAAGTGAAAGTGAAAGTGAAAGTGCTTTCCTGTGAAATATGTTAACCCCTTAACGACCATGGGTCTTTCTGTTTTTGTGTTTTCCTTTTTTGCTCCCCTTCTTCCCAGAGCCAGAACTTTTTTAATTTTCGTTCAATATGGCCATGTGAGGGCTTATTTTTTGCGGGACGAGTTGTACTTTTAAACACCATCACTGGTTTCACCATATCGTGTGCTGGAAAATGGGAAAAAAATTCCAAGTGCAGTGAAACTGCAAAAAAAAATGGAATTCCACAGTTGTTTTTTGGGTCCTTTTTTTGCCACGTTCACAGATTGCTAAAACTGACCTGCCATCATTATTTTCCAGGTCGTTATGAGTTCATAGACACCAAATATGTATAGGTTCTTTTTTATTTAAGTGGTGAAAAAAAAATCCAAAGCTTGCTAAAAAAACAAAAAAAATTACGCCATTTTCCGAGACCCTTAGCTTCTCCATTTTTCGGGATCTGGGGCCAGGTGAGGGCTTATTTTTTGCGTGCCGGGCTGACGTTTTTATTGATACCATCTTGGGGTAGATCCGATGTTTTGATCGCCCGTTATTGCATTTTATTGCAAAGTTTTTTCTCGTTACGCCGTTTACTGATTGCATTAATTCTTCTTTTATATTGATACATCGGCGATACCAAATATGTGTATGTGTTTTTTTTTTATATATATATATATTTTATTTTGAATGGGGCGAAAGGGGGGTGACTTAAACTTTTATATATTTTTATTTTTTTTATTTTTTTAAAAACTTTTTTTTACACTTTCTGCTTGCTTCTATAGTCTCCAGAGGAGACTAGAAGCAGCAGTTGTCTGATTGCTTCTACTGCATACAAGCGATGAGCAGATCGCTTGTATGCAGGAGAAATGCTCACTTGCTATGAGAGCTGTCCACTAGGTAGCACTCAAAGCATTGAGACATGACAACCACAGGCGTCTGCTGCAGACCCTGAGTTGTCATGCCCACCCATTGGTGACCCACGATCAAATGACGGGGTCACTGATGGGCGGGGCTTAGGACTCCCGGAAGCGCGAGTTAAATGCCACTGTCAGAGATTTAACATGTTAACAGCCGCGGGTGGATTGCGATTCCAATAATCAGCTGACATGTGCTCGCTTCAGTGCGGGCTCACCGCCGGAGCCCCCGCTGAACCGGCCTTCCCGAACTGGTGCGTACTATTACTGACCAGGTCGGAAAGGGGTTAAGGAACATCCTTTCCAGGGTAAAGACTTGTGTATAGTGTTGAGCCACCCCCGTAGTGTTCGGGTTCGGTTCGGTTCGTCGAACACCGGGATGTTCGAGGAACTGTTCGTCGAACTGTTAGTCGAACACCTTAGAACACCGTCGAACAACGTTAAAACCAATGGCAGGCAAACAAAAACACATAGAAACACATAGAAAACACCTTCAAATGTGTCCAAAAGCTGACAAACTGCTCAGAAGACGCTCTCTTTAAAAAAGCCGGCCGGCAATTCAGCAGCCGCATACACCGGTACCCGACAATTTAGACAAGAAGGAATAGAGCATCACACATAGATTAGATAGATAGAAACATGTCAGTCACATATATAAGAAGTACAGTGACAGTGTTGGTTACTGTACTTGTCATTTAGTGTAAAGGATTTATTAAAAAAAATAATAGTGTTTTCGTGCACCGTCTGTTTAAAAAAGCCGGCCGGCAATTCAGCAGCGGTACCCGACAATTTATAACACAAAGAATAGAGCATCACACATAGATTAGATAGATAGAAACATGTCAGTCACATATATAATAAGTACAGTGATAGTGTTGGTTACTGTACTTGCATTTAGTGTAAAGGATTTATTTAAAAAAATAATAGTGTTTTCATGCACTGTCTCTTTAAAAAAGCCGGCCGGCAATTCAGCAGCAGTACCCGACAATTTATAACAGAAAGATAGAGCATCACACATAGATTAGATAGATAGAAACATGTCAGTCACATATATATGAAGTACAGTGACAGTGTTAATTACTGTACTTGTCATTTAGTGTTAAAATAAAGGATTTATAAAAAAAAAAATTTGCGTGGGGTTCCCTGTAATTTTAGGCTCTAGCGGAGGTTAAGCAGACGGCTGGGGCAGATGTTTGAAGCCTGGGAAGGGGGTATTACCCATGGAGCTTCCCAGGCTACTAATATCAGCCCCCAGCTGAATACCTAGCCTTTACTAGCTATTAAAATGGGGACCCCCCCAAAAAAATGACGTGGTGTCCCCCCTATTTTAATAGCTAGCAAAGGCTAGGCAGACAGCTGGGGGCTGATATTAATAGCCCAGGAAGGGTGCCATGAATATTGGCCCCCTCCCAGGCTAGAAACACCAGCCGTCAGCCGCCCCAGAAATGGCGCATCCATAGGATGCGCCAATTCTGGCACTTAGCCTCGCTCTTCCCACTGCCCTGTAGCGGTGGCAGTGGGGTAATAGGGCTGGGGTTGATGTCAGCTTATAATGCCAGCTGACATCAAGCCCAGGTTAGTAATGGAGAGGCGTCTATAAGACACCCCCATTACTAACCCCATAGTCAAAGTTAAAAAAAACACAAACACCCAGAATAAAGTCCTTTAATTGAAATAAAGACACAATTCTTTATTGTTCTAAATTAAACCATACTTACCGTCACGCCCATTCCAGCTGAAGCCAATGATCTCCTGCAATAAAAGAAAAATAATAAAGCAACATCATCCTTACCTTTCCATGGTTCCCAGGACAGCTTCAGCTCTGCTACATCGAGATGAGAGGCTGGACCGCAGCAGAATGCTGCCATCCAGCCTGTCATCCCGCAGACACTGAGAAGCGCAGGCATGCTTGTGCTCCTCAGTGTCTGGCTGTGACGGCATAAAGATGAGCCGAGGTCATGTCCAATGAACTCAGCTCACCTCATGCACGTCACTGACAGCGTGGGAGAGTTCTCCTGCACTCAGCGCTTCAGCGTGAGAATTTTCCCACGCTGTCAGTGACGTGCATGAGTAGCACAGTAGTGTTTAACTTTGGCGGCAAGATCAGTGATTACTCGCGGGTCAATCACCATGGTGTTACAAAGGTCCGGACATTTGTGTTAAAAATCGCTGATTGGTCGCTGGCGCTGCCCGCGACCAATCACCGATTTGGGCGCCAAATTTAAATATCGGCCGCGACCAATCACCCATCTTGGCTCCACATTTAAACACCGTTGTACTGATTGGTCGCGGACGCTATTTAAATGTGGCGCCAAAATCGGTGATTGGTCGCGGCCGATATTTAAATTTGGCGCACAAATCGGTGATTGGTCGCGGGCAGCGTCCGCGACCAATCAGCACAGTAGTGTTTAACTTTGGCGGCAAGATCAGTGATTGGTCGCGGGTCAAGACCGCGACCAATCACTGATTTGTGCGGCATATTTAAATAGCGGCCGCGACCAATTGGATGTAAGCGCCGCTCCTCGGTCCTCCCTTTACACCCTAGCCGCATGGATGTCAGCGGCGCAGCCTGTGCGGATACTTCCGCTGCGAGAACCCGTGACAGGAGCGGGCGCTCGCAGCAGAAGCATCCCGACCCGCAGCACCGCTCCCCGGTCCTCCCTTCACACCCTAGCCGCTGATGTCCCCACAGTATCCGCATGGTGTTACAAAGGTCCAGACATTTGTGTTAAAAATCGCTGATTGGATCGCTGGCGCTGCCCGCGACCAATCACCGATTTGGGCGCCAAAATTAAATATCGGCCGCGACCAATCACCCATCTTGGCTCCACATTTAAACACCGCTGTACTGATTGGTCGCGGACGCTATTTAAATGTGTCGCCAAAATCGGTGATTGGTCGCGCCCAGCGTCGGCGACCAATCAGCACAGCGGTGTTTAAATGTGAAGCCAAGATCGGTGATTGGTCGCAGCCGATATTTAAATTTGGCGCCCAAATCGGTGATTGGTCGCGGGCAGCGCCAGAGACCAATCAGCGATTTTTAACACAAATGTCCGGATCTTTGTAACACCATGCGGATACTGTGGGGACATCAGCGGCTAGGGTATCAAGGGAGGACCGGGGAGCTGCGCTGCGGGTCGGGATACTTCTGCTGCGAGCAGTCGCTCATCTCCCGGCTTCTCGCAGCGGAAGTATCCGACCAGGCAGCGGCGCTCCCCGGTCCTCACCAATACGATTCGCTGATTGGTCGCGCTCTCCGCATGCGACCAATCAGTGATCTTGGTGCTAAAGTTAACCACCGCTCTGCTGATTGGTCGCGGACGCTGCCCGCGACCAATCACCGATTTGGGTGCCACATTTAAATAGCGGCCGCGACCAATCAGCGAGCTTGGCGCCAAATTTAAACAACGCTCTGCTGATTGGTCACGGACTACAGCCGCGACTAATCAGCATTATTGGCGCCAAATTTAAACACCGCTCTGCTGATTGATCGCGGTCGCTGGCCGAGATCAATCAGCAATATTGCCGCAAAATTTAAACACTGCTCTGCTGATTAGTCGCGGTCGCCGTCCGCGACCAATCAGCAGTATTGGCGCCAAATTTAAATCCTGCTAGGCTGATTGGTCGCAGTTGCCGGCCGCGACCAATCAGCAGTATTGGCGCCAAATTTAAACCCCGCTCTGCTGATTGGTCACGGTTGCCGGCCGCGACCAACTAGCGATTTTGGCGCCAAATTTAAACACCGCTCTGCTGATTAGTCGCGGACGGCGATTGCGACCAATCAGCATTATTGGCGCCAAATTTAAACCCCACTCTGCTGATTGGTCGCGTCCGCCGGCCGCGACAAATCAACATTATTGCCGCCAAATTTAAACACCGCTCTGCTGAATGGTCGCGGTCGTGACCAATCACCATTATTGGCGCCAAATTTAAACACCGCTTTGCTGATTGGTCGCGACCGCAACCAATCAGCATTATTGGCGCAAAATTTAAATCCCGCTCTGCTGATTAGTCGCGACCGCCGGCCGTGACCAATCAGCGATATAGTCGCCAAATTTCAACACCGCTTTTCTGATTGGTCGCGGTTGCTGGCCGCGACCAGTCAGCGATTTTGGCGCCAAATTTAAACACCGCTCTGCTGTTTGCGCCGGGTCTGCCGCATACATATTCTAGAATACCCGATGCGTTAGAATCGGGCCACCATCTAGTTTCATGAAATAATTTAAAAAAAAATTGACGTGGGGCTTCACACTATATTTGTGTCCAGCCAGGTACAGCAGGCAGGAACGGGCTGCCCCCAACCACCAGCTGCCTATTTGTACCTGGCCGGACACAACAATATAGAGAAGCCCTTTTTTCTTAATTATTTCATGAATTTCATGAAATAATTTAAAAAAAAAATACGTGGGGCTTTGCCCTAATTTTGTGTCCAGCCAGGTACAACTAGGCAGCTGGGGGCTGGAATCTGCAGCGCAGGGAGGCCCAAGCTTTCTGCCCCCCCCCCCCCGCTGCGAATTGCAGTCCGCAGCCACGCCAGAAAATGGCGCGTTCATAGAAGCGCCATCTTCTGGCGCTGTACCCAACTCATCCAGGGCCCTGGTGCGGTGGCTCACTGGGTAATAAAGGGGTTAGGGCCAGCTTGGCATTATCAGCTGGCCCTAAGCCCGAAATTCATGGGGTCACGCCAATATTAGACATGACCACCATGAATTTCTAGTAAAGTATTTAAAAAAAACACAACACCCAGAAAAAAGTCTTTTAATTGAAAAAAACACACAATTCTTTATTGTTCTAAATTAAACCAGCGTTCTGCTGCGGTCCAGCCTGTCATCTCGATGTAGCAGAGCTGAAGCTGTCGTGGGAACCATGGAAAGGTAAGGATGAGGTTTCTTTATTATTTTTCTTTTATTGCAGGAGATCGTTGGTTTCAGCTGGAATGGGCGTGATGGCAAGTATGGTTTAATTTAGAACAATAAAGAATTTTGTCTTTATTTCAATTAAAGGACTTTATTCTGGGTATTTGTGGGTTTTTTTTAACTTTGACTATGGGGTTAGTAATGGGGGTGTCTTATAGACGCCTCTCCATTACTAACCTGTGCTTGCTGTCAGCTGGCATTATAAGCTGACATCAACCCCAGCCCTATTACCCCACTGCCACCGCTCCTATGGATGCGCCATTTCTGGGGCGGCTGACGGCTGGTGTTTCTAGCCTGGGAGGGGGCCAATATTCATGGTACCCTTCCTGGCCTATTAATATCAGTCCCCAGCTGTCTACCTAGCCTTTGCTAGCTATTAAAATAGGGGGAACCCCACGTCATTTTTTGGGGGGGTCCCCCATTTTTATAGCTAGTAAAGGCTAGGTATTCAGCTGGGGGCTGATATTAGTAGCCTGGGAAGCTCCGTGGGTATTACCCCCTTCCCAGGCTTCAAACATCTGCCCCAGCCGTCTGCTTAATCTCCGCTAGAGACTAAAATTAAGGGGAACCCCACGCCAATATTTTTTAAAATAAATCCTTTATTTTAACACTAAATGGCAAGTACAGTAATCAACACTGTCACTGTACTTCATATATATGTGATTGACATGTTTCTATCTATCTAATCTATGTGTGATTCTCTATTCCTTCTATTCTAAATAGTCGGGTACAGATGCTGAATTGCCGGCCAGCTTTTTTAAAGAGACAGTGCATGAAAACACTATTATTTTTTTTAATAAATCCTTTACACTAAATGACAAGTACAGTAAGCAACACTGTCACTGTACTTCAAATATATGTGACTGACATGTTTCTATCTATCTAATCTATGTGTGATTCTTTATTTCTTCTATTCTAAATTGTCGGGTACCGCTGCTGAATTGCCGGCCGGCTTTTTTAAAGAGACAGTGCATGAAAACACTATTATTTTTTTTAATAAATCCTTTACACTAAATGACAAGTACAGTAAGCAACACTGTCACTGTACTTATTATATATGTGACTGACATGTTTCTATCTATCTAATCTATGTGTGATTCTCTATTTCTTCTATTCTAAATTGTCGGGTACCGCTGCTGAATTGCCGGCCGGCTTTTTTAAAGAAACAGTGCATGAAAACACTATTACTTTTTTTAATAAATCCTTTACACTAAATGACAAGTACAGTAAGCAACACTGTCACTGTACTTCATATATATGTGACTGACATGTTTCTATCTATCTAATCTATGTGTGATTCTCTATTCTTTCTGTTCTAAATTGTCGGGTACCGGTGTATGCCGCTGCTGAATTGCCGGCTTTTCATGTTTCACTGTGGGCACTGTTCCCATCGATTTGGGCAATCACTGTAATGCCACAACCACCATGGCTGTGCCATTACAGTGAGTGGCAGGCAATCCCTGCATGATTGGTGCTCAAAATAGCGCCAGACATGCAGGACACGCTTCTGGTGCACGAACAGTTATCGAACATAACCTCGAACCGCAGAATTTTTTGCAAATCGTTCGGGTTCGTCGAACAACTCGAACACCGCCCAAAACAGCTCGAATTTGAGATTGGCAAACAGTTCTAGTCGAACACCGCTCATCTCTACTTGTGTATAAGGTAAAATAAATAACCAAAAACAAAAATACTCCTCCACACCTTGGGCTATGTTCACAAGTAGCATTTTTTATGCATTTTTGCACGTTTGTATTGCTTTCAACCGTGACAAATGCATTCACCGGGAAATGTCATTTTAACATTTTACAACCTTATCTGGCCATGTGCTGTGTGACACATGCATACAGTGCTAAAAAGACATGGGAACAGCATGGGGAAGACCCCTGGAAGCATCTCTGACACCCAGGTCACTGCCTAAAAGTGTGCCCATCAGAAGTGATCTTTGCCGCATCAGAAGATGCAGACTTGCAACTATCCCCGTGCAAGTCCTTGTCCCAGGGCAGTGTTCAATTGTACCTCCCCCATAACTTGCAATACAAGCGCAAGTATGCAGCCTGCCACCCACCCACCCCCAGGCTGCAATACCATACTGCTAGATTGCTTGCACTTGAAATTGGGCCTTTTAGGCATGTGGAGGTGGAATCTGGCCACCATGTCATGGCTGCGTCGGTAGCCTGGTATTCATACTCAGTCCCCAGTCGCCCGGCGGCCGGGTGTCCACGCTTGGTCCCCAGCCGCCAGGGGGTGGCCGGGTGTCCATAAACGGTCCCCAGCCGCCCCTATTTGTCCCGGTGCGCCTTATACACAAGCGCGCATACCAAAATATTACCTGTGCCCTCCCCAGTGCATTTAGTGGGAAGGACAGCCTAACCACAAACACGTGGACAAGTGAATGTGGCCAGGAATGGTCCATCTCACTGACGCCTTCACACTGGGTTAATATTGTGGAAGCCGGGACACAGTTGGACACTGGGATGCAGCACGTCCTCCAGACATAGAGGATTGCGGGTCCTGGGTTAATCAGGCTTCAACACAAAGTTCAGAAGGTAGACAGCAGCAGTGGTCGGCCTCCTACACAACGAGTAAATTATTCATGATCATGAGGCCATCCACCTCCTTAGCTTTCTGTTCCTTGGAATGCAAGCGCATGTAGTAGCAGCTAGGCCTGAGGTGGTCAGCGTTTTGGCGCATATTCTACCTCCTTCGAGGATTGCTGGATGTTTTCCTGCTACTATCCCAGTTCTATGACTCCCGTTAAAACAAAGCTTCAGGTGATGAATGATGGATGAGGTGGTGGCAAAGGAGATAGAGCAGGAGGAACAGGGACCATTCACATCAATATCAGGCCAGCCAACCACACATGTCTTGTAGGATATGTTTCTGTACCAAAAGGAGCGGTTCAGCTACACAGTTATAAGGCATACAGTGAATGCAATGCCTACCAAAAATTTCGAGGCACTCCAATGCCCCTTGGAAGTGACATGGAGGTCAGAGGGCCTTAACTAAACCGTTTTTTCCATTTATAGCAACTGGGTCTCCTGTACACTGTTGGCCTAAGCAGGGAATGGAAGGCTTTCCAAAAATTATTAGGCATTGCAATGCCCCTTGAAACAGACGTGGATTACAGCGTATTAAAAACCTTCTACCCATTATTGGGGAGTGGGTCTCCCTTTGTGTTCGCCTATGCATTGAAAAGAAAAAGCTGACAAAAATTAGGAGGAAATGCAATGCCCGTTGCAAGAGTCGTGGAGGTTAGAGGTAAATAAAAACAACATGTCAATGCCCCTTGGAAGAGCTGTGGAGTTCAGAGTGGTTTAACAAGACGGTTTTAATGCCCCTTAGAAGAGACGTGGAGTTCAGAGTGGTTTAACAAGACAGTTTTAATGCCCCTTGGAAGAGATGTGGAGGTCACAGTAGCTTAACAAGATGGTTTTAATGCCCCTTGGAAGAGACGTGGAGTTCAGAGTGGTTTAACAAGACAGTTTTAATGCCCCTTGGAAGAGTGGTGGAGGTTATAGTGGAATAAAAAGACAATATCAATGCCCCGTGGAAGAGACGTGGAGGTCACAGTAGCTTAACAAGACGGTTTTAATGCCCCTTGGAAGAGTGGTGGAGGTCGCAGTGGAATAAAAAGACAACATCAATGCCCCTTGGAAGAGTGGTGGAGGTTACAGTGGAATAAAAAGACAATATCAACGCCCTGTGGAAGAGACGTGGAGGTCACAGTAGCTTAACAAGACGCTTTTAATGCCACTTGGAAGAGTGGTGGAGGTCGCAGTGGAATAAAAAGACAATATTAACGACCCTTGGAAGAGACGTGGAGGTCACAGTAGCTTAACAAGACGATCTTAATGCCCCTTCCAAGAGCCATGCAGCACAGCATATTAAAAACATTATTCCCATTATTGGGGAGTGGGTCTCCCATAGTCTTTGCCTATGCCTTCCAAGCAAAAGCTGGCAAAAATTAGGAAGGGGGAACTTGCAATGTTCCTTACAAGAGCCATGCAGTACAGCATATTAAAAACATTATTCCCATTATTTGGGGAGTGGGTCTCCCATAGTCTTTGCCTATGCCTTCCAAGCAAAAGCTGCCAAAAATTAGGACAGAGGAACTTGAAATGCTGGCAACATGGAGGCCGGTCACTCTGGTGGTATAGTGGTCGTGGAGGCTGAGGATAAGGAGAAAAGCAAAAAACAGCCGAAATGAGGAAGCGTATACCCATGTGTGGGTGTGAAGCGATGCATGGGAATACACCTCCAGAAATAACACAGTGGATTTGACTTTATGTTACTCTGCTGTCATTTGGTGGTGATGAGAAGTCTGGCCCAATCCAGCCCTTGTTCATTTTGATAAGGGTCAGCTTGTCAGCATTGTCAGTTGACAGGCGAGTGCGCTTACCAGTTATAATTCCCCCAGCGGCACTAAAAACACGCTCCGATAACACGCTAGCGGCAGGGCAGGCCAGGACCTCCAAGACATACAGAGTGAGTTCATTCCAAGTGTCCAGCTTGGATACCCAATAATTAAAAGGCACAGAGGAATCACGGAGGACGCTGGTACTCCCTCACCATATTTTGAAACTTTCCACTCCTTGTGAGAGTGCCCTGCGCCTCAGGGCCTGTAAGCTGGGCAGATCTCAGAAAACTGTCCTAGAACATTGACAGTGTTCCCCTGCCTCTGCTGGATTGGAGTTGCGTCTCTCTCGCCTATATGCCTTAATTGGGCAGCGAACTGTGACCTCTGCCGCTACCGTGTTCAGATGGGAATTTTTTTAACAGTTCTGCAGCAAGGGCCTTCTGGTACTGCCCCATTTTTGTAGACCTCTCCAAATCAGGAATAAGAGAGTGAAAGTTCTCCTTGTAGAGGGGGTCTAAAGTGTCATCAACCAGTAATGACTGTCACCCAACATTTTGACAATGCGAGGGTCACGGTTAAGGCAGCGTAACATAAAGTCAGCCATGGGTGCCAGACTGGTAACGGGCAAGACTTCCGTGTCCTCACCAAGATGACAACTGATAGTGTTGAGCGATCACTAAAATGCTCGGGTGCTCGAAGCTCGGGCCGAGCTTACCGTGATACTCGGGTGCTCGACCCGAGCAACGAGCCCGATGTTAGTCTATGAGAGACCCGAGCATTTTTGCGGCAGCACCCCCGGCAGTCTGTAGAAAGCCTAAAAAGTGCCCAAAACGATAGTGACAGTGCTCAAAAGACATGGGGGCAGCATGGGGATCGCCCCTGGAAGCGTTTCTGACCCCCAGGTCACTGCTGTCAACAACGTGGTCAGAGGTATTAAGCCACTTTTGCGGGCTCACAATAAAACGTTCAAAAACTAAACTGAAACGGTTTTCCTGTGAAATATGTTAAGGAATTTCCTTTCCAGGGTAAAAACTTGTGTATAAGGTAAAATAAATAACCAAAAACAAAAATACTCCTCCACACCTTGGGCTATGTTCAAAAGTAGCATTTTTCATGCGTTTTTGCACTTTTGTATTGCTTTCAACCGTGACAAATGCGTTCACCGGGAAATGTCATTTTAACATTTTACAACCTTATCTGGCCATGTGCTGTGTGACACATGCATACAGTGCTGAAAAGACAAGGGATCAGCATGGGGAAGACCCCTGGAAGCATCTCTGACCCCCAGGTCACTGTCTAAAAGTGTGCCCATCAGAAGTGATCCTTGCCGCATCAGAAGATGCAGACTTGCAACTATCCCCGTGCAAGTCCTTGTCCCAGGGCAGTGTTCAATTGTACCTCCCCCATTCCTTGCAATGCAAGTGAAAATATGCAGCCAACCACCCACCCACCCGCAGGCTGCAATACCATGCTGCTAGCTTTCACTTGAAATGGGGCCTTTTAGTTTGGAGGAGGCCGAAGCTGGCCACTACCTCATGGCCGCTTCGGCAGCGAGGTATCCATACTCTGTCCCCAGCCTCCCGGCGGCCGGGTGTCCACGCTCGGTCCCCAGCCGCCAGGTGGCGGCCAGGTGTCCATACTTGGTCCCCAGCAGCCCTGATTTCTCCTGTCACCTTCCCCCACACTTTTCTTAGCCTGGCCTGCTTTAGGGCAGCATTGGACGAGCCCACCAGAGAACCAGACTCCTCCGGTGGGCCCTGGCTTCTCCATCAGGGGAGTTGAGAGTGGCTAGGTGAGGAGCATGAT
The DNA here is from genome assembly GCF_046119375.1 of Phyllobates terribilis. NCBI lineage: Eukaryota > Metazoa > Chordata > Amphibia > Anura > Dendrobatidae > Phyllobates > Phyllobates terribilis. The sequence continues at coordinate 366,687,192 of NW_027362763.1, read as the reverse complement.
GATGATGATAGAAGTTAGCATCTGCTTTGTTTTCTTGAAATGCAAGCGCATGTATGTAGTAGGGGATAGGCCTGAGGTGGTCCGCGTTTTGGCGCATATCCTACCTCCTCCGAGGATTGCTGGATGTTTTCCTGCTACTATCCCAGTTCTATGACTCCCGTTAAAACATAGCTTCAGGTGATAAATGATGGATGAGGTGGTGGCAAAGGAGAAAGAGCAGGAGGAACAGGTACCATTCACATCAATATCAGGCCAGTCAACCAGATATGTCTTGTAGGATATGTTTCTGTAACAAAAGGAGCGGTTCGGCTACACAGTTATAGGGCATACAGTGAGTGCAATGCCTACCAAAAATTTCGAGCCACTCCAATGCCCCTTGGAAATGACATGGAGGTCAGAGGGCGTTAACTAAACCTTTTTTTCGATTTATAGCAACTGGGTCTCCCGTTCACTGTTGGCCTAAGCAGTGAATGGAAGGCTTTCCAAAAATTATGAGGAACTGCAATGCCCCTCACAAGAGCCATGTGTGGCATCCCAGGGGTCTGGTCACCACAGTAATAGAGATATTACGTCGGAGAGCAAGTGGGAGGTTTCCTGGTCAGGATCCCTTAAACATGCAACATCCTCCTGCCCCAGTCCTGGGAGGGGAGAATTCTGCCCTTATAAACTGGATCTGGGGCGGGGTTGAGTGAGTCAGAGAACAGTCAGAGTCAGAGTGAGAGCAAGGGAAAGTAACAGCAAGGAGCTCTGTAGGAGCTAGGAGCTAAAGACCAGGGGCTGGAAGCTGAGCAGAGCTCGCCCTGTCAGAAGACAATAGGAACCGGACACAGGAGTCCGAAGCTATGAGGACTTATATATCCAGCAGCAGAAACCAGCCGGCAGGGGATTTCAGGTCCTCTGGCCATAGAAGCCCGGAGACTCAGTCACAAGCAAGGGACCAGCACCGCCGTCGTGGAGCGGAGGCTAACAGAAGGCCCCAAGTCACCAGCCATACGGGTGAGCACTACACGGTACACTCAGGGATGTGGGATACTTCTACCCGCTTACAGATAGGTAGCCAGGAAGAGTGCAGACAGACGGGGAGGCCTACAACTCCACCTGGCCAGGGGAACTCCTGCTTGCTCACAGACTGACCAGGCCTTTTATGCTAGCCAGTACCCCCGGGAGGGTCTACCTTATAATCATCAGTAAAGACCCTGAACTGCACTGCAAAGACTCTGAGTCATTCCTGCTGCGCTCGTGCACCATCACCCCCATCATCCACACTCACTGCCCTGAGGCTATACTCCTCCCGAGGGGAGTTATCCCAATCTATGCTGCGCACACAACACCAGCCTCAGCGGTCTGCCTCGTAGCGGTGGTACTCCCTGACCGCAATCCATGGGTGGCGCAGTCGGATAATTAACCTCAAAACCTAAGAAAGACTGCCACTGGTTTGACCAGCCTGAGCCACGGGACCGGGTCACCGCCACAGAGACTACAGACTACAGAGACCCGGCACCAGGTATCCCACACATGTGTACACATGGCCCAGGGGGCGCGTCACATGCAGTACAGCATATTACAAACATAAGTCCCATTATTGGGGAGTGGGTGTCCCATAGTATTTGCTTATGCCTTGCAAGCAAAAGCTGCCAAAAATTAGGACGGAGCAACATGCAATGCCCCTTACAAGAGCCATGCAGTACAGCATATTACAAACATAAGTCCCATTATTGGGGAGTGGGTCTCCCATAGTCTTTGCCTATGCCTTCCAAGCAAAAGCTGGCAAAAATTAGGAAGGGGGAACTTGCAATGTTCCTTACAAGAGCCATGCAGTACAGCATATTAAAAACATTATTCCCATTATTTGGGGAGTGGGTCTCCCATAGTCTTTGCCTATGCCTTCCAAGCAAAAGCTGCCAAAAATTAGGACAGAGGAACTTGAAATGCTGGCAACATGGACCACGGTCACTCTGGTGGTATAGTGGTCGTGGAGGCTGAGGATAAGGAGAAAAGCAAAAAACAGCCGAAATGAGGAAGCGTATACCCATGTGTGGGTGTGAAGCGATGCATGGGAATACACCTCCAGAAATAACACAGTGGATTTGACTTTATGTTACTCTGCTGTCATTTGGTGGTGATGAGAAGTCTGGCCCAATCCAGCCCTTGTTCATTTTGATAAGGGTCAGCTTGTCAGCATTGTCAGTTGACAGGCGAGTGCGCTTACCAGTTATAATTCCCCCAGAGGCACTAAAAACACTCTCCGATAACACGCTAGCGGTAGGGCAGGCCAGGACCTCCAAGGCATACAGAGTGAGTTCATTCCAAGTGTCCAGCTTGGATACCCAATAATTAAAAGGCACAGAGGAATCATGGAGGACGCTGGTACTCCCTCACCATATTTTGAAACTTTCCACTCCTTGTGAGAGTGCCCTGCGCCTCAGGGCCTGTAAGCTGGGCAGATCTCAGAAAACTGTCCTAGAACATTGACAGTGTTCCCCTGCCTCTGCTGGATTGGAGTTGCGTCTCTCTCGCCTATATGCCTTAATTGGGCAGCGAATTGTGACCTCTGCCGCTACCGTGTTCAGATGGGAATTTTTTTAACAGTTCTGCAGCAAGGGCCTTCTGGTACTGCCCCATTTTTGTAGATCTCTCCAAATCAGGAATAAGAGAGTGAAAGTTCTCCTTGTAGAGGGGGTCTAAAAGTGTCATCAACCAGTAATGACTGTCACCCAACATTTTGACAATGCGAGGGTCACGGTTAAGGCAGCGTAACATAAAGTCAGCCATGGGTGCCAGACTGGTAACGGGCAAGACTTCCGTGTCCTCACCAAGATGACAACTGATAGTGTTGAGCGATCACTAAAATGCTCGGGTGCTCGAAGCTCGGGCCGAGCTTACCGTGATACTCGGGTGCTCGACCCGAGCAACGAGCCCAATGTTAGTCTATGAGAGACCCGAGCATTTTTGCGGCAGCACCCCCGGCAGTCTGTAGAAAGCCTAAAAAGTGCCCAAAACGATAGTGACAGTGCTCAAAAGACATGGGGGCAGCATGGGGATCGCCCCTGGAAGCATTTCTGACCCCCAGGTCACTGCTGTCAACAACGTGGTCAGAGGTATTAAGCCACTTTTGCGGGCTCACAATAAAACGTTCAAAAACGAAACTGAAACGGTTTTCCTGTGAAATATGTTAAGGAATTTCCTTTCCAGGGTAAAAACTTGTGTATAAGGTAAAATAAATAACCAAAAACAAAAATACTCCTCCACACCTTGGGCTATGTTCAAAAGTAGCATTTTCATGCGTTTTTGCACTTTTGTATTGCTTTCAACCGTGACAAATGCGTTCACCGGGAAATGTCATTTTAACATTTTACAACCTTATCTGGCCATGTGCTGTGTGACACATGCATACAGTGCTGAAAAGACAAGGGATCAGCATGGGGAAGACCCCTGGAAGCATCTCTGACCCCCAGGTCACTGTCTAAAAGTGTGCCCATCAGAAGTGATCCTTGCCGCATCAGAAGATGCAGACTTGCAACTATCCCCATGCAAGTCCTTGTCCCAGGGCAGTGTTCAATTGTACCTCCCCCATTCCTTGCAATGCAAGTGAAAATATGCAGCCAACCACCCACCCACCCGCAGGCTGCAATACCATGCTGCTAGCTTTCACTTGAAATGGGGCCTTTTAGTTTGGAGGAGGCCGAAGCTGGCCACTACCTCATGGCCGCTTCGGCAGCGAGGTATCCATACTCTGTCCCCAGCCGCCCGGCGGCCGGGTGTCCACGCTCGGTCCCCAGCCGCCAGGTGGCGGCCAGGTGTCCATACTCGGTCCCCAGCCACCCTGATTTCTCCTGTCACCTTCCCCCACACTTTTCTTAGCCTGGCCTGCTTTAGGGCAGCATTGGACGAGCCCACCAGAGAACCAGACTCCTCCGGTGGGCCCTGGCTTCTCCATCAGGGGAGTTGAGAGTGCCTAGGTGAGGAGCATGATGATGATGATAGAAGTTAGCATCTGCTTTGTTTTCTTGGAATGCAAGCGCATGTATGTAGTAGGGGATATGCCTGAGGTGGTCCGCGTTTTGACGCATATCCTACCTCCTCCGAGGATTGCTGGATGTTTTCCTGCTACTATCCCAGTTCTATGACTCCCGTTAAAACCTAGCTTCAGGTGATAAATGATGGATGAGGAGGTGGCAAAGAAGAAAGAGCAGGAGGAACAGGTACCATTCACATCAATATCAGGCCAGTCAACCAGATATGTCTTGTAGGATATGTTTCTGTACAAAAGGAGCAGTTCGGCTACACAGTTATAGGGCATACAGTGAGTGCAATGCCTACCAAAAATTTCGAGCCACTCCAATGCCCCTTGGAAATGACATGGAGGTCAGAGGGCGTTAACTAAACCTTTTTTTCGATTTATAGCAACTGGGTCTCCCGTGCACTGTTGGCCTAAGCAGTGAATGGAAGGCTTTCCAAAAATTATGAGGAACTGCAATGCCCCTTACAAGAGCCATGTGTGGCATCCCAGGGGTCTGGTCACCACAGTAATAGAGATATTATGTCGGAGAGCAAGTGGGAGGTTTCCTGGTCAGGATCCCTTAAACATGCAACATCCTCCTGCCCCAGTCCTGGGAGGGGAGAATTCTGCCCTTATAAACTGGATCTGGGGCAGGGTTGAGTGAGTCAGAGAACAGTCAGAGTCAGAGTGAGAGCAAGGGAAAGTAACAGCAAGGAGCTCTGTAGGAGCTAGGAGCTAAAGACCAGGGGCTGGAAGCTGAGCAGAGCTCGCCCTGTCAGAAGACAATAGGAACCGGACACAGGAGTCCGAAGCTGTGAGGACTTATATATCCAGCAGCAGAAACCAGCCGGCAGGGGATTTCAGGTCCTCTGGCCATAGAAGCCCGGAGACTCAGTCACAAGCAAGGGACCAGCACCGCCGTCGTGGAGCGGAGGCTAACAGAAGGCCCCAAGTCACCAGCCATACGGGTGAGCACTACACGGTACACTCAGGGACGTGGGCTACTTCTACCCGCTTACAGCAAGGTAGCCAGGAAGAGTGCAGACAGACGGGGAGGCCTACAACTCCACCTGGCCAGGGGAACTCCTGCTTGCTCACAGACTGACCAGGCCTTTTATGCTAGCCAGTACCCCTGGGAGGGTCTACCTTATAATCATCAGTAAAGACCCTGAACTGCACTGCAAAGACTCTGAGTCATTCCTGCTGCGCTCGTGCACCATCACCCCCATCATCCACACTCACTGCCCTGAGGCTATACTCCTCCCGAGGGGAGTTATCCCAATCTATGCTGCGCACACAACACCAGCCTCAGCGGTCTGCCTCGCAGCGGTGGTACTCCCTGACCGCAATCCACGGGTGGCGCAGTCGGACAATTAACCTCAAAACCTAAGAAAGACTGCCACTGGTTTGACCAGCCTGAGCCACGGGACCGGGTCACCGCCACAGAGACTACAGACCCCAGAGACCCGGCACCGGGTATCCCACACACGTGTACACATGGCCCAGGGGGCGCGTCACATGCAGTACAGCATATTACAAACATAAGTCCCATTATTGGGGAGTGGGTGTCCCATAGTATTTGCTTATGCCTTGCAAGCAAAAGCTGCCAAAAATTAGGACGGAGCAACTTGCAATGCCCCTTACAAGAGCCATGCAGTACAGCATATTACAAACATAAGTCCCATTATTGGGTAGTGGGTCTCCCATAGTATTTGCTTATGCTTTCCCAGCAAAAGCTGCCAAAAATTAGGACGGAGCAACTTGCAATGCCCCTTACAATAGCCATGCAGTACAGCATATTACAAACATAAGTCCCATTATTGGGGAGTGGGTGTCCCATGGTATTTGCTAATGCTTTCCCAGCAAAAGCTGCCAAAAATTAGGACGGAGCAACTTGAAATGCCCCTTACCAGAGCCATGCAGTACAGCATATTACAAACATAAGTCCCATTATTGGTGAGTGGGTGTCCCATGGTATTTGCTTATGCTTTCCCAGCAAAAGCTGCCAAAAATTAGGACGGAGCAACTTGCAATGCCCCTTACAAGAGCCATGCAGTACAGCATATTACAAACATAAGTCCCGTTATTGGGGAGTGGGTGTCCCATGGTATTTGCTTATGCTTTCCCAGCAAAAGCTGCCAAAAATTAGGACGGAGGAACTTGCAATGCTGGCACCCTGGTGGTATAGTGGTGGTGGAGGCTGAGGATAAGGAGAAGAAGATTAAACAGCCGAAATGAGGAAGCGTATACCCATGTGTGGGTGTGAAGCGGTGCATGGGAATACACCTCCCAAAATAACACAGTGGATTTGACTTTATGTTACTCTGCTGTCATTTGGTGGTGATGAGAAGTCGGGTCCAATTCAGCCCTTGTTCATTTTGATAAGGGTCAGCTTGTCAGCATTGTCAGTTGACAGGCGAGTGCGCTTATCGGTTATAATTCCCCCAGCGGCACTAAAAACACGCTCCGATAACACGCTAGTGGCAGGGCAGGCCAGGACCTCCAAGGCGTACAGAGCGAGTTCATTCCAAGTGCCCAGCTTGGATGCCCAATAATTAAAAGGCACAGAGGAATTACGGAGGACGCTGGTACGATCGGCAAGGTACTCCCTCACCATCTTTTGAAACTTTCCACTCCTTGTGAGAGTACCCCGCGCCTCAGGGCCTGTAAGCTGGGCGGGTGTCAGAAAACTGTCTCAGAACGTTGACAGTGTTCCCCTGCCTCTGCTGGATTGGAGTTGCATCTCTCTCACCTGTACGCCTTGGTTGGGCAACGAACTGTGACCTCTGCCGCTAGCGTGTTCAGATGGGAATTTTTTTAAGAGCTGTGCAGCAAGGGCCTTCTGGTATTGCCCCATTTTTGTAGACCTCTCCACCTCAGGAATAAGAGAGTGAAAGTTCTCCTTGTAGCGGGGGTCTACAATTGTCACCAACCAGTAATGACTGTCACCCAACATTTTGACAACGCGAGGGTCACGGTTAAGGCACCGTAACATAAAGTCAGCCATGCGTGCCAGTCTGGTAACGGGCAAGATTTCCGTGTCCTCACCAAGATGACGACTGACCATGCTCTCCTCCTCCTCCTCCTCCCCCCTGTCCTCAGGCCACCCACGCTGAACCGGCGGTATGACACTTGTACAGGTACTACCGTCTACAACGCATGATAGCAGCTCCTGCTCTTCATCCTCCTCCTCCTCCTCTTCCTCTCCCTCATTGTCCCCCAATGCAAGTTGGGATGAGATGAGGCTGGGCTGTGTGTAATCGCCAGCTACGGCTTCTTGATCCATCTCATCATATTCTGGCTGCAATGCCTCCTCTTTAATTCTCTGCAGAGAGCGTTGCAAAAGACAGACAAGTGGAATGCTGACACTAATGATGGCGTCATCGCCACTCACCATCTTGGTGGCCTCCTCAAAGTTTGTCAGGATGGTACATATGTCAGACATCCAGGTCCACTCCTGAGGTCTTATGTGTGGAGTCTGACCTGAATATCGACGGCCTTGTTGCAGCTGGTACTCCACAACTGCTCTCTTCTGCTCACAAATCCTTTGCAACAAGTGGAGGGTACAGTTCCAACGTGTGGGGACATCACACACCAGTCGGTGTGCTGGAAGCTGCAAACGCTGCTGCAACACAGCAAGGGCGGCGGAAGCTGTAGCCGACTTGCGAAAATGAGCTGACAGGCGGCGTACTTTCACGAGCAGATCTGGCAACTCGGGGTACGATTTAAGAAACCGCTGAACCACGAGGTTAAGCACATGAGCCAGGCATGGTACGTGTGTGATCTCACCTCGCCTCAGAGCCGCCACCAGGTTACGGCCATTGTCACACACGACCATGCCGGGATGTAGGTTCAGCGGTCTCAGCCACAGATCTGCCTGCTCTTTCACAGCTGTCCACAACTCGCAAGCAGTGTGAGGTTTATCACCTAAGCTTATGAGTTTCAGCACAGCCTGTTGCCGCTTGGCGTAGGCAGTACTACAATGCTTCCAGCTTGTAACTGATGTGTTGATATCTGAGATGGAGGCTGAACATGAGGAGGAGGAGGAGGAGGTAGATGCGCAGGAGCTGTACACTGTGGGGGCAACTCTGACTGACATAGGGCCCGCAATCCTCGGTGTGGGGAGGATGTGTTCCGTCCCAAGGTCCGACTGGGTCCCGGCTTCCACTATGTTTACCCAGTGTGCCGTCAGAGAGATGTACCGTCCCTGGCCACAAGCACTTGTCCACGTGTCCGTTGTCAGGTGGACTCTCCCAGTAACTGCGTTGTTGAGGGCACGGCAGATGCTTTGGGACACGTGCTTGTGTAGTGCGGGGATGGCACACCGGGCAAAATAGTGACGGCTGGGGACCGAGTACCGAGGGACGGCCACCGCCATAAGATTGCGGAAGGATTCCGTCTCCACCAGCCTAAAAGGCAGCATTTCCAATGCAAGCAGTCGTGAAATGTGCGAATTTAGGACTGTGTGCTGTGGGGCGTTAGCTGCGAATTTCCACTTTCGTTCAAAGGTTAGGGATATGGACAATTGAACGCTGCGGTGGGACGTGGATGTGGACGTTGATGCTGTTTCTTGAGAAACTGCCATAACAAGTGAAGACTGAGAGGAGGGGGCATCTTTACATGCAGTATGGACAGGGGATTGCCTTGCACACACAACAGGGGGTTCTATTGCACACACAACAGTGGAAGAAGCAGTGGTGACACCCGCTGACACTGGTCGTGGACCCTGGGTTTCGCCCCACAAAGTCGGGTGCTTTGCTGCCATGTGCCTGATCATGCTGGTGTTGGTCAGGCTGGTAGTTTTGTCACCCCTGCTGATGCTGGAATGGAACATATGGCCTTTTTGGGGTTATCAGTAGTGTTGAGCCACCCCCATAGTGTTCGGGTTCGGTTCGGTTCGTCGAACACCGGGATGTTCGAGGAACTGTTCGTCGAACTGTTCGTCGAACACCTTAGAACACCGTCGAACACCGTTAAAACCAATGGCAGGCAAACAAAAACACATAGAAACACATAGAAAACACCTGCAAAGGTGTCCAAAAGCTGACAAACTGCTCAGAAGACACTCTCTTTAAAAAAGCCGGCCTGCAAATTCAGCAGCGGCATACACCGGTACCCGACAATTTAGACAAGAAGTAATAGAGCATCACACATAGATTAGATAGATAGAAACATGTCAGTCACACATATAAGAAGCACAGTGACAGTGTTGGTTACTGCACTTGTCATTTAGTGTAAAGGATTTATTAAAAAAAATATTAGTGTTTTCATGCACCGTCTCTTTAAAAAAGCCGGCCGGCAATTCAGCATCTGTACCCGACAATTTAGAACAGAAAGAATAGAGCTTCACACATAGATTAGATAGATAGAAACATGTCAGTCACATATATAATAAGTACAGTGATAGTGTTGCTTACTGTACTTGTCATTTAGTGTAAAGGATTTATTTAAAAAAATAATAGTGTTTTCATGCACTGTCTCTTTAAAAAAGCCGGCCGGCAATTCAGCAGCGGTACCCGACAATTTAGAACAGAAAGATAGAGCATCACACATAGATTAGATAGATAGAAACATGTCAGTCACATATATATGAAGTACAGTGATAGTGTTGGTTACTGTACTTGTCATTTAGTATTAAAATAAAGGATTTATTATTAAAAAAATTGGCGTGGGGTTCCCCTTAATTTTAGGCTCTAGCGGAGGTTAAGCAGACGGCTGGGGCAGATGTTTGAAGCCTGGGAAGGGGGTAATACCCACGGAGCTTCCCAGGCTACTAATATCAGCCCCCAGCTGAATACATAGCCTTTACTAGCTATTAAAATGGGGGACCCCCCAAAAAAAATGACGTGGGGTCCCCCCTAATTTAATAGCTAGCAAAGGCTAGGCAGACAGCTGGGGGCTGATATTAATAGCCCAGGAAGGGAGCCATGAATATTGGCCCCCTCCCAGGCTAGAAACACCAGCCGTCAGCCGCCCCAGAAATGGCGCATTCATAGGATGCGCCAATTCTGGCACTTAGCCTCGCTCTTCCACGCTGCCCTGGTGCGGTGGCAGGGGGTAATAGGGTTGGGGTTGATGTCAGCTTATAATGCCAGCTGACATCAAGCCCAGGTTAGTAATGGAGAGGCGTCTATAAGACACCCCCATTACTAACCCCATAGTCAAAGTTAAAAAAAACACAAACACCCAGAATAAAGTCCTTTAATTGAAATAAAGACACAATCCTTTATTGTTCTAAATTAAACCATACTTACCATCACGCCCATTCCAGCTGAAGCCAACGATCTCCTGCAATAAAAGAAAAATAATAAAGCAACCTCATCCTTACCTTTCCATGGTTCCCACGACAGCTTCAGCTCTGCTACATCGAGATGACAGGCTGGACCGCAGCAGAACGCTGCCATCCAGCCTGTCATCCCGCAGACACTGAGAAGCGCAGGCTTGCTTGCGCTGCTCAGCGTCTCTCTGTGACGACATCCAGATGAGCCGAGTTCATGTCCAATGAACTCGGCTCACCTCATGCACGTCACTGACAGCGTGGGAAAATTCTCACGCTGAAGCGCTGATTGCAGGAGAATTTTCCCACGCTGTCAGTGACGTGCAGGAGGTGAGCTGAGTTCATTGGACATGAGCTCACCTCATGCACATCACTGACAGCGTGGGAGAATTCTCCTGCACTCAGCACTTCAGCGTGAGAATTTTCCCACGCTGTCAGTGACGTGCATGAGGTGAGCCGAGTTCATTGGACATGACCTCGGCTCATCTGGATGCCGTCACAGCGAGACAGTGAGGAGCGCAAGCATGCCTGCGCTTCTCAGTGTCTGCGGGATGACAGACTGGATGGCAGCGTTCTGCTGCGGTCCAGCCAGTCATCTCGATGTAGCAGAGCTGAAGCTGTCGTGGGAACCATGGAAAGGTAAGGATGAGTTTGGTTTATTATTTTTCTTTTATTGCAGGAGATCGTTGGCTTCAGCTGGAATGGGTGTGATGGTAAGTATGGTTTAATTTAGAACAATAAAGAATTGTGTCTTTATTTCAATTAAAGGACTTTATTCTGGGTGTTGTGTTTTTTTTAAATACTTTACTAGAAATTCATGGCGGTCATGTCTAATACTGGCGTGACCCCATGAACTTTGGGCTTGGGGCCAGCTGATAATACCAAGCTGGCCCTAACCCCTTTATTACCCAGTGAGCCACCGCACCAGGGCCCTGGATGAGTTGGGTACAGCGTCAGAAGATGGCGCTTCTATGAACGCGCCATTTTCCGGGGTGGCTGCGGACTGCAATTTGTAGCGGGGGGGGGCCCAGAAAGCTTGGGCCTCCCTGCGCTGCAGATTCCAGCCCCCAGCTGCCTAGTTGTGCCTGGCTGGACACAAAAACAGGGCGAAGCCCCACGTACTTTTTTTTTAATTATTTCATGAAATTCATGAAATAATTAAGAAAAAAAGGCCTTCCCTATATTGTTGTGTCCGGCCAGGTACAAATAGGCAGCTGGTGGTTGGGGGCAGCCCGTTCCTGCCTGCTGTACCCGGCTGGACACAAATATAGTGCGAAGCCCCACTTCAATTTTTTTTAATTATTTCATGAAATTCATGAAATAATTAAGAAAAAAAGGGCTTCCCTATATTGTTGTGTCCGGCCAGGTACAAATAGGCAGCTGGTGGATGGGGGCAGCCCGTTCCTGCCTGCTGTACCTGGCTGGACACAAATATAGTGCGAAGCCCCACTTCAATTTTTTTAAATTATTTCAGGAAATTCATGAAATAATTTAAAAAAAATTGACGTAGGGCTTCGCACTATATTTGTGTCCAGCCAGGTACAGCAGGCAGGAACGGGCTGCCCCCAACCACCAGCTGCCTATTTGTACCTGGCCGGACACAACAATATAGGGAAGCCCTTTTTTTCTTAATTATTTCATGAAATAATTTAAAGAAAATTGACGTGGGGCTTCGCCCTGTTTTTGTGTCCAGCTAGGTACAACTAGGCAGCTGGGGGCTGGAATCCGCAGCGCAGGGAGGCCCAAGCTTTCTGGGCCACCCCCGCTGCAAATTGCAGTCCGCAGCCACCCCGGAAAATGGCGCGTTCATAGAAGCGCCATCTTCTGGCGCTGTACCCAACTCATCCAGGGCCCTGATGCGGTGGCTCACTGGGTAATAAAGGGGTTAGGGCCAGCTTGGCATTATCAGCTGGCCCTAAGCCCGAAATTCATGGGGTCACGCCAATATTAGACATGACCACCATGAATTTCTAGTAAAGTATTTAAAAAAAACACAACACCCAGAAAAAAGTCCTTTAATTGAAATAAACACACAACTCTTTATTGTTCTAAATTAAACCATACTTACCATCACGCCCATTCCAGCTGAAGCCAACGATCTCCTGAAATAAAAGAAAAATAATAAAGCAACATCATCCTTACCTTTCCATGGTTCCCATGACAGCTTCAGCTCTGCTACATCGAGATGACAGGCTGGACCGCAGCAGAACGCTGCCATCCAGCCTGTCATCCCGCAAACACTGAGAAGCGCAGGCTTGCTTGCGCTCCACAGTGTCTCTCTGTGAGGGCATCCAGATGAGCCGAGTTAATGTCCAATGAACTCGGCTCACCTCATGCACGTCACTGACAGCGTGGGAAAATTCTCCTGCACTCAGCGCTTCAGCGTGGGAGAATTCTCACACTGAAGCGCTGAGTGCAGGAGAATTCTCCCACGCTGTCAGTGACGTGCAGGAGGTGAGCTGAGTTCATTGGACATGAGCTCACCTTATGCACGTAACTGACAGCGTGGGAAAATTCTCCTGCACTCAGCGCTTCAGCGGGAGAATTCTCACGCTGAAGCGCTGAGTGCAGGAGAATTCTCCCACGCTGTCAGTGACGTGCAGGAGGTGAGCTGAGTTCATTGGACATGAGCTCACCTTATGCACGTCACTGACAGCGTGGGAGAATTCTCCTGCACTCACCGCTTCAGCTTGAGAATTTTCCCACGCTGTCAGTGACGTGCATGAGGTGAGCCGAGTTCATTGGACATGAACTCGGCTCATCTGGATGTCGTCACAGAGAGACGCTGAGCAGCGCAAGCAAGCCTGCGCTTCTCAGTGTCTGCGGGATGAGAGGCTGGATGGCAGCGTTCTGCTGCGGTCCAGCCTGTCATCTCGATGTAGCAGAGCTGAAGCTGTCGTGGGAACCATGGAAAGGTAAGGATGAGGTTGCTTTATTATTTTTCTTTTATTGCAGGAGATCGTTGGCTTCAGCTGGAATGGGCGTGACGGTAAGTATGGTTTAATTTAGAACAATAAAGGATTGTGTCTTTATTTCAATTAAAGGACTTTATTCTGGGTGTTTGTGTTTTCTTTTAACATTGACTATGGGGTTAGTAATGGGGGTGTCTTATAGACGCCTCTCCATTACTAACCTGGGCTTGATGTCAGCTGGCATTATAAGCTGACATCAACCCCAACCCTATTACCCCCTGCCACCGCACCAGGGCAGCGTGGAAGAGCGAGGCTAAGTGCCAGAATTGGCGCATCCTATGAATGCGCCATTTCTGGGGCGGCTGACGGCTGGTGTTTCTAGCCTGGGAGGGGGCCAATATTCATGGCTCCCTTCCTGGGCTATTAATATCAGCCCCCAGCTGTCTGCCTAGCCTTTGCTAGCTATTTAATTAGGGGGGACCCCACGTCATTTTTTTTGGGGGGTCCCCCATTTTAATAGCTAGTAAAGGCTATGTATTCAGCTGGGGGCTGATATTAGTAGCCTGGGAAGCTCCGTGGGTATTACCCCCTTCCTAGGCTTCAAACATCTGCCCCAGCCGTCTGCTTAACCTCCGCTAGAGACTAAAATTAAGGGGAACCCCACGCCAATTTTTTTTAATAATAAATCCTTTATTTTAATACTAAATGACAAGTACAGTAACCAACACTATCACTGTACTTCATATATATGTGACTGACATGTTTCTATCTATCTAATCTATGTGTGAAGCTCTATTCTGTCTGTTATAAATTGTCGGGTACCGCTGCTGAATTGCCGGCCGGCTTTTTTAAAGAGACGGTGCATGAAAACACTATTATTTTTTTTGATAAATCCTTTACGCTAAATGACAAGTACATTAAGCAACACTGTCACTGTACTTCGTATACATGTGGCTGACATGTTTCTATCTATCTAATCTATGTATGATGCTCTATTCTGTCTGTTATAAATTGTCGGGTACCGCTGCTGAATTGCCGGCCGGCTTTTTTAAAGAGACAGTGCATGAAAACACTATTATTTTTTTAAATAAATCCTTTACACTAAATGACAAGTACAGTAATCAACACTGTCACTGCACTTCTTATATATGTGACTGACATGTTTCTATCTATCTAATCTATGTGTGATTCTCTATTCCTTCTATTCTAAATTGTCGGGTACCGCTGCTGAATTGCCGGCCGGCTTTTTTAAAGAGACGGTGCATGAAAACACTATTATTTTTTTTGATATATCCTTTACGCTAAATGACAAGTACAGTAAGCAGCACTTTCACTGTACTTCGTATATATGTGGCTGACATGTTTATATCTATCTAATCTATGTGTGAAGCTCTATTCTTTCGGTTCTAAATTGTCGGGTACAGGTGTATGCCGCTGCTGAATTGCCGGCTTTTCATGTTTCACTGTTGGCACTGTTCCCATCGATTTGGGCAATCACTGTAATGCCACAACCACCATGGCTGTGGCATTACAGTGAGCGGCAGATAATCCCTGCATGATTGGTGCTCTAAATAGCGCCAGACATGCAGGACACGCTTTTGTGCACGAACAGTTATCGAACATAACCTCGAACAGCCGAATTTTTTGCAAATCGTTCGGGTTCGTCGAACAACTCGAACACCGCCCAAAACAGCTCGAATTTGAGATTGGCGAACAGTTCTAGTCGAACACCGCTCATCTCAAGTTATCAGCAGAGTCTTTAAAAAAATTTCAGACTCTGGAAGACCTACCGCTTGTACTGGCAACGTCTCTCGTGTTGGTGTTACGGGGAACGGTTGCCTGCCTTCTGTCTGCGGCCACCACACTGCTTCTTCCTGCCTGTTGGGGTACTCTGCCTCCCCCCCCCCTGTGTGCTGCTGGCCTCACTCTGCATGTCCTCCTTCCACGTTTGGTCAGTTACTAGATCATCCACCACCTCCTCCTCTTCCACTTGCGCACCACGATCCTCCTCCTCACTTCCTGGCAATTGTGTCTCGTCATCGTCCACCTCTTGTGACAGATTGCCAACGTCGACTTCCTGTGGCCGTGGCTGTTCAAATATTTGGGCATCACAACATGGGATCTCCTCTTCCACCACTTCAAGCGAATCAGGTGAGGGGCCCAAATATGGAAATGGACCAGTGGACAGCTCTTCAGAGTGTCCAAGTGTGGGATCACTTGCTGTCTGACGACACTCGGCATGGTGGGAGGAAGGAGCATCAGGGTGAGGAGGAGTATGCAGTCAAGACTCACGGCTGCTAAGAGTTCACCATGTGGAAGACAGACCGGAGGTGGTGGTGCCCAGGTAACTGGAAGTATTGTCTGCTATCCAATTAATAACCTGTTCACACTGATCAGTTCTCAATACTGGTGTTGTTCTGTGCTTCCCTAGTAATTCGGTCAAGAAGTGGGAGCGAGAAGATGTGGCTGTTGGTTGTGGCACATTTTCACCTTGGCCACGGCCCCGTCCTCTGCACGAACCATCACCAGAACGTACACTTCCACGTCCCTTGCCACACGCCTTGCCCATTTTAAATTAAGTAAAATAGCTTACACTTGCACTATCAATGGAAAAAGGGTAATAAAGAGTAGATTAGAACCGTGGAAGAGGAAAACCACAGTTATTGTTTATTGGGGTATACCACACTTTTTTAAATAGAGATATTTGCGGCTGAACAGTGAGCGACACACTCAAACTGCTTTTTTTTTAGATACCAAAGGCCCAAAACTGGATAGTACAGCGATTTGACCCGTGGAACTGCGAAACCACACTGGGATGTCGGGCCTACACAAGACTATTTTCAACAGATATATTTTGTGTCACAACAGTCAGAAGACACTACTGTTTTTCTTTACGGAAAAAACTACCAAAAGCTGAATATTAGAGATTTTTTACCGTGGGATGGCAAAACCACAGTTATTGTTTACTGGGGTATACCACACTTTTTTAAATAGAGATATTTGCAGCTGAACAGTGAGCGACACACTCAAACTGCTTTTTTTTTAGATACCAAAGGCCCAAAACTGGATAGTACAGCGATTTGACCCGTGGAACTGCGAAACCACACTGGGATGTCGGGCCTACACAAGACTATTTTCAACAGATATATTTTTGTGTCACAACAGTCAGGAGACACTACTGTTTTTATTTACGGAAAAAACTACCAAAACCTGAATAATAGAGATTTTTTACCGTGGGATGGCAAAACCACAGTTATTGTTTACTGGGGTATACCACACTTTTTTAAATAGAGATATTTGCGGCTGAACAGTGAGTGACACACTCAAACTGCTTTTTTTTAGATACCAAAGGCCCAAAACTGGATAGTACAGCGATTTGACCCGTGGAACTGCGAAACCACACTGGGATGTCGGGCCTACACAAGACTATTTTCAACAGATATATTTTTGTGTCACAACAGTCAGGAGACACTACTGTTTTTCTTTACGGAAAAAACTACCAAAAGCTGAATAATAGAGATTTTTTACCGTGGGATGGCAAAACCACAGTTATTGTTTACTGGGGTATACCACACTTTTTTAAATAGAGATATTTGCGGCTGAACAGTGAGCGACACACTCAAACTGCTTTTTTTTTAGATACCAAAGGCCCAAAACTGGATAGTACAGCGATTTTACCCGTGGAACTGCGAAACCACACTGGGATTCGGGCCTACACAAGACTATTTTCAACAGATATATTTTTGTGTCACAACAGTCAGGAGACACTACTGTTTTTCTTTATGGAAAAAACTACCAAAACCTGAATAATAGAGATTTATTACCGTGGGATGGCAAAACCACAGTTATTGTTTACTGGGGTATACCACACTTTTTTAAATAGAGATATTTGCGGCTGAACAGTGAGCGACACACTCAAACTGTTTTTTTTTTTAGATACAAATGGCCCAAAATGGATAATACAGAGGTTTGAACCGTGGAAGTGCAAAACAACACTTCTGTTTCTCTAGCCTACACCAGACTATTTTCAACAGTTATATTTGTATCTGAAAAATCAGAGACACGCTTTTTTGGGGGGGGCGTTAATAAAAGGTTAATAAGACGGGTATTTGTCTAGTGTGAAGGAGGAAAAAAAAAGGAGGATTTAGATGGAAAAAAAAGGATTTTTCCTGGCCCCCGACGCCTGGTGCTAAGTCCAGCAATTTGAGCAACAGGAGCACACAGGACTGTAATGCAGCGTTTGCTGGTATAACCACTGTGTCTCCTATACAGCCTGCCTGCCTGGTATCTGGGATGGATATTAGTCCTGAAAAGAACTGTTTGTTTGTTCTGGCAGCCTTTCAGACCCTACACTAACTATTTCGCAGTTTATATCTCTCCCTAAATCAGCAGCGCTGTCCCTACACTGTCTAATCCGGAGCGACTGTGTCCAAGATGGCGGCGCCCAGTTTTAAATACTCGAGGTGACGCTGTGCGGCCAGCCAATCACTGTAATGCCCACAACCAACGTGGCTGCAGCATTACAGTGACTGGCTGGCAATCCCTGCATGTTCATTGGCTCTGTAAAGAGCGCCAAACATGCAGGGCGGAGACCCGAGCTCCCGCCCGAGTAACCCGGAAATGCTCGGTGCTCGCCGAACATCCCGAGTAGCGTGATGCTCGGGCGAGTACCGAGCAGTGTCGAGCATGTTCTCTCAACACTAATCTGCATGTAACTAAACACAAGTATGGTAATTACAATGCAGCGTTTTGGATGCAGCGAAATTATGCTGCATCCAAAACGCTACCATTCCTGATCGTGGGCATGTACAAGCAGAATTTGCAGTGGCACTCTGTTTCTAAGGGCAAGGAACCTTTTATTGTGTAAAAAATGTGGGAGATGGGAGTGGACAGAAACTACACGGGACAAATGCCCCGGCACACTATTTCCACCTTGGAAATTTTGCTTGCATTGCATCATATATTTATACAAATAATGAAATACATGATGCAAGCAAGATTTCTAAGATGATGGGGGGAGGTAGTGCACAGTGTGCAGGGGCATTTGTCTTTATATAGTTTCAGTCCACTCCTGTCCCATCCCCAACATTATGTACAAATTTTAAAAATGACAATGGTCCCCTGCACTTTCATACAAAGTGCTGCTGGCTGTCCACCCCGTTCCACTGGCACAGACACTGTCTGAGACACATGATTATTTAAGCTACACATGATGATTTAAGCTAATGTTTGTCTGTGGCAAGTGGCAGGAACACTAGAAGGCAGCCAGCAAACACTTTGTATAAAACGGCAGGGGACCATTATTGATTGATATACACAAAAAACATACTTTTCAGACAGAGTACACACTTTGAGACTGGAGCAGCAGGGCTCAGCAGGAGACCAGGCAGCAGGCAAACTCTGGATCACGGTGCGTGGGGTGGCAGCTGGCGGCTCCTCTTCAGCAGAGCAGAATGACACTGGCTCATGTTGAGCAATTTCATGTTTTAAATAGACCCGCGCCTGCGCTGTGTATGCTGGGCCCTCCCTGACGTCATGTGGCAGGGTGGCCCTAGCATCATTTAAACTGCCCGCGCTAGTGAATATACTGCTGCGGCGGCTGGATGGGAGCGGCTGCGTGATGCAGCGTGTCTGTGAGTGGCTGCTTTGAAATTTGTGTCCTGCCCTGCCTGATATCATGTCACATGACGTCACGCAGGGCAGGACCCAAATTTCAAAGCAGCCAATCACAGACACGCTGGCTGCATCACGCAGCCACTCTCATCCAGTCGCAGCTGTATATTCACTAGCGTGGGCAGTTTAAATGATGTTGGGACTGCCCTGCCACATGACGTCAGGCAGGGTGGTCCCAACATCATTTAAACTGCCCTGGCTAGTGAATATACAGCTGCGGCTGGATGGGAGCGGCTAAGTGATGCAGCCTGCGTGTCTGTGATTGGGTGCTTTGAAATTTGGGTCCTGTCCTGCCTGACGTCATGTGACACTGGCAGGGTGGGCACAGCATGATTCAAGCCACCTGCGGATGCAGGCACGCAATGGTGATGATCTGAACCTTTGGCCAGCACAGCGGTGACAAAAAAAAAGAAAAGATTGCACATTATAATGGGAGCAATTTATGGGCCCCTGGGAGCCTCAGGCCCCTGGCGGTAGCCCAGATTGCCCTCATTATAATCCACCTTGTGTTAACCCGGCTGCGTACCGGAGGACTTTCTGTCTACCTGTAAGTTTTGCTGAATAAAAACTGCTTATTTTGGACTTGCTTGGGTCGCCGCCTAAGTTAGTGCACGGTGTGAACACCGCTGCCCTACAACTTATACTCATGTCACCACTCACCTCTCCATCGGCTCCACTCATCAACATCACTTGTCTGGTCCTTGCGTTGAATCTACGGGCCTCTTTACTAGTGTTGAGTGAGCACTAAAATGCTCGGGTGCTCGGGAGCATTTTTGCGGCGGCTCCCCCGGAAGCCTGTAGAAAGCCTAAAAAGTGCCCAAAACGATAGTGTCAGTGCTCAAAAGACATGGGGACAGCATGGGCATCGCCCCAGGAAGCATTTCTGACCCCCAGGTTACTGCTGTCAACAATGTGGTCAGAGGTATTAAGCCACTTTTACGGGCTCACAATAAAACGTTCAAAAACGAAACTGAAACGGTTTTCCTGTGAAATATCTTAAGGAACTTCCTTTCCAGGGTAAAGACTTGTGTATAAGGTAAAATAAATAACCAAAAACAAAAATACTCCTCCACACCTTGGGCTATGTTCACAAGTAGCATTTTTTATGCGTTTTTGCACTTTTGTATTGCTTTCAACCAAGACAAATGCATTCACCGGGAAATGTAATTTTAACATTTTACAATCTTATCTGGCCATGTGGTGTGTGACACATGCATACAGTGCTAAAAAGACATGGGAACAGCATGGGGAAGACCCCTTGAAGCATCTCTCACACCCAGGTCACTGCCTAAAAGTGTGCCCATCAGAAGTGATCCTTGCCGCATCAGGAGATGCAGACTTGCAACTATCCCCATGCAAGTCCTTGTCCCAGGGCAGTGTTCAATTGTACCTCCCTCATTCCTTGCAATGCAAGCGCAAGTATGCAGCCGGCCACCCACCCACCCCCAGGCTGCAATACCATACTGCTAGCTTGCTTGCACTTGAAATTGGGCCTTTTAGGCATGTTGAGGCAGACGCCGGCCACCATGTCATGGCTGCGTCGGCGGCCTGGTATCCATACTCAGTCCCCAGCCGCCCGGCATCCGGGTGTCCACGCTCGGTCCCCAGCTGCCAGGGGACGGCCGGGTGTTCATACTCGGTCCCAAGCCGCCCCACGGCCGGGTGCCCACACACGGTCCTCAGCCGCTTGGGGGTGGCCGGGTGTCCATAAACGGTCTCCAGCCGCCCCTATTTCTCCTGGGAACTTCCCCCACACTTTTCTTAGCCTGGCCTGCTTTAGGGCAGCATTGGACGAGCCCACCAGAGAACCAGACTCCTCCGGTGGGCCCTGGCTTCTCCATCAGGGGAATTGAGAGTGCCAGGGTGAGGAGCATGATGATGATGATAGAAGTTAGCATCTGCTTTGTTTTCTTGGAATGCAAGCGTAGGTGTGCAACCTGCCACCAATCCACCCCCAGGCTGCAATTCCATACTGCTAGCTTGCTTGCACTGGAAATTGGGCCTTTTAGGCATGTGGAGCCAGACGCCGGCCACCATGTCATGGCTGCGTCGGCGGCCTGGTTTCCATACTCAGTCCCCAGCCACCCGGCGGCTGGGTGTCCACGCTCGGTACCCAGCTGCCAGGGGGTGGCCGGGTGTCCAATGCCTGGTCCCCAGCCGCCCCGCGGCCTGGAGTCCATAAACGGTCCCCAGCTGCCCCTATTTGAAGGACAGCCTAACCATAAACACGTGTACATGTGAATGTGGCCAGGGATGGTCCATCTGACTGACGCCTACACACTGGGTTAATATTGTGGAAGCCGGGACACAGTTGGACACTGGGATGCAACACGTCCTCCAGACATAGTGGATTGCGGGTCCTGGGTCAATCAGGCTTCAACACAAAGTTCAGAAGGTAGACGGCAGCAGTGGTCGGCCTCCTACACAACGAGTAAATTATTCATGATCATGAGGCCATCCATGTCCTTGGCTCTCTGTTCCTTGGAATGCAAGCGCATGTATGTAGTAGCGGATAGGCCTGAGGTGGTCAGCGTTTTGACGCATATCCTACCTCCTCCGACGATTGCTGGATTTTTTCCTGCTACTATCCCAGTTCTATGACTCCTGTTAAAACAAAGCTTCAGGTGATGAATGATGGAAGAGGTTGTGGCAAAGGACAAAGAGCAGGAGGAACAGGAACCATTCACATCAATATCAGGCCAGTCAACCACACATTTCTTGTAAGATATGCTTCTGTACCAAGAGGAGCGGTTCAGCTACACAGTTATAGGGCATACAGTGAGTGCAATGCCTACCAAAAATTTCGAGGCACTCCAATGCCCTTTGGAAGTGACATGGAGGTCAGAGGGCCTTAACTAAACCGTTTTTTCCATTTAGAGCAACTGGGTCTCCTGTACACTGTTGGCCTAAGCAGTGAATGGAAGGCTTTCCAAAAATTATGAGGAACTGCAATGCCCCTTGAAACAGACGTGGATTACAGCATACTAAAAACCTTCTACCCATTATTAGAGAGTGGGTCTCCATTAGTGTTCGCCTATGCATTGAAAAGCAAAAGCTGACTAAAATTAGGAGGAAATGCAATGCCCAATGGAGGAGTCGTGGAGGTTAGAGGTAATTAAAAACAACATTTCAATGCCCCTTGGAAGAGCTGTGGATTTCAGAGTGGATTAACAAGATGATTTTTATGCCCCTTGGAAGCGACGTGGAGGTCACAGTAGCTTAACAAGATGGTTTTATTGCCCCTTGGAAGAGACGTAGAGGTCGCAGTAGCTTAACAAGACGGTTTTAATGCCACTTGGAAGAGACGTGGAGGTCACAGTAGCTTAACAAGACGGTTTAAATGCCCCTTGGAAAAGACGTGGAGGTCACAGTGGAATAAAAAGACAATATCATTGCCCCTTGGAAGAGTGGTGGAGGTCGCAGTGGAATAAAAAGACAATATTAATGCCCCTTGGAAGAGTGGTGGAGGTCGCAGTAGCTTAACAAGACGGTTTTAATGCCCCTTGGAAAAGTGGTGGAGGTCGCAGTAGCTTAACAGGATGGTTTTAATGCCCCTTGGAAGAGACGTGGAGGTCAGAGTGGTTTAAAAAGACGGTTTTAATGCCCCTTGGAAGAGTGGTGGAGGTTACAGTGGAATAAATAGACAATATCAATGTCCCGTGGTAGAGACCTGGAGGTCACAGTAGCTTAACAAGACGGTTTAAATGTCCCTTGGAAGAATGGTGGAGGTGGCAGTGGAATAAAAAGACAATAGCAATGCCCCTTGGTAGACTGGTGGAGGTTACAGTAGCTTAACAAGATGGTTTTAATGCCCCTTGGAAGAGACGTGGAGGTCAGAGTGGATTAACAAGACGGTTTTAATGCCCCTTGGAAAAGAGGAGAAGGTCGCAGTAGCTTAACAAGACTGTTTTAATGCCCCTTGGAAAAGTGGTGGAGGTCACAGTAGTTTAACAAGATAGTTTTAATGCCCCTTGGAAGAGTGGTGGAGGTCACAGTAGCTTAACAAGACAGTTTTAATGCCACTTGGAAGAGACGTGGAGGTCAGAGTGGTTTAACAAGACGGTTTTAATGCCCCTTGGAGGAGTGGTGGAGGTCACAGTAGCTTAACAAGACAGTTTTAATGCCCCTTGGAAGAGTGGTAGAGGTCATAGTAGCTTAACAAAACAGTTTTAATGCCCCTTGGAAGAGACGTGGAGGTCAGAGTGGTTTAACAAGACGGTTTTAATGCCCCTTGGAAAAGTGGTGGAGGTCACAGTAGCTTAACAAGATGGATTTAATGCCCCTTACAAGAGACATGCAGTACAGCATATTAAAAACATTATTCCCATTATTGGGGAGTGTGTCTCGAATGGTCTTTGCCTATGCCTTCCAAGCAAAAGCTGCCAAAAATTAGGATGGAGGAACTTGCAATGCTGGCAACACGGACCACGGTGACCCTGGTGGTATAGTGGTGGTGGAAGCTGAGGATAAGGAGAAGAGCAAAAAACAGCCGAAATGAGGAAGCGTATACCCATGTGTGGGTGTGAAGCGGTGCATGGGAATATACCTCCCGAAATAGCACAGTGGATTTGACTTTATGTTACTCTGCTGTCATTTGGTGGTGATGAGAAGTCTGGCCCAATACAGCCCTTGTTCATTTTGATAAGGGTCAGCTTGTCAGCATTGTCAGTTGATAGGCGAGTGCGCTTATCAGTTATAATTCCCCCAGCGGCACTAAAAACACTCTCCGATAACACGCTAGCAGC
Source organism: Phyllobates terribilis (assembly GCF_046119375.1). NCBI lineage: Eukaryota > Metazoa > Chordata > Amphibia > Anura > Dendrobatidae > Phyllobates > Phyllobates terribilis. The sequence goes on along the minus strand of NW_027362763.1, from coordinate 366,663,585 downwards.
AGAGCAGGCCAGTACCTCCAAGGTGTACAGAGTGAGTTCATTCCAAGTGTCCAGCTTGGATACCCAATAATTAAAAGACACAGAGGAATCACGGAGGATGCTGGTATGGTCGGCAAGGTACTCCCTCACCATCTTTTGAAACTTTCCACTCCTTGTGAGAGTACCCCGCGCCTCAGTGCCTGTAAGCTGGGCGGGTCTCAGAAAACTGTCCCAGAATGTTGACAGTGTTCCCCTGCCTCTGCTGGATTGGAGTTGCGTCTCTCTCGCCTGTATGCCTTGGTTGGTCAAAGAACTGTGACCTCTGCCGCTAGCGTGCTCAGATGGTAATTTTTTTAACAGTTCTGCAACAAGGGCCTTCTGGTACTGCCCCCTTCTCCCATACCTCCATCGGCTGTACTTTGTCATTAACACTTCATATGTAAGTATTGTACTTTGACTTCATGCTTTTGAATAATATAACTCTGCGCACATAGCTTTCCATTAATAACCTCAATCCATGCTGATTATTGTTGCTGCTTTTCATATACTTATATGAGAATTGCATTTGCACTTTATATTTACTAATATAATCAATATTTTCCAAATATAAGGAGAGGAATCTCTCTTTCATGCACTTGCACTTTATGTTTGGATGTTTTTTTGGGGGGCAATTGGTACTAAATTCTTTACAATACGTTATATCTGGGGAAGCAGTGCAATATTGATACACTAGATTTCATAGGCATGTGCTGTTAAACAATTATTCTTGCATGTAACTTGAGCCAGTTTGGAGTGTTTTATGGATGAAATTTGAAGGCACCTGTTTTTTAATAAGTTTTTAATTATTGAAATAAAAATGTATTTATTTTAGTGGATTTGTATCTTATCTTCCTTTAAACCAAGCTTATTTAGCCTGTGTTTGTGTGCTACATATATGTATTCGGGAGATGTAATTATTGACCCTATTGATATATACTGCCCCATTTTTGTAGACCTCTCCACCTCAGGAATAAGAGAGTGAAAGTTCTCCTTGTAGCGGGGGTCTAAAAGTGTCACCAACCAGTAATGACTGTCACCCAACATTTTGACAACGCGAGGGTCACGGTAAAGGCAGCATAACATAAAGTCAGCAATGTGTGCCAGACTGGTAACGGGCAAGACTTCCGTGTCCTCACCAAGTTGACGACTGACCATGCTCTCCTCCTCCTCCCCCTTGTCCTCAGGCCACCTACGCTGAACCGACGGTATGACAGTTGTACAGGTACTACCGTCTACAGCGCATGATACAAGCTCCTGTTCTTCCTCCTCCTCCGCCTCTCCCTCATTGTCCCCAATGCACATTGGGTTGAGATGAGGCTCGGCTGTGTGTAATCGCCCGCTACGACTTCTTGATCCATCTCATCATACTCTGGCTGCAATGTCTCCTCCTTAATTCTCTGCAGAGAGCATTGCAAAAGACAGACAAGTGGGATGCTGACGCTAATGATGGCATCATCGCCACTCACCATCTTGGTGGACTCCTCAAAGTTTGTCAGGATGGTGCATATGTCAGACGTCCAGGTCCACTACTTGTTATGTTCTGCTACCAAAGCTAAGGAAAGAGAGGAGATCTGTCCCTACTATAAGACTCAGCTGAATCCCTACGATGTAACAGGGAACCTGATCCTGCGATCAGACCTGCTAAAGTCCTAATCTAGTCTGTACGGAGACCTATAGATGTGAGGAGGGAATCCCTACAAGTACTAAGGACTGGGAGGAATATGGGACACCTCCTAACAGAAATAGTAGCAGACAGACGAACAAACAAAATAGATAGAACATAGAGGTCCATAGACCAAGCAAACTAACAGAGTTAGATACAGAGCACAGGCTAGCTAGAAAGTAGATATACAATGAAGTCCAGCAAAGCCAGAAGGGCGGAGCAGGATTAAATAGGCCAACAAGGTCATGTGACCAGCAAAGGAAAAAAAACCTAACAGCAAGGTTCTAACAGTACCCCCCCTTCTAAGAGGATCCTCCGGATCCCCTAGGACCAGGCTTATCAGGAAATCTCCTGTGAAACGCTCTGATAAGTCTGGACGCGGAAACATCATCTGACCTCACCCAAGAGTTATCCTCGGGTCCGAAACCTTTCCAGGCCACAAGATACTGCAAACTACCTCTATACCGTCTAGAGTCAAGGATGCGAGAAATTTCATATTCCCCGTCCTCCACCACCGGAGGAACAGAGGCAGAGGCGTCACCATCCGACACAACAGCTTTTTTTAACAGAGAGACATGAAAGACCGGATTAATTCTCCAGGAGGTAGGAACCTCCAACCTAACAGCAGATTGGTTGACAACCTGAAGCACCTTAAAGGGCCCTACAAACTTGGGACCCAATTTCTTAGAAGGAATCCTCAACCGCAGATTCCTAGAGGACAACCAAACCATGTCACCAACAGCGAACAAAACCTCCTGTCGTTTCCTATCAAAGTAGTCTTTAGATTTTCTGTTGGCCTCCTGAAGATTACCACGCACATCCGTCCAAACTCTTTCCAAATCACCGGAAAAATTCTCCTCCTCAGGCACGGCAGATCCCAACTTGGAGAACGACCCAAACGACGGATGTCTCCCAGAACAACAAAAAAAGGCGAACAACCAGCAGAAGAAGATGTATGATTGTTCAGAGCAAATTCGGCAAGTGGCAGAAACTCAGACCACCCCTCTTGATTGTCTGCCACAAAACAACGCAAGAACTGCTCAACATCCTGGTTTTTCCTTTCTGTCTGGCCATTAGATTCAGGATGATATCCGGACGAAAACGACAAATGAATTCCCAACCTGTCACAAAAGGCATGCCAAAAACGAGCCACGAACTGAGGACCCCTATCAGAAACAATGTCAGTAGGAACGCCATGAAGTCTGACAATTTCCTTGACAAAGGCCTTAGCGAGAGTTTTAGCGCAGGGCAGTTTGACGAAGGGAACCAAGTGACACATCTTGCTAAAACGGTCCACGACCACCCAGATGACAGTAAAACCCTCAGAGGAGGGAAGGTCAGTTATAAAGTCCATAGCCAAATGTGTCCAAGGAGCACTGGGGACCTCCAAAGGACAAAGCAACCCCGCAGCAGGAGTATGTGAGGACTTAGATCTAGCACATATAGTACATTGGCGCACCCACTTAATGACTTCCTTCTGCCATCCAGGCCACCAAAAACTGCGACCCACCAGTCTCTTGGTCTCAGAGATTCCGGGATGACCTGCCAACCGAGATTCGTGACACTCAACAAACAAATCTCTCCTAAAGGTCCCAGGCACAAACAACCTCCCATGAGGAGTGTTAGATGGGGCATTCTCCTGAGCTTTAAGAATCTCATCTTCCAAAACGGAGTCTAAAGCAGCTATCACAACACCTTCTTGTAAAATGTTTTCCTCTTTCTCAGCACCGACTATGGGAGAAAAACTGCGAGACAAGGCATCCGCCTTAACATTCTTAGTACCAGGGATGTAAGTAACGGAGAAATTAAACCGCGAGAAAAACAGTGCCCACCTAGCCTGACGGGCATTCAGGCGCTTGGCAGCATCAAGATATATCAGATTTTTATGATCCGTAAGAACCTGAACGGGAAATTCCGCACCTTCCAAGAAGTGGCGCCAGTGTTCAAATGCGAGTTTAATAGCCAATAATTCCCGATTACCAATATCGTAATTCAGTTCAGTCTCCGAAAATTTTTTTGAAAAAAAGGCACAGGGATGTAATCCATCCCCGTTATCCTGAGACAATACTGCGCCAACCCCCACAGAGGAAGCATCAACCTCAACCAAAAACGGCCTAGTAACATCAGGCTGCATAAGGATGGGAGCAGAGGTGAACCTCTCCTTGAGATACACAAAAGCTTCAATGGCCTCAGAAGACCACTGAACCGCATCAGCACCTTTCCTGGTGAGATCAGTCAGAGGTTTGACAATACTAGAAAAATTTTTTATGAATTTTCTGTAGTAATTGGCGAAACCCAAAAACCTCTGTATCGATTTCAAACCAATAGGCCTAGGCCATTCCTGCACAGCCTGAACCTTAACCGGATCCATCTCAAAACCTTTGCTGGAGATAATGTAGCCCAAAAAACTAATTCTCTGTACAGCGAACTCACATTTCTCCAGCTTAGCAAAAAGCGAATTGTTCATTAATAACTGTAATACCTCACGCACGCTCCGCCAATGAGACTCCAGATCTGGCGAATAAATCAAAATGTCATCCAAATACACAACCACATTTTTACCGATCAAAGGTCTAAGGATGTCATTAATCAGATTCTGAAAAAATGCAGGAGCATTAGTAAGACCAAAAGGCATAACCAGATTCTCAAAATGACCCACAGGAGTGTTAAAAGCAGTTTTCCATTCATCACCCTCCTTCATGCGCAACAGATTGTATGCCCCCTTAAGGTCAATTTTAGAGAACCACTTGGCCCCCAATAACTGGTTAAACAGATCAGGAATCAATGGCAGTGGGTAAGGATTGCGTACCGTAATTTTGTTAATCTCACGAAAATCCAGACAAGGACGTAAACCGCCGTCCTTTTTTTTTACAAAAAAAAATCCAACCGCCACAGGAGACTTAGAGGGCCTAATGTGACCGGCGGCCAAACTTGTCTGTATGTATTCCTCCAAAGCCTTCCTCTCAGGAATGGTAAGGTTAAATAAACGACTTTTAGGAAGAGTCGCTCAAGGGACAAATTCAATAGAACAATCATAGTCTCTATGGGGAGGCAAAACCTGCGATTCCTTCTCAGAAAAAACTCTCCAAAAATCCTGAATAGGAACAGGCAATTCTCCCCTATCCAAAGCTGCAATACGCCCGTTACAACACTTGTCATAACATTTATGGCTCCAGGATTTAATTTCACTGGTAGACCAATCCAGTACAGGATTGTGAAATTTTAACCAGGGCAAACCCAATATTACTGGAGAAGGCAAGTTATTCAACACTACCAAATCCAATTTCTCATGGTGAACACCATTAATAGTGAGAGGAAATTCACTGACCTTGAGAGTAATATTCTTCAAAGGGGAGCCATCCACAGAAACCACAGCAATGGGGGATGATAAAGGTTCAGGTTTTAAATTGAGTTTTTCCACGAATCCCCCATCAATTACATTCAGTGTAGACCCGCAATCAACAAACACCCGAAATTCCATTAATTTTTCCTGAGCAATCGTGGAAGCAGCTAAAAATATACCCTTGGAATTTAAACAGGCAATACGGGCGTGACTGACCATTTTTTTTTCTTTCTTCATACGAAGCTCACAGCCTTTAATCAAATGACCAGATTTTCCGCAATAGAAACACAAGCCTTCTGAAAAACGACGGTCTTTTTCTTGAGAGCGAGGTGCCACCGATCCAATCTCCATCGGTTCACCACTGTTAGTACACACATTATCATAACCAGAAACTGACAGAGCAGAGGATTTGCTCTCATTAACCCTAGCACGCAGTCTTCTATCCACCCGTATAGCTAATTGCATAGCCTGTTGCAAATCCTCAGGTGTAGGATAAGCAATTAGCAGGTCTTTAACCCTTTCACTGAGCCCAGCAAGAAATAGACTTTTCAGAGCAGAATCGTTCCACCCTGTTTGAGTGGACCAACGACGAAAATGAGTACAATATTTTTCGACATTACCTGATCCTTGTTTTAAACGTCTTAACTCAGTCTCAGCTGATGCCACACGGTCAGGATCATCATATAATAGTCCTAAAGCAGAAAAAAAACTATCCACTTATCTGAAGCATGTATCACTAGGTTGCAAAGAAAAGGCCCACTCCTGAGGCTCTTTGCGCAAAAGTGACATTATGAACCCTACGCGCTGGGATTCATCCCCAGAGGGCTTGGGTCTCAAACGAAAATACAATAAGCAAGCATTTTTAAATGAAAAAAATTCTCGATGTTCACCAAAAAATAAATCCGGCAAACATACCTTAGGCTCCAAGAAATATGCTCCAGGACAGTTACTCACGTGCTGACGGAGCTCGGCCACTTCCAGAGAGAGTCCCTGCAGGTGTTTAGCCAAATCCTGAACCGACACCATGATGGAACAAAAAAAAAAAAAAAAAAAATCTTTCCTTAGAGAATTTGCAGGCTGGACTTACTGTTATGTTCTGCTACCAAAGCTAAGGAAAGAGAGGAGATCTGTCCCTACTATAAGACTCAGCTGAATCCCTACGATGTAACAGGGAACCTGATCCTGCGATCAGACCTGCTAAAGTCCTAATCTAGTCTGTACGGAGACCTATAGATGTGAGGAGGGAATCCCTACAAGTACTAAGGACTGGGAGGAATATGGGACACCTCCTAACAGAAATAGTAGCAGACAGACGAACAAACAAAATAGATAGAACATAGAGGTCCGTAGACCAAGCAAACTAACAGAGTTAGATACAGAGCACAGGCTAGCTAGAAAGTAGATATACAATGAAGTCCAGCAAAGCCAGAAGGGCGGAGCAGGATTAAATAGGCCAACAAGGTCATGTGACCAGCAAAGGAAAAAAAACCTAACAGCAAGGTTCTAACACTACTGAGGTCTTATGTGTGGAGTCTGACCTGAATATCGACGGCCTTGTTGCAGCTGGTACTCCACAACTGCTCTCTTCTGCTCACAAATCCTTTGCAACTTGCGGAGGGTAGAGTTTCAAGTGTGGGGACATCACACACCAGTCGGTGTGCCGGAAGCTGCAAACGCTGCTGCAACACCACAAGGGCGGCGGAAGCTGTATCCAACTTCGAAAATGAGCTGACAGGCGGCGTACTTTGATGAGCAGATCTGACAACTCGGGGTACGATTTAAGAAACCACTGAACCACGAGGTTAAGCACTTGAGCCAGGCATGGTACGTGTGTGATCTCGCCTCGCCTCAGAGCTGCCACCAGATTACGGCCATTGTCACACACGACCATGCCTGGATGTAGGTTCAGCGGTCTCGGCCACAGATCTGCCTGCTCTTTCACAGCTGTCCACAACTCACAAGCAGTGTGAGGTTTATCACATAAGCTTATGAGTTTCAGCACAGCCTGTTGCCACTTGGCTGAGGCAGTACTGCAGTGCTTCCAGCTTGTAACTGATGTGGTGATATCTGAGATGGAGGCTGAACATGAGGAGGAGGAGGATGATGCGCAGGAGCTGTACACTGTGGGGGCAACTCTGACTGACATAGTGCCCGCAATCCTCGGTGTGGGGAGGATGTGTTCAGTCCAAAAGTCTGACTGGGTCCCGGCTTCCACTATGTTTACCCAGTGTGCCGTCAGGGAGATGTACCGTCCCTGGCCACAAGCACTTGTCCACGTGTCCGTTGTCAGGTGGACTCACCCAGTAACTGAGTTGTTGAGGGCACAGCAGATGTTTTGGGACACGTGCTTGTGTAGGGCGGGGATGGCACACCAGGCAAAATAGTGTCGGCTGGGGATCGAGCACTGAGGGACGGCCACCGCCATAAGGTTGCGGAAGGATTCCGTCTCCACCAGCCTAAAAGGCAGCATTTCCAACGCAAGCAGTAGTGAAATGTGAGAATTTAGGACTGTGTGCTGTGGGGCGTTGGCTGCGAATTTGTGCTTTCGTTCAAAGCTCTGGGATATGGACAATTGAATGCTGCGGTGGGATGTGGATGTGGACGTTGATGCTGTTTCTTGAGAAACTGCCATAACAAGTGAAGACTGAGAGGAGGGGGCATCTTTACATGCAGTATGGACAGGGGATTGCCTTGCATGCACAACAGGGGGTTCTATTACACAGTGGAAGAAGCAGTGGTGACACCCGCTGACACTGGTCGTGGACCCTGGGGTTCGCCCCACAAAGTCGGGTGCTTTGCTGCCATGTGCCTGATCATGCTGGTGGTGGTCAGGCTGCTAGTTTTGTCACCCCTGCTGATGCTGACATGGCAGGTGGTACAAATGGCCTTTTTGGGGTTATCAGCAGAGTCTTTAAAAAAATTCCAGACTCTGGAAGACCTACCGGTTGTACTGGCAACGTCCCTGGCAACATCCCTCGTGTTGGTGTTACGGGAAACTGTTGCCCGCCTTCTGTGTGCGGCCACCACACTGCTTCTTCCTGCCTGTTGGGGTGCTCTGCCTCCCTCCCCCTGTGTCCTGCTGGCCTCGCTCTGCATGTCCTCCTGCCACGTTGGGTCAGTTACTAGATCATCCACCACCTCCTCCTCTTCCACTTGCGCACCACGATCCTCCTCCTCACTTCGTGGCAATTGTGTCTCGTCATCATCCACCTCTTGTGACAACTTGCCAGTGTCGACTTCCTGTGGCCGTGGCGGTTCAAATATTTGGGCATCGCTACATGGGATCTCCTCTTCCACCACTTAAAGCGGAGCAGGTGAGGGGCACAAATATGGAAATGGACCAGTGAACAGCTCTTCAGAGTGTCCAACTGTGGGATCAGTTGCTGTCTGACGACACTCGGCATGGTGGGAGGAAGGAGCATCAGGGTGAGGAGGAATATGCGGTCTAGACTCACGACTACTTGACTGTGTGGAAGACAGACCGGAGGTGGTGGTGCCCAGGTAACTGGAAGTATTATCTGCTATTCAATTAATAACCTGTTCACACTGATCAATTTACAAGACTGGTGTTGTGGTGTGCTTCCCTAGTAATTCGATCAAGAAGTGGGAGCGAGAAGATGTAGCTGTTGGTTGTGGCACATTTTCACCTTGGCCACGGCCCCGTCCTCTACACGCACCATCACCAGATTGTCTAGTTCCACATCCCTTGCCACGTGCCTTGCCCATTGTAAATGAAGTAAAATAGCTTACACTCGCACTATCAATGGAAAAAGGGTAGTAAAAAGGAGATTAGAACCGTGGAAGAAGAAAACCACAGTCCTAATTCTCTGGCCTACACCAGAATCTTTTAAACAGATATATTTGTGTCTGAACACTGAGCGAGACACTCAATTTTTTTATTTTTAACGTAAAAAAGCAAAAAGGTGGATAATACAGAGATTTGACCGGTGGAACTGCAAAACAACAGTTCTAGTTATCTGGCCTACACCAGACTCTTTAAAATAGATATATTGGTGTCTGAATGAACAGTCAGGGAGACACTATTACTGTTTTTTTTATGGTAAAAATGCCAAAAGCAGGATAATACAGAGATTTGAATCGTGGAACTGCAAAACCACAGTTCTAGTTATCTGGTCTACACCAGACTCTTTTAAACAGATATATTGGTGTCTGAACAGTCAGGGAGACACTATTACTGTTTTTTTACGGTAAAAATGCCAAAAGCAGGATAATACAGAGATTTGAACCGTGGAACTGCAAAACCAAAGTTCTAGTTATCTGGCTTACACCAGACTCTTTTAAACAGATATATTGTTGTCTGAACAGTCAGGGAGACACTATTGCTGTTTTTTTTTTATGGTAAAAATGCCAAAAACAGGATAATACAGAGATTTGAACCATGGAACTACAAAACCACAGTTCTAGTTATCTGGCCTACACCAGACTCTTTTAAACAGATATATTTGTGTCTGACCAGTCAGGGAGACACTATTACTGTTTTTTTTACGGTAAAAATGCCAAAAGCAGGATAATACAGAGATTTGAACCGTAGAACTGCAAAACCAAAGTTCTAGTTATCTGGCCTACACCAGACTCTTTTAAACAGATATATTGTTGTCTGAACAGTCATAGACACACTCAATTTTTTTTTTTTGGGGGGGGGGATACCAAAAGGATAATAAGACGCTTATTTGTACTGTCTGACTGAGGAAAAAAAAATACAGGATTTAGATAAAAAAAAAAAAGGATTCTTCCTGGCCCCTGAGACCGGGGGATAAGTCTAGCAATTTGACCAGCAGGAGCACACAGGACTGTAATGCAGCATTTGCTGGTTTAACCACTGCGTCTCTTATACAGCCTGCCTGCCTGATATCTGGGATGGATATTAGTCCTGAGAAGGACTGTTTGTTTGATTTGGCAGGCTTTAGTGACCCTACACTACCTATTTCGCACTATATATCGCTCCCTAACTCAGCAGTACTCTCCCTACACTGTCTGACCCGGAGCAACTGTGTCCAAGATGGCGGCGCCCGGTTTTAAATACTCGAGGTGACGCTGTGCGCCCAGCGAATCACTGTAATGCCCACAAACAACATGGCTGCAGCATTACAGTGACTGGCTGGCAATCCTTGCATGTTCATTGGCTCTGTAATGAGCGCCAAACGTGCAGGGCGGAGACCCGAGCTCCCGCCCGAGTAACCCGGAAACACTCGGTGCTCGCCGAGCTTCCCGAGTAGTGAGATGGTCAGGCGAGTACCGAGCAGTGTCGATCGTGCTCGCTCAACACTACTCTTTACTCTTTGCAAGAATTTCCAGCTCTGATGTGGCCTAGAAAGATTTTACACAAGTACAGAAACAGTCACAATTTGAGGCATGACCTTACTTGCGCATGCTCAAAACAGCCTCAGGCCTCACTAGAGCTGATTTCTACTCATATGGTGACAGTAAGGAGATGCGATGAACATCAGAAGGGTAACAATGAGGACTGTAGGGGCGGAGAAGGGAGCAGTAAAGTGAGCATTTTTATCTTTTATTTGTCAATCCTTTGATGGTGTCAGGCAGCCGGGAAGGCTTTGACTGTCTTACCGGGAAGGTTCTTCCATCTTGGAGACCGGTGGGCGTTGGGGCATTCCCCTCGTGCTTCCAGGCATACTCCAGATCGCCAACGGGTGGCCTCTCGCTGCTCTCTGGCTGTGAGGGGTGGGGTATCGCCTCCAGGGGACAGGCCCAGCACTTGACCCCACCTTGGCATGTACTCCATTCCAGGGCACCTGCCTCAGGATGTGGTGTGGTTGGGAGGCGGGATTCCATCGCTCCCAGCACTATTGCTTTTCAGGGGTCTCAGAACGCCAGGCTTCCCAGAGTCAGCTGTTACCAGGAGACATGGGATGCTATGCCTCCTGGTTCAGGTATGTGGTGGGAGGTTCCTTTCTCTCCACCCTCCTCGCCCCTTCCTCTATCTCTCTGGGCAGAGAATGGATATTGGGCCTTACCTCAGCCATGTCAGGTGATCCATGAGAGGGATGCTTAAGCCCTCTATAGCCTCTTGTTCACCTTATTCTATTGTGCTTCAGTGGTATGGTTGGTAGTTCTTTGGGGAGTGTTTCTTTGGTTTGTCTCTGGTGTATGGTGCCCTCTGGTTTATATGTCCCTGTTTTATGCTTCCTGACTTTCCAAGTTTGTTTGTTAGGTTCATTTTTGCTTTACCGGTATAGTTTATTGGTGTGTTTGACCAAACTGAGGCCAGTATGCCCAGCCACCAGTCACCCCACTATTGGCACATGGGAAGGGCTTTGCAAAAGTCCCCCTATCCTTAATGGGAGCGGGTGAATAGTATCCCGGCCCTCAAGTGTGTGCATAAATGTGACGGCTTGTCCCAAGTGTGTCTGTCATACAGATCAGTGTAATGAATTTTTTTCAACTGACCAGAATGTGAAAAAACAGGAAATTGTAGAATATATATAACCATAAGATGACTATTTGTAATCCAGGAAGTGATCAGTTAACCATAGTAGAAAACATACAGAGAGTTCCAGAGTAGCTGTTCCGAAAGGGTTCAGGTACTGTGGAGACTGCTTTTTCAGTAAAAACACAGATGGACAATCCAAATGAAGCCGAAGACAATATTTTTCTCTCTTGAAGCATAAACAAAAAGCATAGAAGACCAATCAAAATGGGAACAAATACAGTATTTTCAGCCAGGCTTAATTATTTGCAAAAAAAGAGGTTTCTAATGGTATCTGGTGTGTAAGCACACTGTGTTTATCAAGTTGAGTAGAAAATCAAATCTCTGCACAATACCTCTATAATTATAATAATACATCTGTCGGTGCACCATGCCAGTCAATGACTTCTGACACTTTGATTTCAGTTGCAATCTAAATGTGATTATCAGCCATGGTGCCAATGTTTATACAGTGGGCAGCATAAATATAATAAGCCTCCATTGCTATTCTGAAAATACCCAGACGTCCAAATTGAAGTCATTGTCACATTAAAAGGTCATCTCTTCTTCGCTCCTCTAACAGACTGTGGAATGTCATGTTTCACACCAGGATCCAATGCTGAACACAGTATCGGCTATAATTAGGAAGCCACACTTGACTTGTAAGAAGTAGCATGTGTTAGATGACAGCATGAACAGTTTTTGGCAAACAATTTCTTTCACAAATAATATCATTACGGATGAATCATCATTTAAATGAATGCTTACAGCTGCACAAAAAGATGCCACTGAATGAAGACTGATTACATTAGATCAGATTTCTGCCTCTCAACAACTGTCTGGTTGACTTTACAAATGTCATATGTGTGGTATCTCAGTAACCAGAGTAAAAGATTTTAATGAAGACAATAAGCAATTTATCATAGTGTCAGGGTCAGAGTAGCTAAAAATCACTTGCTTCTGCTAGTTTTTTCAGTGCACAAGACAGATAAATTTATCATACTCCATTTTTTTAATGACACGTGTAAATGAAGGAGAAAACAGTACTCAAGTTCAACAAAAGTAAGTCAACTTTTATTCCATTCAGTGCTAAACTGTGGAAATAAAGGAGACGGACATCATTGGGTAAGACGTCTAAGATTAAATCCTGGGGTAGTTATGTTCAGGGCACAAATCATGAATATCTGCAGTATCGTACACCCTCGGGCTTTTATAACAAGAACTGTCAATAGATGCACACAGATAGCATAAAATGGAGCACTTCAGGGCGCTGCTATCTAAAGAAAAACTTCACTCAGATGTCCATTTCTCACATACGTGTTCTATTTATGTTTTTCACTAATAGTACATGTACCAATTATAGTCTGTGATGCAGTTTGTGACTCGCCCCCTGGGCCTAGTGTGGACGTGTGTGGGATACCCGGAGCCGGGTCTCTGGGGGTTGTAGAATCCGTGGCGGTGACCCGGTCCCGTGGCTCAGGGTGGTCAGGCCGATGGCGGTATTTTGTGGGGGTTTTAGGTTAATTGTCCGACTACGCCACCCGTGGATTGCGGTCAGCGCAGACCGCCGCTGCAAGGCAGAACGCTGGGGCTGATGGTGTGTTCAGCTGAGGTAGTGTGACTCCCCACGGGAAGAGTGGAGCCCCAGGGCAGTGTAGTTGATGGTGAGGGTGATAGTGCACAGGAGTCCCAGCACTAGTAGTGCTGGTGCGGCGATGAAGCAGGAACGACTCAGAGACTTTGCAGTGCAGTTCAGGGTCTTTACTGGTGATATTAAGGCAGACCCTCCCGGGAGTAGTGGCTAACATAAGGGGCCTGGTCAGTATGCGAGCAAACAGGAGTTCCCCTGGCCAGGTGGAGTTGTAGGCCTCCCTGTCTATCTGCACTCTTTCTGACTACCTTGCTGTAAGCGGGTAGAAGTAGCCCACGTCCTTGAGTATACCTTGTGGTGCTCACCCATATGGCTGGTGACTTGGGGCCTTCTGTTAACCTCCGCTCCTGGATGGCGGTGCTGGTCCCTTCCTTGTGACTGAGCCTCCGGGCTTCTATGGCCAGAGGACCTGGAATTCCCTGCCAGCTGGTTTCTGCTGCTGGGTGAATATCAGTCCCAACAGCCTCGGACTCCTGCGTCCGGTTCCTAGATTCTTCCGCCAGGGCGAGCTATATCTCTGCTTAGCTTCCAGCCCCTGGTCTTCTGCTCCTAGCTCCTACAGAGCTCCTGCTGTAACTCTCTCTGTGTCTGGAACTGTCTCCAGGCTCTGACTGAACTCACTAATCCCGCCCCAGACCCAGTTTATAAGGGCAGATTCCTCCCCTCCCAGGTCTGGGCAGGAAGTGTTGCATGCTTAGGGCTCCTGACCAGAGAAACCTCCCACCTGCTCTCAGACGTAATATTTCTATTACTGTGGCAACCAGACCCCTGGGGTGCCACATTTGCATGTCCATGTTTATTTTGAGGATTGTGTGTAGTGATGAGCGAGCATGCTCGCTACAGCTCGGTGGTCGCCCGAGCATCTCACTGCTCGAGATGCTCGGCGGTCGCCAAGTATTCCTGGGGTTGCTCGGCGGGAGCTCGGGTCCCCTCCCTGCATGTTTGGTGCTCTTTAGAGCACCAATCAGCATGCAGGGATTGCTTGCCACTCACTGTAATGCCGTAGCCATGTTGGTTGTGGGATTACAGTGATTGGCTGGCCGCACAGCGTCATCATGTCTATATCAGACCTGGCGCCGCCATGTTCGTCACAATCACTCCGGAATCAGACAGTGTAGGGAGAGGTGCTGCTGCATCAGGGAGAGATTTGCTTGTGTATTAGATAATGAAGGGAGAAAAACAGTACATTACACATATCCATCTTAACAAACAGTCCTTTTGAGGACTAACTAATCCATCTGCAGAGATATCAGGCAGGCAGGGTGTATAGGCAGGCAGTGTATATAGCAGACTGCAGTGCACATAGCACAAGAGGCTCCATTCCAATACTGCCTTCTGCTGCTGTTAGACATTTCTGTACAAAGGCCCAGGTCTCAGGGGCCAGGAATATTTTTCTTTGGTTCGTAATCCTTATTATTTGCTTAAAAAGCAATCCAGAGAACACAGGTTTTCTGCGCCATTTGCTTATTGGCACAGCAGAATACAGCCATGGCCTTTCCATATAACAGCGCTAGAAATCCAGCTATTTAAAACTGTATTTCCTCCGTCAAACGGATCACATATACGTTGTCAGGAAATACTGCCATTTCTGGCCTCCTTTAAAAATTTCCTTTAGTATGTCAGTGAAGCAATTCACAGCAGTTTGCTGTTCAAACTACTTACCTACAGGACAGGCATTTAAAACTCTGTTTTCTCCATCTCACGGATCACATATACATTGTCAGAAAACACTGCCATTTCTGGCCTTCATTAAAAATTTCCTTTAGTGTGTCAGTAAAGCAATTCACACCAGTTTGCTGTTCAAACTACTTACCTAGAGGCCAGGTATTTAAAACCCTGTTTTCTCCATCACACGGATCACATCTACGTTGTCAGAAAATACTGCCATTTCTGGCCTCCATTAATAATTTCTTTCAGTGTGTCAGTGAAGCAATTCACAGCAGTTTGCTGTTCAAACTACTTACCTACAGGCCAGGTATTTAAAACTCTGTTTTCTCCGTCAAACGGATCACATATACGTTGTCAGAAAATACTGCCATTTCTGGCCTCCATTAAAAATTTCCTTTAGTGTATCAATGAAGCAATTCACAGCAGTTTGCTGTTCAAACTACTTACCTACAGGCCAGGAAGTTAAAACTCTGTTTTCTCCGTCACATGGATCACATATATGTTGTCAGAAAATACTGCCACTTCTGACCTCCATTAAAAATTTCCTTTAGTATGTCAGTGAAGTAATTCACAGCAGTTTGCTTTTCAAACTACTTACCTACAGGCCAGGAATTTAAAACTCTTTTTTCTCCGTCACACAATCACATATACGTTGTCAGAAAATACTGCCATTTCTGGCTTCCATTAAAAATTTCCTTTAGTGTGTCAGTGAAGCAATTCACACCAGTTTGCTGTTCAAACTACTTACATACTGGTCAGGTATTTAAAACTCTGTTTTCTCCGTCACACGGATCACATATACGTTGTCAGAAAATACTGCCATTTCTAGCCTCCATGAAAAATTTCCTTTAGTGTGTCAGTGAAGCATTTCACAGCAGTTTGCTGTTCAAACTACTTACCTACAGGCCAGGTATTTAAAACTCTGTTTTCTCCGTCACGCGGATCACATATAAGTTCGCTCCAAACTCAGTAATTTGTAGCGAGCGTGGAAGGTACTGTCCTCCATTTAAAATGGGCAAGGCATGTAGCAAGGGACAGGGAACTGGACGTGATAGTAGTGGTGCATGCAGAGGCTGAGGACAAGGCCGTGGGCAAGCTGAAATTGTGCCACAACAAACACCCACATCTTCTCGCCTGATCTTCCTGTCCCAATTTCTAGGGCACCGCAGCACACCACTATTGAACCCAGAGCAGTGTCAAAAGATTGTTGGTTGGATAGCGGATAATGCTTTCAGTCACTTAGCCACCACCACCACCCTGTCTTCCACACGGTCAAGTCTCAGTAGCCATGAATCTGGACCACACATTCCTCACCCTGATCCTCATTCCTCCCACCATGCCGAGTGCCCAGAGACAACTGATCCCACACTTGGACACTCTGAAGAGCCTTTCACTTTTTCATTAATAGATTCGGGCCTCTCGCCCAGTCCACTTGAAGCGGGGCAAGAAGAGATCGCGTGTAGCAATGCCCAAGTATTTGAGCAACCGCGGTCACACAAAGGCGACGGAGGGAAAGTGTCACAAGAGGTGGACGATGATGAGACACAATTGCCAGAAAGTCAGGAGGAGGACCAGGGTGCAGAAGATGAGGTGGTGGATGATATAGTAACTGACCCAACCTGGCAGGAGGACATGCAGAGCGAGGACAGCAGCACACAGGGGGGGGAGGCAAAGCACACCAACAGGCAGAAAGAAGCAGTGTGGTGGCCGCAGACAGAAGGCAGGCAACCATTCCCTGTAACACCAACACGAAGGAAGTTGCCAGTACAACTGTTAGGTCTTCCCGAGTCTGGTTGTTTTTTAAAGACTCTGCCGATAACCCTAAAAAGGCCATTTGCACCACCTGCCAAGCCAGAATCATCAGGGGTGGCAAAATGACCAGCCTGACCACCACCAGCATGATTAGGCACATGGCAGTAAAGCACCCGACTAAGTGGGCCGAACCCCAGGGTCCAGGAACAGTGTCTGCAGGTGGCACCACTGCTTCTTCCGCTGTTGTGCATGCAAGCCAATCCCCTGTCCATGGTGCATGTGAAGATGCCTCCTGCCCTGCACCTTTCGCTGCGCACTCTCATGTAGCAGCATCAGGAAGCACGTCCATGACCTTGTCCCATTGCAGCGTTCAGTTGTACATACCCCAGTCTTTGGAACGCAAGCGCAAATATGCAGCCAACAGCCACAGGCCACACTACTAAATTCTCACATTTCACGACTGCTTGCGCTCGAAATGTTGCCTTTTAGACTCATGGAGACGGAGGCATTCTGCAACCTGATGGTGGCGGCCATCCCTCGGTACTCGGTCCCCAGCCGCCACTATTTCTCCCGGTGTGTCGTCCCTGCATTACACAAGCACGTGTCCCAAAACATTAGTCGTGCCCTCAACAACCCAGTTACCGGGAAAGTCCACCTAACCCCGGACACGTGGACAAGTGCTTGTCGGCAGGGAAGGTACATCTCGCTGACGTCGCACTGGGTTAACATAGTGGAAGCTGGGACCCAGTCGGACCTTGGGACGGAACACGTCCTCCCGACGCCTAGGATTGTGGGCCCTACAGTAGGTCAATCAGGGTTGCCCCCACAGTCTACAGCTCTAGCACCTCATCCTCCTCCTCCTCTTCAGCCTCAATCTCCGAAATGACCACATCAGTCACAAGCTGGAAGCACTGCAGCACTGCCTCGGCCAATCGGCAACAAGCTATGCTGAAGCAAATATGCTTAGGTGACAAACCGCACAATGCTGAAGAGTTGTGGACAGCTCTGAAAGAGCAGGCAGATCTGTGGCTCACACCGCTAAACCTACAGTCAGGCATGGTCGTTTGTGACAATGGCCAGAACCTGGTGGCGGCTCTGAGGCGAGGCAAGCTCATACACGTACCATGCCAGGCCCATGTGCTTAACCTCGTGGTTCAGCGGTTTCTCAAATCCTACCAGGAGCTGCCAGATCTGCTTGTTAAAGTACGCCGCCTGTGTGCTCATTTTAGAAAATCAGCTACTGCTTCCGCCACGCTTGCCGTGTTTCAGCAGCGTTTGCAGCTTCCGGCTCACAGACTGGTGTGTGATGTCCCCACACATTTGAACTTTACACTGCAGATGTTGGGAAGGATTTGTGAGCAGAAGAGGGCAGTTATTGAGTACCAGCATCTACAAGGCCGTCGGTATTCAGTTCAGACACCACACATAAGACCTCAGGAGTGGACATGGATGTCAGACATATGTACCATCCTCCAAAACTTTGAGGACTCCACCAAGATGGTGAGCGGCGATCATGCCATAATTAGCGTCAACATCCTTCTTCTCTGTCTTCTGAAACGCTCTCTGCTCACACTCAAAAAAGATGCATAGCAGGCGGAGCACGATGAGATGGAGCAAGTAACCATACAGGGTGATTACACGCAGCCAAGCCTCATCTCATCCCAAGGTGGATTGGATGACAATGAGGAAGAGGTGGAGGAGGAGGAAGGACAGGAGCTAGTTTTATGCACTATAGACGGTGCTACCTGCACAGCTGTCATACCTGTTATGATAGGCTACAAGCACTAAGGAAAGAGAGGAGATCTGTCCCTACAATAGAACTAAGCTAGATCCCTTCGATGTAACGGGGAACCTGATCCTGCGATCAGACCCGCTAAAGTCCTCAGCTAGTCTGAACGAAGACCTATAGATGTGAGGGAGGGATCCCTACAAGAACTAGGGACTGGGAGAAAGATGGACACCTCCAAGCAGAAATTGTAGCAGAAAAAAGACAAACACAC
The DNA here is from genome assembly GCF_046119375.1 of Phyllobates terribilis. Classification (NCBI taxonomy): domain Eukaryota; kingdom Metazoa; phylum Chordata; class Amphibia; order Anura; family Dendrobatidae; genus Phyllobates; species Phyllobates terribilis. Next base: position 366,645,045 of record NW_027362763.1, on the reverse strand, counting down.
AACATAGAACATAAAGGTCAAAAGACCTAGCTAAACTGACTGAGAAAGGTTACAAAGCACCTGGCTAACTTAAGAGTATAAATTACAATGAAGTCCAGCATGGCCAGAAGGGCGGAGCAGGATTAAATAGGCAAAAAGGTCATGTGACCTGCAAAATAGAAAAAACCTAACAGGAGAGTTCTAACAATACCGTCTGTTCAGCATGGATGGCCACAGGACAGGGAGGAGGAGAGCATGGTCAGTCATTCTCTTGGTGAGGACACGGAAGTCTTGCCTGTTAGTAGTCTGGAATGCATGGCTGAGTTTATGTTACGCTGCCTTTCCCATGACCCTCGCGTTATTTTGGGTGACAGTCATTACTGGTTGGTGACACTTCTAGACCCACGCTACAAGGAGAACTTTATATCTCTTATTCCTGAGGTGGACAGGTCTACAAAAATGGGGCTGTACCAGAATGCCCCTGTTGCGGAACTATTAAAAAAATTGCCATCTGAAAACACTGGCGGCAGAAGGCTTTGTTGGACAACCAAGGAGTACAGGCGAGAGAGACACAAGTGCAATCCAGCAGAGGCAGGGGAACACTGTCAAAGTTCTGGGAGAGTTTTCTCAGACCCTCCCATCGCACAGGCCCTGAGGAGCAGGGTACTCTCACAAGGAGTGCAATGTTTGGGAAGATGCTGAGGGAGTACCTTGCCGACCGTACCAACATCCTCTATGATTCCTCTGTGCCTTATAATTATTGGGTATCCAAGCTGGATACGTGGAATGAACTGGCTCTCTATGCCTGGGAGGTCATGACCTGCCCTGCCACCAGAGCGGGCTTTTAGTGCCGCTGGTGGAATTATAACTGATAAGCACATCCATCTGTCAACTGAAAATGCTGACAGGCTGACTCTTATAAAAATGAACAAGGGCTGGATTGGGCCAGACTTCTCAAAACCACCTAATTATAGCAGCATAACATAAACTCAAATCCAGTGTCTTTTTTGGGAGGTGTATTCCCATGCACATTTTCACACCCAGAAATGGGTATACGCTTCCTGGTTTTGGCTATTTGCTCTTGTTCTTCTCCTTCTCCTCATCCTCCACCACCATATCACCAGGGTGACCGTGGTCCGTGATGCAACACCCACATAATTTTTTTAAAGGGTGTTTATGATGCCCGTAAAAAAATATTTTTACGCAGTTTGTTCATGTATACCCCCCCGGGGTAAATGTTTGTCAGCCCATACACTTAGTGCATGAGCATTACAAGTATAGGAGAACCTCTCCTTTCTAATGGGAACATGTCGTACCTTGCTACTGTGGCCCTGCTCCGTGTGTCTTTAAAATCTTAGTGGGGTTTTTCCCAAATTTTGACAGCCTTTGCAGTCACAGCATGGGCATTACCACTATAGGAGACCTTCTGCTTTGTAATAGAAACATTTTTTTTACTGAGACCCTCCTCTATGTCACTTCAAAGGGGTATTGGGTTGTGTCCAAATTTTTGGCAGCCCTTGCAGTCACTGGATACACAATAACAGTATAGGAGACCCACTTGTTAATAATGGGAACAATAAAGAATAGCCGGCTGATGACTCTCTAACAATAGCAAGGGCCGACTGCTGGCCTTTTAAGAATAGTAAGGGCCGTCTGATGTCCCTATAAAAATAGGCTTTATGACTTTCAGAGCCCCTCCATCATAAATAAAACAGGATGTGTCTGATGATGTGTCGTATACCACATTGCCCGATAGGGTTGTAAAATGTTAAAATGACATTTCACGATGAATGCATTTGTCTTAAAAAATAACATTAAAAAAACAAAACAATAGGATCTTTCTTTAGCATAAAAAACAGCTCACCAATTTAACCTCAAAGTAATCACATTGTTCAGCTCCTGCACCTCCTCCTCCATCTGTGAAATGACCACATCAGTCACAAGCTGAAAGCACTGCAGCACTGCCTTGGCCAAGCGGCAGCAGGCTGTGTTGAAGATAACATGCTTAATGCTTAATTGACAAACCGCCCAGCGCTGCAGAGTTGTTGAAAGCTGTAACACAGCAGCCTGATCTGTGGCTCTCACCGCTGAACATACAGCCAGGCATGGTCGTGTGCGACAATGGGCGGAACCTGGTGACGGAGAAATGACAGCCGGAGTAGATACGATTTCCCTCTATGCCAGTCCTTTCACCGAGCTAAATACAACTCTCAGAAAAAAAAGCTGTGGACTGGCTCCGTACCATCCCTGGCCACATTCACCTGTCCACGTGTTTGTGGTTAGGCGGTGCATCCCAGTAAGTGCACTGGGGAGGGCACGGGTAATGTTGTGAGACCCGTGCTTGTGGAAGGCGGAGATGATACCGGGAGAAATACTGGCTTCTGGGGACCAAGTATGGACACCTGGCCGCCGCCGGCATGAGGTTATGAAAAGCTTCTGCCTCCCTGAGCCTAAAAGGCCACATTTCAAGTGCGAGCAGCTGTCAAAAATTTGACAGTATAGTATTGCAGCCTTTGGGTGGGTGGGTGGGTGGCTGGCTGCATACTTGCGCTTGCATTCCAAGGAATGGGGTAGAGACAACTGAATGCTGCACTGGGACGTGGAGAGTGATTGTTGCAAGTCTGCAACGACAGATGCATGGCGGGAGGCATCTTCGCATGCGCCAAGGATTAGTGTTGAGCCACCCCCGTAGTGTTCGGGTTAGGTTCGTCGAACACCGGCATGTTCGCCGAATGGTTCGTCGAACTGTTCACCGAACACCGTTAAAACCAATGGCAGGCAAACAAAAACACATAGAAACACATAGAAAACACATAGAAAACACCTTCAAAGGTGTCCAAAAGCTGACAAACTGCTCAGAAGACACAACTGAGACATGGAAAAGTGACAAGTACATATAGTCATGCAAAAAGAAAAGAGGTAGAGGAGTAAAAGGAGGAGGAGACAGAGATAGAGGCATGTCATGCCCTTCTAAAATCAAGAAAGGCTGGAGTAAAATTCTAAAATCAGCCTACCAACACCCAGACGTCGCGACAAGAAAATTACAAAAAGAAATATCTTTAGGCAGAATAGCGGTTCCATTCAGAACACTTTTCTTACAAGACGTAGTGGTATCCCCGTTGGGAGTCGAGCCAAAAATGGAACCCAATACATTTGGACTAATCCACCATTTGTTATATCCAAGGGGCAGGTCAGTAAACGACAACATCGACGCGGAGCCAAGTGCAGTAGTATATACTGTACCTCCTTTGACAAGGCAATCAGGCGGGTCAAGAAGTTGAGAAGGGGCACCCTAATGGCCAAAACAGACATTGAGGGGGCGTTCCGGTTACTTACTACCTGTGCCTCCGAATAGTGTCCGCCTTTTGGGCTGCTTCTGGGAAGGAGCATACTATATAGATCGCTGTTTGCCCAATGGGTGCTCCATATCCGGCTTACTATATGAGGCGTTTAGTTGCTTCCTCGAATGGGTCGTCATGAACGTTTCTAAGGGGGCACATATTATCCATTACCTCAACGACTTCTTATGCCTGGGCCCAAAAGATTTGCCACAGTGTGAATACACGCGGTAGTCCACCTGTGAGAAGGAGAGAGCTGGAGGGAGAGCGGACACCACAGAGCCGAGGGGTTAGATGGAGAACGGAAGAAGGAAAGAGGGCGAGGGAGGTAAGGGAGTACGGTGGAAGGCCGACCTGAACTCCCCCACATTCCTGCTGGGCGGGGAATAGCCCTGGGAAGAAAAGCCGCTTGCGCATCCCTTTGAGGTTACGGGCGCGAGCGGGCAGAGGGACTATGCTGGAGTGCGAAGCTGACACGGCCAGGCCGTTCCTGCCCGTTCAACCTCCGTGTCACCGGGTTTGTACCAGAGCAGCGGTGGACCCTGACGGCCAGCCCCCCTCTCCCAATACTGGTGCCTGTCCGCTGGTGGGTCGAGACCCCCCGCGGTGGAGGCAGGTCTAAGCTCTGTAATTTAAATTGGCTCTGTAATTTGAATGAGTACACTTTAAATCCTTTTACAAGGATCTATTGGAGGGCAAGTCTGGTGCCAGCAGCCGCGGTAATTCCAGCTCCAGTAGAGTCCACTAAAGATGCTGCAGTTAAAAAGCTTTTATAAGGATCGAGCTTGGCGGTCCGCCGAAAGGCGTGCTACCGCCAGTCCCAGCCTTGGGGCGCCTCCCCGATGCTCTTGACTGAGTGTCCCCGGGGCCCGAAGCATTACCTTTGAAAAAAATAAGTGTCCAAAGCACAGGTGGTGTAGCTTGCTTAACAGTTGGGCTACTCCGCTGACTAGCAGACACTGCTACTAGTCCCAAAGTATTGCCTGGTCTAGATGAAGTTAAAAATTTGTAATTAGATCTACAGGCGGTGTAGCTTGCTTAACAGCTGGGCTACTCCACTGACTAACAGACACTGCTACTAGGCCCAAAGTATTGCCTGGGCTAGATGCACTTAAACATTTGTAATTAGATCTACAGGTGGTGTAGCTTGCTTAACAGCTGGGCAACTCCGCTGACTAGCAGAAACTGCTACTAGGCCCAATCTATTGCCTGGGCTAGATCCAGTTAAAAATTGTTATTAGATACAAAAGGCAGTATAGCTTGCTTCAAATGGACTACTCTGTTGACTATGAGACACTGCTACTAGCCCAAAAGGATTTCCTGGGTTAGATGCCATAAAAAATTGTTATTAGATACACAGGTGGTGTAGCTTGCTTCAGATGGGCTACTCCGCTGAATACGAGACACTGCTACTAGCCCAAAATGATTGGCTGAGTTAGATGCAGTAAAAAATTGTTATTAGATACACAGGTGGTGTAGCTTGCTTCACAGCTGGGCTACTACGCAGATTAGCAGACACTGAAGCTTTGGAGCGGACCTCTGATTCCCAGGCTATAGAATGAGTAAACAGCTCTGCAGACTCAGCCATCTGTGTTACCCCATACTCAGACACGCAGCTTGAGACTTGGGAGCTGTGAGGAAGCAAGTGTGATTAGGGTGACACCTCTGAGGACTGGAGTATTTTTGATGTTGAAGTTGAGGTGTAGGAGAGCCCACTTGAAGGAGCACTTGATATCCATTGAAGCACCTGCTGTTTTTGTGCCTCATCTGGAATTTGTAGCAATGGGCGTGTCCATAAGAAAGGGATCATATCACATTGTCCACGAAAAGAAGTAGACATCTTAGTTTGGCTGGAAGATGGTCTTTCTTCTGCAGATGTTATTGTTGCTTTACCACCTACCCCACGGACACAACCTTTTTTTCCCTTTCCAACATGCCTATTCTCCTTTCCACCAGCAGCAGGCCTTTTGCCACTCATTTTGGTGGTTAACTAATTGGCAACTCTGTAGTTGTTTGCACAAAAATGATGGATGGAAACCGAGCAGAGCTGAGTGGCCAAACTGTGGTACTAGCCCAAAAGGATTGGCTGGGTTAGATGCAGTAAAACAATTTTATTAGATACACAGGCAGTGTAACTTGCTTCACAGGTGGGCTACTCTGCTGACTACGAGACACTGCTACTAGGCCCAAAAGGATTTCCTGGGTTAGATGCAGTAAAAAATTAGAATTAGATACACAGGCGGTGTAGCTTCCTTCACAGGTGGGCTACTCCGCTGAATACGAGACACTTCTACTATGTCCGAAAGGATTTACTGGGTTAGATGCAGTAAAAAATTGTTATTAGATACAAAGGTGGTGTAGCTTGCTTCAGATGGCTACTCCACTGACTACCAGACACTGCTACTAGGCCCAAAAGGATTTCCTGGGTCACATGTAGTAAAAAATTAGAATTAGATACACAGGCGGTGTAGCTTCCTTCACAAGTGGGCTACTCCGCTGACTACCAGACACTGCTACTAGGCCCAAAAAGATTTCCTGGGTTAGATGCAGTAAAAAATTAGAATTAGATACACAGACAGTGTAGCTTCCTTCACAGGTTGGCTACTCCGCTGACTACCAGACACTGCTACTAGGCCCAAAAAGATTTCCTGGGTTAGATGCAGTAAAAAATTAGAATTAGATACACAGGCGGTGTAGCTTCCTTCACAGGTGGGCTACTCCGCTGACTATGAGACACTACTATTAGGCCCAAAAAGATTTCCTGGGTTAGATGCAGTAAAAAATTAGAATTAGATACACAGGCGGAGTAGCTTCCTTCATAGGTGGGCTACTCCGCTGACTACCAGACACTGCTACTAGGCCCAAAACATTTCCTGGGTTAGATGCAGTAAAAAATTTGAATTAGATACACAGGCGGTGTAGCGTCCTTCACAGGTGGGCTACTCCGCTGACTACCAGACACTGCTACTAGGCCCAAAAAGATTTCCTGGGTTAGATGCAGTAAAAATTAAAATTAGAAACACAGGTGGTGTAGCTTGCTTCACAGGTGGGCTACTCCGCTAACTACCAGACACTGCTACTAGGCCCAAAAAGATTTCCTGGGTTAGATGCAGTAAAAAATTAGAATTAGATACACAGGCGGTGTAGCTTCCTTCACAGGTGGGCTACTCCGCTGGCTACGAGACACTGCTACTATGCCCTAAAGGATTTACTGGGTTAGATGCAGTAAAAAATTGTTATTAGATACACAGGTGGTGTAGCTTGCTTCAGATGGGCTACTCCACTGACTACCAGACACTGCTACAGGCCCAAAAGGATTGGCTGACTTAGATTCAGTAAAAAATTGGTATTAGATACACAGGTGGTGTAGCATGCAACACAGATAGGCTACTCCAATGACTAACAGACACTGCTACAGACCCAAAAGGATTGGCTGAGTTACATTTCGCCAAATGCTGTGAAAAACACTTGCACAGCACTGGCACAGACCTGCCTGGCAAAAAGTGCTGTGAACTGCTGTAACCTAGCCCTCAAAAGGGCTGCAATTAGAACTAGTCCCTACTCAGTAAACCTATCTCTCTATATAACTGGAAATTCGCTCGCAATTCACAGTTATACTGTATAGCGCCCACAGCTGCAGTGGTGCCGTCTAACACTCAGCTGCAGCAGTGAGAAAATGGTGGCGACGGGGAAAATGGCTGGGTCTTATAGGGCAAGGACATGTGACATACACAGCCAATGCCACATGCCCTTGCTTGTGTGAAAAAAAAGCACTTCGCTGCGTGTGTGCGCTTCTGATAGGCTGACAGACTGCACCGCCCCACTGTAAATGCGGGAAAGAAAAAAAAAATGGAGATTGGCATTTTTTCTGCAGAGATCCATCCCCTGCCCCTCCCCCCGCCCACTCTACACTGAAACTGTCTATTAACTTCGATTAACAGTATTACTGTGAAAAAATCCAGTTATGCTTTTGATGCACGAACAGTTATCAAACATAACCTCGAACAGCCAAATTTTTTGCAAATCGTTCAAGTTCGTCGAACGACTCGAACACCGCCCAAAACAGCTCGCATTTGAGATTGGCGAACAGTTCGAGTCGAACACCGTTCATCTCTACCAAGGATCACTTATGATGGGCACACTTTTAGGCAGTGATCTTTGAGTCAGAAATGCTTCCAGAGGTCTTCCCCATCCTGTTCCCCATGCTGTTTCAGCATTGTATGCATGTGTCTGATGATGTGTCACACACCACATGGCCAGATAAGGTTGTAAAATGTTGAAATGACATTTCCCAGTGAATGCATTTGTCTTTGTTGAAAGCAATGCAAAAGTGCATCAAAAACGCTACGTGTGAACATAGCCCAAGGTGTGGAGCAGTTTTTTTGGTTTTGGCTATTTATTTTGCCTTATATACAAGTCATTACCCTGGAAAGGATGTTCCTTAATATATTTCCCAGGAAAATCTATTTTGTTTTTTTTTTGTATGTTTTATTGTGAGTCCGTAAAAGTGGCGTATTAATCTGACAACTTTGTTGACAGCAGTGACCTGGGAGTCAGAAATGCTTCCAGGAGTCTTTCTCATGCTGTTCCCATGTCATTTGAGCACTGTCCCCATCGATTTGGGCAATTTTTAGGCCCTCTGCAGACTGCCAGGGTGAGCCGCCTGAAAAATGCTCAAGTTTCCCATAGACTTACATTGGGCTCGTTGCTCGGGTCCAGCACCCAAGTATTCCAATTTGCTTGACCTGAGCAACGAGTACCCGAGCATTTTAGTGCTCGCTCATCACTAATTGTGTGTCCACAAAAAAAAATAACAGAGACAAGTCTTTTTTAAGTCTGAGTCATGCATAAAAATCACTCATTCAAGTCTTTGATTCCTCGAAAATCACAGATGGCATGTAGATAGCATTCATGTGCAATCTGTGTGCTCTCCATTATTAATATTGAACGGCTAAGTTCACATTAGAGTATAAAAAACCCTTACATTTTCAAGCACATGACGGACAGTAGCGCTTTATTAACCCCTGTCATGTGATTGCGGGGTGCCGATGGGTTGTTATGACTCCTGGGGTCTGCCGATGCCCCTCTTGCCTGTCATTACGACACTCTTGTGAACGCCGGCTAATGGTCGGCGTTCATAGGAGATTGTGATTTCTGCTATACATGCTAGTGCCGATGTACCGATATGTATAGCACAGACGATCAGATGATCGCAGCTTCAAGTCTCCTAAGTGGACTATTAAATACAGTAAGAAGTAAAACAAAACAGGTTTTTAAAAATATGAAAAAAAAAATGGATCAGGGAGATATTTTTGAGTTGGAGTCGGCAGGACGTGGAAATGTGATATGTGATTTGAAGGAGAGATCAGAGTCCAGGGTTACCCCAAGGTAGCAAGCTTGCGGGACTGGGGAGAGTGAACGGGGAGCCATTGACGTTGATAGATAGGTCGCGAGGGGGAAATGAATGAGATAGTGGAAAGATGATGAATTCTGTTTTGTCCATATTAAGTTTTAGAAATCTAGCAGAGAAGAAGGATGAAATAGCGGACAGACATTGTGGGATATTGGTTAGTAGGGAGGAGATATCGGGTCCAGAGAGGTAGATCTGTGTGTCATCAGCATAGAGGTGATACTGAAAGCCGTGAGACTCTATGAGCTGTCCCAAGCCAAAGGTGTAGATGGAGAAGAGGAGGGGTCCTAGGACTGAACCTTGGGGGACCGACAGATAGGGGGCTAGATGACGAGGTAGTGTGTGAGTGGGAGACACTGAATGTCCTGTCTGTTAGATATGAAGAAATCCAAGATATGGCCAAGTCTGTGATGCTGAGAGAGGAGAGAGTCTTTAGTAAGATGGAATGGTCCACTGTGTCGAAGGCAGATGACAGGTCAAGGAGGAGGAGGACAGAGTACTGTCTCTTGGATTTGGTGGTTAGTAGGTCATTGGTGACTTTAGTCAGGGCAGTTTCAGTAGAATGGAGCAGTCAGAAGCAAGATTGGAGGCAGTCAAAGAGAGAGCAGGATGAGAGGTGGGAGGACAGTTCAAAGTGGACATGTTGTTCCAGTAGTTTTGAGGTGTAGGGCAGAAGTGATATGGGGCGATACCTAGTCAGAAAGGATGGGTCAAGGGACGTTTTTTTGAGGATGGGTGTGATGGAGGCATGTTTGAAGCATGAGGGGAAGACACCAGTTGTTAGTGACAGGTTGAAAATATGGGTTAGGGTTGGGATGAAGATAGTGGTAAGGTTTTGGATGAGGTGGGACATGATTTGGTCAAGTTCACAGCTGGTGAGGTGTGATTTGGAGAGTAAAGAGGAAAGTTGATCTTCCGTAATGGTGAAGAAGCTGGTTATGGAGGAGAAGGAATGAGTAGGTGTGAGGAGGGGCTGTGGGGACTTTAGGCAAAAACTTTGTCTTATGGTGTCAATCTTCTACTTGAAGAATAAGGCAAAGTCTTTGGCTGAGATGAGATGAGAAGGAGGAGGTGCTGGGGGGCGGAGGAGAGAATTGAAGGTGTTGAATAGTTGTTTGGGGTTGTGAAACAGGGAGGATATGAAAGATGAGAAGTATGTTTGCTTTGCTGCAGTAAGTGTGGACTTGAAGGTAGTGAGGGACTGTTTGAATGCGAAGAAGTGCTCATTGGAGTGGGACCTTTTCCATCTACGCTCAGCAACTCTGGAGACCCGTCACAGTTCCTTGGCTTGGCTGGTGTGCCAGGGTTGTCTGTTAATTGTTTGAGCTTTGGTATGTGTGAGGGGGTCGACTGAATTGAGAGGTGCAGTTGTTGTGGTGTTATATAATGTGGCAGCAACATCTGCTTCATGTAAGCAACTGATGTCTGTAAGAGGGAGGAGGGATTCAGAGAGTGAGTGTACGTCAAGATGTTTGAGGTTTCTGCGAGGGTATGCTAATTTGTGGAGTAGGGATTGTTGCCCTGGAGAGGAGAGGGTAGAGAATGTAAGTAGGTTGTTGTCAGAAAGAGGGAGGGGTGAGTTAGAGAGGTTAGACAGGGAGCAGAGGCAGGTGAAGATGAGGTTCAAAGTGTGGCCATCTTTGTGAGAGGCTGCAGAAGACCATTGAGTAAGACTTTCCTTGTTTACGTACAGTACATGTCTATTATGGGATTTTTATGGATAGAACATGTACCCATTACAGTCTTTGGTGCTTTTCACATGTCATTGGTTGTTTTTTTTTGGACTGGGTCCTCAAAAATTTCAAGGAGACATGTTCCTTTTTTTATCCAAAATCACCAATGAAAATCACAGATAGCACAAGAATGCAATCCATGAGCAATACAGTACAGACCAAAGGTTAGGACACACCTTCTCATTTACAGATTTTTTTGCATTTTCATGACTATGAAAATTGTACATTCACACTGAAGGCATCAAAACTATGAATTAACACATGTGGAATTATATACTTAACAAAAAAGTGTGAAACAACTGAAAATATGTCTTATATTCTAGGTTCTTCAAAGTAGCCACCTTTTGCTTTGATGACTGCTTTGCACACTCTTGCCATTCTCTTGATGAGCTTCAAGAGGTAGTCACCGGAAATGGTTTTCACTTCACAGGTGTGCCCTGTCAGGTTTAATAAGTGGGATTTCTTGCCTTATAAATGGGGTTGGGACCATCAGTTCTGTTGTGCAGAAGTCAGGTGGATACACAGCTGATAGTCCTACTGAATAGACTGTTAGAATTTGTATTAGAGCAAGAAAAAAGCAGCTAAGTAAAGAAAAACGAGTGGCCATCATTACTTTAAGAAATGAAGGTCAGTCAGTCAGAAAAATTGGGCAAACTTTGAAAGTGTCCCCAAGTGCAGTTGCAAAAACCATCAAGCGCTACAAAGAAATTGGCTCACATGAGGACAGCCCCAGGAAAGGAAGACCAAGAGTCACCTCTGCTTCTGAAGATAAGTTTATCCGAATCACCAGCTTCAGAAATCGCAGGTTAACAGCAGCTCAGATTAGAGACCAGGTCAATGCCACACAGAGTTCTAGCAGCAGACACATCTCTACAACAACTGTTAAGAGGAGACTTTGTGCAGCAGGCCTTCATGGTAAAATAGCTGCTAGGAAACTACTGCTAAGGACAGGCAACAAGCAGAAGAGACTTGTTTGGGCTAAAGAACACAAGGAATGGACATTAGACCAGTGGAAATCTGTGCTTTGGTCTGATGAGTCCAAATTTGAGATCTTTTGTTCCAACCACCGTGTCTTTGTGCGACGCAGAAAAGGTGAACGGATGGACTCTACATGTCTGGTTCCCACTGTGAAGCATGAAGGAGGAGGTGTGATGGTGTGGGGGTGCTTTGCTGGGGACACTTTTGGGGATTTATTCAAAATTGAAGGCATACTGAACCAGCATGGCTACCACAGCATCTTGCTGCGGCATGCTGTTCCATCCGGTTTGCGTTTAGTTGGACCATCATTTATTTTTCAACAGGACAATGAAACACACCTCCAGGCTGTGTAATGGCTATTTGACCATGAAGGAGAGTGATGGGGTGCTACGCCAGATGACCTGGCCTCCACAGTCACCAGACCTGAACCCAATCGAGATGGTTTGGGGTGAGCTGGACCGCAGAATGAAGGCAAAAGGGCCAACAAGTGCTAAGCATCTCTGGGAACTCCTTCAAGATTGTTGGAAGACCATTTCAGGTGACTACCTCTTGCAGCTCATCAAGAGAATGCCAAGAGTGTGCAAAGCAGTCATCAAAGCAAAAGGTGGCTACTTTGAAGAACCTAGAATATAAGACATATTTTCAGTTGTTTCACACTTTTTTGTTAAGTATATAATTCCACATGTGTTAATTCATAGTTTTGATGCCTTCAGTATGAATGTACAATTTTCATAGTCATGAAAATACAGAAAAATCTTTAAATGAGAAGGTGTGTCCAAACTTTTGGTCTATACTGTACATGTGCTGGCCAATTTTATCATTGCAAAGGATTGGAAAAGCTAATGATGAAAACATACACACTGGCCAAATACCAATGAAAATCAGTCCACTCTATGTTTTTACATATGACAAAAAGGGTTGTTGGAATAAGGTTGTCAGTAGTGTTGAGCATTCCGATACTGAAATATCGGGTATCGACCAATATTCGCTGTATTAGAGTTCCGATACTGAGTTCCGATAATTTTAGAATATCGAATACCGGAATCGGAAGTTCCCATAATGCAATGAGCCAGTTTAATTTTATTCCGCCAATGAGGATCCTAAGAAGTGTGGGCACATCCTGTTATGCATGTTAGGCATGTTAACTAATGTCATGGCTGTGATTGGCTGCTAAAATGATGTCATGATGCACTATAAAAGCCGGCGCCATTTTGGGTTCACTCTGCTGTGTATTCAGTTAGGGATAGGACGCTGCTGTTCTGAGGGACAGTTTTAGCTACCGATTTGCTTTATTGTGCTTTACCCAGGCTACTTTATAAGCTTTTTTTTGCCTTGCAGCGCTAGTGCACAGTACTCTGCACTGTTCACGACTGTCTGTGAGGTCTCTGTGTGTGTGTGCTGCTGATGCTGTAGTGTGTTCTGCAGCCACGTCCAGTTGTAGTCCACTCAGCGTGCGTCACTGCCTCATACATTGTCCTTTTTTGATTGCTAATTTTTCTAGATTTCTCCTATTAGTGTGGTTCCATCCGTATCCAGCTAAATTGCTTCCAAAAACACTATATAGGAGTAGATAGAGAAGCTTTCTTTTGCCTTGCAGCGCTAGTGCACAGTTCTCTGCATTGTTCACGGCTGTCTGCGAGGTCTCTGTGTGTAGCTGATGCTGTAGTGTGTTCTGCAGCCACGTCTGGTTGTAGTCCGCTCAGCGTGCGTCACTGCCTCATACATTGTCCTTTTTTGATTGCTCATTTTTCTTGATTTCTCCTATTAGTGTGGTTCCATCCGTATCCAGCTAGATTGCTTCCAAAAACACTATATAGGAGTAGATAGAGAAGCTTTCTTTTGCCTTGCAGCGCTAGTGCACAGTTCTCTGCACTGTTCACGGCTGTCTGCGAGGTCTCTCTGTGTGAGTGCAGCTCACGCTGTAGTGTGTTCTGCAATCACGTCCGGTTGTAGTCCGCTCAGCGTGCGTCACTGCCTCATACATTGTCCTTTTTCTATTGCTCATTTTTCTTGATTTCTCCTATTAGTGTGGTTCCTTCCGTATCCAGCAAGATTGCTTCCAAAAACACTATAAAGGAGTAGATAGAGGAGCCTTTTTGCAGCCTTGTGCCCTGCAGCCCCAGCCAGATTAGTATTAGCCTATTTTTTGTAGCCTCATCTATTGCATTGCAGGTTACCTTCCTGCATTGTAATAGCTACAAAAAGTTTGTGATACTATCGGTTTTACATCTTTGGGCACATCCAGTGTCTTTTTGTGAAAAAAAAAAACGTAAATAAAGTTCACCAAACACTCCACTTTACAGTTGTGTAGGCCACATTAGCTCATATTAAAGTCTAGTCCACACTTTATAAAATTAGTGTTTCTTATACCTGTTAGCAGCTGTTCAGGAATAATCACACTAAGCCCTTAGTACTTTTCTGCCTATGTTTATCAGTCTACCAAGATGAAGAAGGCAGGGAGTAAGGCTCGTAGGCGTGGAGTTTCTGCAGGGAGAGGACGTGGGGATTCTGTGCCTGCTGCGGGCACCAGTGACTCAGCATCCCCCAGTTTTATCAGGCAACAGTCCTTTATGCGCAGCTTTGTAGGAGCTCGCTCTACCCCACTGCTGCGGGAGGACCAAATTGAAGCCGTTGTCGGATGGATGGCAGCTAACGCATTGACTTCAATTAGTTCCAGATCCTCTCAGGTCCTGAGCACTGAAGAGCACCCATCTGTCTCTTCACCACCTGCCAAATTGCCCAGGCAGTCAGAGAGCCCTGGACAGGAGCCATCTCTACTTCTGTTCTCTGAATCTCTTGGCTTGGAAAGAGGGGGCCAGCCAAGCAGAGTTCTAGAATTAGAAGAAGAGGTAGTATGCTGTGATGTGCAACTGCTTTGTCTCTCTGAATCTGAAGAGGCGGGTGGGCCAGTGCCTATGGTCAGCACACCTCAGTACGCATCTGATGATGAGACTCAGGTGCCACTTTCTGGTGCATACTGTGCTCTCGAGACTACCCAGGAGAAGCAGTTGTTTGAAGAGGGTAGTGTAAATGATGAGGTCCTTGACCCATCATGGCATGAGGTACAGGAAGGTGGTGGGAGCAGCTCTGAGGAAGAGATTCCCTGAACGGCCCAAAAAGGAGGGAGAGGGAGGGGGCAGACTTGGTTGCCTGTAGCCTCCATTTCGGCACCCATTAGGAGCATGCCTCTTCCAAAACCCAAAACGGGCGCTCCCAAGACTTGCAGTGCCTGTTCCTTTTTTGACACAGTTGCAGATGACATTTGCTTTGTTAAATGCAAGCTGTGTAATCAGAAAGTCAAAAGAGGGAAAAGTGTCAGCAACCTCAATGCAACAAATATGTGGAAACATGTGCGGACCAAGCATGTGGTGGAGTTACAAAAACACACTGAAGACCTAGGCCAACCTACAGCGCCACCTACCACCTCTTCAGCTCGTGTTGTAGCCTCTTCTTCCAGCTCACACACAGCTGGTTCGGCTTCCTCACAGGATCGCCATGGAAGAACCTCTGGCACTGTTGTACAGAGACACAGTGTAATTCCACCCACAGCACCACTTTCCCTGTCATCCTCACACTCCCAGGCCAGTCTACAGCCATCGTTAGCACAGGCGTGGGAGAAAAGGCGCCCATACTCGGCAAACCACCCCCGAGCACAGGCTCTGAATGCTGGTATTGCAAAACTACTGGCCCTTGAAATGCTATCATTCAGGCAGGTGGAGACTGACACCTTCCGTAACTTTATGGCATTGGCAGTCCCACAATACAACGTGCCCAGCCGCTTTTATTTCAGCAGGCAAGCCGTCCCTGCCCTGCAACAGCATGTGGAGGGAAAAATTAAACATGCGCTACAAAACGCCGTCAGTAGCAAGGTCCACCTGACCACCGATGCGTGGACCAGTAAGCATGGACAAGGATGATACCTTTCCCTCACTGCCCATTGGGTAAATGTTGTGGAGCCGGGTACAGATCTTGAGAGTTGCGCTGTACGTGTTCTTCCAACTCCAAGGATTGCAGGAATCCAGTCTGTACACATTGACTCCTCCTCATACTCCAGTTCCTCTGAATCAGCGCTGCAGGAGCCGTCATGGTCTACCTCCACATCGACCCGTGAACGGTTACCTGTTACAACCGATATGAGCACAGCCATGGCCAAACGTCAACAGGCCATATTGAAATTAATTTCTTTGGGGAATCGAAGCCACACAGCACAGGAGCTCTGGAATGCCATCAAGCAGCAGAGCGACATGTGGTTTGTGCCAGCGAATCTCAAGCCAGGCATGGTAGTGTGTGACAATGGCCGAAATCTGGTGGCAGCTCTGGGCCTAGGCAACCTCACTCACATCCCATGTCTGGCACATGTGTTCAACTTGGTCGTGCAGAGTTTTTTGAGGGACTATCCGGATCTTGATGCACTGCTGCACAAGGTCCGCATAGAGTGCGCTCACTTGCGGCGTTCCCGCATTGCAAGATTGCGCATTGCAGCTCTGCAGCCCTGATTATGCCTTCCGGAACATCGCATCATATGTGATGTACCCACCAGGTGGAATTCAACGTTACATATGTTGGAGAGGTTGTGTGAGCAGCAGGTAGCAGTAATGGAGTACCAGCTGCAGCAGGCGCAAACAAGTCGCACTGCGCGCCGTTCACACTTCACCACCACTGAGTGGGCCTCTATGAAGGACATCTGCCGCGTTTTGTGTGCCTTCGATTATTCCATGCGGATGGCGAGTGCAGATGATGCACTAGTCAGCATGATTATCCCCCTTATCTGCCTGCTTGAAAAAACACTGCAAGCACTAAGGGAGGAGGTTTTGGAAGAGGTGGAGGATGAGGAGTCACAAATGGCATCTGCTTCTGTACAGTCTGCGCAACGTGGTTCCTCACAAAGGCCTAGGAAGGGGACACTTTGTGAGGAGGATGAGGAGGAGTCAATGGAGGAGGAAGACATCTGTCCAAAGGAGGGATGTACACAATGATCTAGCAGTCAGTATCTAGAGCGAGGGTGGGGTGATGCAGAGCAGGCAGAGATCACACCTCAAGCAGGGGACAGCGTTTCTTGGCCAGTTGGTTGTCTGCAGCAAATGGTTGATTTCATGCTGCAGTGCCTGAGAAATGACCACCGCATCGCCCACATTCTCAACATGGCTGATTATTTGGTGTCCACCCTCCTAGATCCTCGCTACCGGGACAACTTACATAGCCTCATAACACCGTTGAACCGGGAGCGTAAAATGCGGGAGTACCAAGACACACTGATGCATTCCATCATGTTCTCCATTCCACCCTAGAGCAGTGCTGCTAGTGCTTTACAAAGCAGCTCAGTGTGTCGAGGCAGTGGAGGAAGCTCTGCACAAAGAGGGAGCAGAAGCAGATCCTCAGCACAAGGCAAGACCAGTATGGCCCAAATGTGGCAAAGTTTTGTGTCCCCGCCACATATGTCTACACCATCACAGACGGCTCCAGTCAGCAGGAGGCAACGTTTCCGTCAGATGGTGACAGACTACATGTCTTGCCCTCTTAGTGTACTCCCAGACAGCTCTTCCCCCTTCAAGTTTTGGGTCTCTAAGCTGGATACATGGCCAGAGCTTAGCCAGTATGCATTGAAGGTGCTGGCTTGCCCTGCTGCTATAGTGTATTATTGGAACGCGTCTTTAGTGCCGCAGGTGGTGTACTAACAGACCGTCGCATCCGACTATCCTCTGATAATGTTGACCAGCTGACTTTTCTGAAAATGAACAAGGCCTGGATCTCGCATGACTTTGCCCGTCCTCTTCCAAATTAAATAATTGGTTGTCAACAGTATCCAGTACTCCAGTTGTGTTCATGTTTCTACCACCTTAACTGTAATCCGTAGGCTCCAACACTGCCAGTTGTTGCTCAGAAGTGCCAACTGCACAGTCAACACTTGATCCAGTGTTATTGGGGTTCAGTAACGTCTGCTGATCCCCTGCTGTGTGTCCGGCAATTTCTCCTGCTCTGTCCACATTCACACTACTATTGATTTTAAACTTGCTCTAATTAGGCCTCTGGCTCCTCTCTGCTTTTAGTATTTACCCTGGGCTCCATCACCGCCAGTTGCTGCTCAGAAGTGCCGTCTGCACAGTCAACACTTGCTCCTGTGCTATTGGGGTTCAGTAACGTCAGCTGATCCCCTTCTGTGTGTACGGCAATTTCTCCTGCTCTGTCCAAATTTACACTACTACTGATTTTAAACTTGCTCCAATTAGGCCTCTGTCTGGCTCCTCTCTGTTTTCAGCATTTACCCTGGGCTCCAACACCGTTAGTTGCTGCTCAGAAGTGCCGTCTGCACAGTCAACACTTGCTCCAGTGTTATTGGGTTTCAGTATCGTCAGCTGTTCCCCTGCTGTGTGTCCGGCAATTTCTCCTGCTCTGTCCACATTCACACTACTACTGATTTTAAACTTGCTCTAATTAGGCTTCTGGCTCCTCTCTGTTTTCAGCATTTACCCTGGGCTACAACACCGCCAGTTGCTGCTCAGAAGTGCCGTCTGCACAGTCAACACTTGCTCCAGTGTTATTGGGGTTCAGTAATGTCAGCTGATCCCCTGCTGTGTGTCCGGCAATTTCTCCTGCTCTGTCCACATTTACACTACTACTGATTTTAAACTTGGTCTAATTAGGCCTCTGGCTCCTCTCTGTTTTCAGTATTTACCCTGGGCTCCAACACCACCAGTTGTAGCTCAGAAGTGCTGTCTGCACAGTCAACACTTGCTCCAGTGTTATTGTGGTTCAGTAACGTCAGCTATTCCCCTGCTGTGTGTCCGGCTATACCTCCTCCTCTGTCCACATTCACACTACTACTGATTTTAAACTTGCTCTAATTAGGCCTCTGGCTCCTCTCTGTTTTCAGTATTTTCCCTGGGCTCCAACACTGCTAGTTGCTGCTCAGTAGTGCTGTCTGCACAGTCAACACTTGCTCCAGTGTTATTGGGGTTCAGTAACGTCAGCTGATTGCCTGCTGTGTGTCCGGCAATTTCTCCTGCTCTGTCCACATTCACACAACTACTGATTTTAAACTTTCTCTAATTAGGCCTCTGGCTCCTCTCTGTTTTCAGTATTTACCCTGGGCTCCAACACCGCCAGTTGCTGCTCAGAAGTGCTGTCTGCACAGTCAACACTTGCTCCAGTGCTATTGTGGTTCAGTAACGTCAGCTATTCCCCTGCTGTGTGTCCGGCTATACCTCCTGTTCTGTCCACATTCACACTACTACTGATTTTAAACTAGCTCTAATTAGGCCTCTGGCTCCTCTCTGTTTTCAGTATTTTCCCTGGGCTCCAACACTGCTAGTTGCTGCTCAGTAGTGCTGTCTGCACAGTCAACACTTGTTCCAGTGTTATTGGGGTTCACTAACGTCAGCTGATCCCCTGCTGTGTGTCCGGCAATTTCTCCTGCTCTGTCCAAATTTACACAACTACTGATTTTAAACTTGCTCCAATTAGGCCTCTGTCTGGCTCCTCTCTGTTTTCAGTATTTACCCTGGGCTCCAACACCGCTAGTTGCTGCTCAGTAGTGCCGTCTGCACAGTCAACACTTGCTCCAGTGTTATTGGGGTTCAGTAACGTCGGCTGATTCCCTGCTGTGTGTCCGGCAATTTCTCCTGCTCTGTCCACATTCACATAACTACTAATTTTAAACTTGCTCTAATTAGGCCTCTGGCTCCTCTCTGTTTTCAGTATTTACCCTGGGCTCCAACACTGCCAGTTGCTGCTCAGAAGTGCCGTCTGCACAGTCAACACTTGCTCCAGTGTTATTGGGGTTCAGTAATGTCAGCTGATCCCCTGCTGTGTGTTCAGCAATTTCTCCTGCTCTGTCCACATTCACACTACTACTGATTTTAAACTTGCTCTAATTACGCCTCTGGCTCCTCTCTGTTTTCAGTATTTACCCTGGGCTCCAACACCGCCAGTTGCTGCTCAAAAGTGCTGTCTGCACAGTCAACACTTGCTCCAGCGTTATTGTGGTTCAGTAACGTCAGCTATTCCCCTGCTGTGTGTCCGGCTATACCTCCTGCTCTGTCCACATTCACACTACTCCTGATTTTAAACTTGCTCTAATTAGGCCTCTGGCTCCTCTCTGTTTTCAGTATTTTCCCTGGGCTCCAACACTGCTAGTTGCTGCTCAGTAGTGCTGTCTGCACAGTCAACACTTGCTCCAGTGTTATTGGGGTTCAGTAACGTCAGCTGATTCCTTGCTGTGTGTCCGACAATTTCTCCTGCTCTGTCCACATTCACACAACTACTGATTTTAAACTTGCTCTAATTAGGCCTCTGGCTCCTCTCTGTTTTCAGTATTTACCCTGGGCTCCAACACCGCCAGTTGCTGCTCAGAAGTGCTGTCTGCACAGTCAACACTTGCTCCAGTGTTATTGGGGTTCAGTAACGTCAGCTGTTCCCCTGCTGTGTGTCCGGCAATTTCTACTGCTCTGTCCAAATTCACAGTACTACTGATTTTAAACTTGCTCTAATTTGGCCTCTGGCTCCTCTCTGTTTTCAGTATTTACCCTGGCCCCAACACCGCCAGTTGCTGCTCAGAAGTGCTGTCTGTACAGTCAACACTTGCTGCATTGTTATTGGGGTTCAGTAACGTCAGCTGTTCCTCTGCTGTGTGTCCGGTTATACCTCCTGCTCTGTCCACATTCACACAACTGCTGATTTTAAACTTGCTCTAATTAGGCCTCTGGCTCCTATCTGTATTCAGTATTTTCCCTGGGCTCCAACACTGCTAGTTGCTGCTCAGAAGTGCTGTCTGCCCAGTCAACACTTGCTCCAGTGTTATTGTGGTTCAGTAACGTCAGCTATTCCCCTGCTGTGTGTCCGGCTATACCTCCTGCTCTGTCCACACTCACACTACTACTGATTTTAAACTTGCTCTAATTAGGCCTCTGGCTCCTCTCTGTTTTCAGTATTTACCCTGGGCTCCAACACCGCCAGTTGCTGCTCAAAAGTGCTGTCTGCACAGTCAACACTTGCTCCAGTGTTATTGTGGTTCAGTAACGTCAGCTGTTTCCCTGCTGTGTGTCCGGCAATTTCTCCTGCTCTGTCCAAATTCACACTACTACTGATTTTAAACTTGCTCCAATTAGGCCTCTGTCTGGCTCCTCTCTGTCTTCAGTATTTACTCTGGGTTCCAACACTGTTAGTTGCTGCTCAGAAGTGCCGTCTTCACAGTCAACACTTGCTCCAGCGTTATTGGGGTTCAGTAAAGTCAGCTGATCCCCTGCTGTGTGTCCGGCAATTTCTCCTGCTCTGTCCACATTCACACTACTACTGATTTTAAACTTGCTCTAATTAGCCCTCTGGCTCCTCTCTGTTTTCAGTATTTACCCTGGGCTCCAACACCGCCAGTTGCTGCTCAGAAGTGGTGTCTGCACAGTCAACACTTGCTCCAGTGCTATTGGGGTTCAGTAACGTCAGCTGATCCCCTTCTGTGTGTCCGGCAATTTCTCCTGCTCTGTCCAAATTTACACTACTACTGATTTTAAACTTGCTCCAATTAGGCCTCTGTCTGGCTCCTCTCTGTTTTCAGCATTTATCCTGGGCTCCAACACCGCTAGTTGCTGCTCAGAAGTGCCGTCTGCACAGTCAACACTTGCTCCAGTGTTATTGGGTTTCAGTAACGTCAGCTGTTCCCCTGCTGTGTTTCCGGCAATTTCTCCTGCTCTCTCCACATTCACACTACTACTGATTTTAAACTTGCTCTAATTAGGCCTCTGGCTCCTCTCTGTTTTCAGTATTTTCCCTGGGCTCCAACACTGCTAGTTGCTGCTCAGTAGCGCTGTCTGCACAGTCAACACTTGCTCCAGTGTTATTGGGGTTCAGTAACGTCAGCTGATTCCTTGCTGTGTGTCCGACAATTTCTCCTGCTCTGTCCACATTCACACAACTACTGATTTTAAACTTGCTCTAATTAGGCCTCTGGCTCCTCTCTATTTTCAGTATTTACTCTGGGCTCCAACACCACCAGTTGCTGCTCAGAAGTGCTGTCTGCACAGTCAACACTTGCTCCAGTGTTATTGGGGTTCAGTAACGTCAGCTGTTCCTCTGCTGTGTGTCCGGCAATTTCTACTGCTCTGTCCAAATTCACAGTACTACTGATTTTAAACTTGCTCTAATTTGGCCTCTGGCTCCTCTCTGTTTTCAGTATTTACCCTGGCCCCAACACCGCCAGTTGCTGCTCAGAAGTGCTGTCTGCACAGTCAACACTTGCTCCAGTGTTACTGGGGTTCAGTAACGTCAGCTGTTCCCCTGCTGTGTGTCCGGTTATACCTCCTGCTCTGTCCACATTCACACAACTGCTTATTTTAAACTTGCTCTAATTAGGCCTCTGGCTCCTCTCTGTATTCAGTATTTTCCCTGGGCTCCAACACTGCTAGTTGCTGCTCAGAAGTGCTGTCTGCCCAGTCAACACTTGCTCCAGTGTTATTGGGGTTCACGAACGTCAGCTGTTCCCCTGCTGTGTGTCTGGCTATACCTCCTGCTCTATCCACATTCACACAACTACTGATTTTAAACTTGCTCTAATTAGACCTCTGGCTCCTCTCTGTTTCCAGTATTTTCCCTGGGCTCCAACACTGCTAGTTGCTGCTCAGAAGTGCTGTCTGCACAGTCAACACTTGCTCCAGTGTTATTGGGGTTCAGTAGCGTCAGCTGTTCCCCTGCTGTGTGTCCGGCAATTTCTCCTGCTCTGTCCAAATTCACACTACTACTGATTTTAAACTTGCTCCAATTAGGCCTCTGTCTGGCTCCTCTCTGTCTTCAGTATTTACTCTGGGTTCCAACACTGTTAGTTGCTGCTCAGAAGTAGTGTTGAGCCACCCCCGTAGTGTTCGAGTTCGGTTCGGTTCGTCGAACACCCGTGTGTTCGCCGAACTGTTCGTCGAACTGTTCGTCGAACACCTTCGAACACCGTTAAAACCAATGGCAGGCAAACAAAAACACATAGAAACACATAGAAAACACCTTCAAAGGTGTCCAAAAGCTGACAAACTGCTCAGAAGACACAACTAACACATGGAAAAGTGACAAGTACATATAGTCATGCGAAAAGAAAAGAGGTGGAGGAGTAAAAGGAGGGGGAGACACAGATATAGGCATGTCATGCCCTTCTAAAATCCAAAAAGTGAGAAGCCGAGACGGCCAGTCCGCTCCTGCCCGTGCCACCTCCGTGTCGCCGGGTTTGTGCCAGAGCCGCGGTGAACCCTGACGGCCAGCCCCCCTCTCCCAATACTTGTCACGGGTGTGTTGCCACGAAGATCGTCACGAGTACACAGCCTGACTTCTCGCAGCTGACTTGTTGGTGCTTTGTGTTTCTCGGCAGTGAGGGAGTTAATTCTCTCTCTCTCTCTGGGCTAGATGAGGTCCAGCCTCGCCCAGCTGCAATCAATACTTCTGTAGTGAGACTCCTTCATATACCTGCTGGTCTGTTTGGGAGGTGTCGGTGAAAGCATTTCATTCAGACTGACAGAGCGGATCGTGGTGTTTGGAGTTGCTGAGATAAGTGTATTTGGAAGTGTTTTTTCCCTTTCCTCGCTTTATCATTTATCTCCTTTCCCGTTGGTTTTCCCTCTGTTGTAGTTGAGAAGTTGTTTGTATGCAAGGTGGGTTTGGTTTTTCCCTTGTACTGTCTCGTTCGTCTAAATACTGTGTTTGGGCATATTATTTCTTGTTCCCTTTGGTTATGATCGGGGTCCTTCTCAGGACTAGATTACTGAGGTGCAGGGATCTTCAGGAGGTAGGGGTTACGCTGGCGGCCTGGACCTCTGTACCTTTAACAGTACCTCCAGGTTGAGGGATTAGTCAGGGCCCCAGCTTAGGGTCAGCTTAGGCCCCCTACCTCCAGTATACAGAGACAGCGTGACATTTTCACCGACCCACTTAGTTTTTCTCCAGCTACTATGGATCCAGTAGCCGGTCTAGCTCGGCAATTGCAGAGTTTGTCCATGGAGCTGGCGGACGTTAGGTCCAAGGTTTGGCATCCTCAGGAGCAAGCTGGACCAGAACCTAAAGTAGCTCTCCCTGATAGGTTCACTGGGGGGCGGGACAAGTTTTTTGTTTTCCGGGAGGCATGTAAATTGTACTTTCGGCTGCGGCCTCGGTCATCGGGGAGTGAAGAACAAAGGGTTGGAATTGTCATCTCGCTCCTACAAGGGGACCCACAATCTTGGGCGTTCTCTCTTCCCCCGGGTTCCCCGGCTCTCCAGTCAGTGGATAGGTTTTTCGCTGCCCTGGGACTCGTATATGATGACCCAGATCGGATCTCCCTTGCTGAGTCTAAGTTACGTAGGATCCAGCAGGGAGATCGTCCGGCGGAGGAATTCTGTTCGGAGTTCCGTAGGTGGGCCACGGACACCCAGTGGAATGACCCGGCTCTTAGGAGCCAGTTTTGTCATGGTTTATCCGACAAATTGCAGGATGTGTTGGCACAGTATGACTCTCCCGTGTCTCTGGAAGCCGCTATGGCCCTCGCTATTCGCGTGGACAGACGGCTTCGGGAGAGGTGCGGGATAACTCTACCCCCTGTGATGACTCCACCTCCTACAAGGTCCCCTCATATGGTGGTTCCCCTGGTCAGTCCAGAGGAGCCTATGCAATTAGGAGGGACATCATTTCGGGGGAGGGGACCGGTGGTGCGCCATAAGGCAGGAAGGTGTTTCTTCTGCGGGAGAAAGGGACATTTTATTGGGGGGTGTCCATCCCGTCCCTTGCAGAGTGAAGAGTCGTCGGAAAACTGTTGATCCCAGGTTGTGTGGTGGACGGCAATCTGGGAGTAGGTATTTCGTCCCTAGGTTCGTCTCAGTTTCTCGTACCGGCGGAGGTGGTGGTGGGTACGAGAACTGAGAGGATATCTGTTCTTCTGGATAGTGGGGCCGGGGCTAATCTGGTTGATGCTCGGTTTGCCCGGGTTCAAGGTATGCGGTTGAGTGAGTTGGCTAAACCCATCCCCATATTCTCGATCGATGCCAGGCCTCTCGGGCAGGGAAGTTTTTTGCAAGTTGTGCATGACGTAAAACTTCAAGTGGGGGCAATACATAAAGAACTGTTGTCTTGCTACGTGTTGGAGGGTCTTCCCACTCCTATTGTGTTGGGCCTTCCTTGGTTAGCTAAGCATAACCCGGTTATTAATTGGCAAACCAGGGAGATAAGCCAATGGAGTAAATTCTGTAATAAAAACTGCATGAACACGGTCATTGGTGCGGTTACTCCTTGGGTCTTACCTCCATTTCTGGCGGACTTTGAGGATGTATTCTCGGAGAAAGGGTGTCAGGAACTACCTCCTCATCGCGTGTATGACTGTTCTGTAAAACTGCTCCCTGAGGCCAAGTTACCTAAAGCTAGGTTGTATAACCTTTCTGGTCCTGAGAGGCAGGCCATGAAGGATTATATCTCAGAAAGTCTGGCTAAGGGGCATATTAGACCTTCATCTTCACCGGTGGCTGCGGGGTTCTTCTTTGTTAAGAAGAAAGATGGAGGCCTACGCCCTTGCCTGGATTTCCGTGAACTTAATCGGATTACGGTCCGAGATCCGTATCCGCTCCCACTTGTTCCCGATCTCTTTAATCAGATCGTGGGCGCCAAATGGTTTTCTAAGTTGGATCTCAGGGGGGCGTACAATCTGATTAGGATGAAGGAGGGGGATGAGTGGAAGACGGCGTTTAACACTCCGGAGGGGCATTATGAGAACCTTGTCATGCCATTCGGTCTGACTAATGCCCCGGCGGTGTTCCAACACTTTGTTAATGACATTTTTCGCCGCTTGGTGGGACAGTTTGTTGTCATATATCTGGATGATATCCTAATTTACTCGCCGGATCTGGTGTCTCATCAGGAGCACGTTAGGCAGGTGTTACAGATCTTGCGGGATAATAAACTGTATGCCAAGTGGGAAAAGTGTGTGTTCGCCGTACAGGAACTTCAGTTTTTAGGCTTCCTGGTTTCAGCGTCCGGTTTTCGTATGGACCCTGGGAAAGTGCGGGCAGTTCTTGAGTGGGATCGGCCAGAGAATCTTAAGGCACTACAACGTTTCCTGGGGTTTGCTAATTATTACCGGAAGTTCATTCGTAATTTCTCGTCCATGGTTAAGCTTCTCACTGACATGACTAAAAAGGGGACGGATTTTTCTAGGTGGTCTGAAAAGGCTTGTCAAGCATTCTCCTCTTTGAAAAAATGTTTTGCCTCGGCGCCCATACTCATTCAACCTGATGCGTCTCAGCCATTCATTGTAGAGGTAGACGCTTCTGAGGTAGGGGTGGGAGCAGTATTGTCACAGGGTTCGTCCCCTGGTAAGTGGCATCCGTGCGCCTTTTTCTCTAAAAAATTGTCGTCCGCTGAGAGGAATTACGATGTCGGCAATAGGGAACTCTTGGCCATTAAGTTAGCTTTTGAGGAGTGGCGCCATTTTCTGGAGGGGGCTGTTCATCCGGTCACCGTCATCACCGATCACAAGAACCTGCTATATCTGGAGTCCGCGAAACGTCTGAATCCCAGACAAGCTAGGTGGTCATTGTTTTTTACCAGGTTTAATTTTGTCGTTACATATCGTCCTGGGTCAAAAAATGTAAAGGCGGATGCCTTATCTCGTAGTTTCCCGGGGGCCGGGAATACGGACGACCCGATTCCTATCCTTCAGGAGGGGGTGGTGGTTTCGGCAGTATGCTCTGAGCTGGAGGAGGAGGTATTGGAGGCTCAGGGGGACGCCCCTGTTGGACCTCCAGGGAGATTGTTTGTTCCAGATCAGTTGCGACAAAAGGTGATCGAGGCACACCATAACTCAGTTTTTGCAGGACACCCGGGGAGTAAAGCTACTGTGGATCTCCTCTCGCGTCGGTTTTGGTGGCCTAATTTACATAAGGAGGTGGTAACTTTTGTCGCGTCCTGTGGGGTTTGTGCGCGCTCTAAGACCTCACATACCCGTCCGTCTGGGGCCCTCTTACCTTTGAAGATCCCGGAACGTCCTTGGACTCATCTGTCTATGGACTTTATTACGGACCTCCCTCCGTCTTCGGGTAAAACGGTCATACTCGTTGTAGTGGACAGGTTCAGCAAGATGGCACATTTTATCGCTCTTCCGGCTCTCCCTAATGCTAAAACTCTTGCGCAGGTGTTCATTGGGGAGATTGTGAGGCTTCACGGGGTACCCTCCGAGGTGGTGTCTGATCGGGGGTCTCAGTTTGTGTCTAAGTTCTGGAAGGCGTTTTGTGCACGGCGGGGGATGCAGTTGTCATTCTCATCGGCTTTTCATCCTCAGACCAATGGTCAGACGGAACGTATGAACCAGAGCTTGGAGACATATCTCCGGTGTTTTGTGTCAGAGAACCAGGAGGACTGGGCTTTTTTCTTACCTCTGGCAGAGTTTGCTCTTAATAATAGGCGGAGCGAGTCCACTGGTAAGTCCCCGTTTTTTGGGGCATATGGTTTTCACCCCCAGTTTTGTACTTTCAGTGGGGGGGCTCTTCGGGGGTTCCTGAGGAGGAACGATTTTCCTCATCACTCGCTTCAGTATGGAGAGGGGTGCTGAAGAATCTGAATACTATGGGGAACCGATACAAACGTATGGCTGATAGGAGGAGAGTGTCTGGTCCGGACCTAAGTGTGAACGATCGGGTATGGTTGTCTACCAGGAATATAAAACTTAAGGTTCCCTCCTGGAAACTGGGTCCCAGGTTCATCGGGCCGTACAGAATCAGTTCTATTATTAATCCGGTGGCATTCCGTCTTGACCTCCCCCCTACGTTTAAAATTCACAACGTGTTTCACAGATCATTGCTTAAGAGGTATGTGGCGCCGGTGGTACCGTCACTTTTACCTCCCCCTCCAGTGGTTGTCAATGGTAACTTGGAGTTCCAGGTATCGAGGGTCATTGATTCACGCTTTAATCGCCGGTCCCTTCAGTACCTGGTTCATTGGAAGGGGTATGGTCCTGAGGAGAGGATGTGGGTTCCTGCGTCGGATATTAACGCAGACCGATTAGTTCGGGCCTTCCACACGACTCACCCGGATAAACCTGGCCCTGAGGGTCCGGAGGCCCCTCGTAGAAGGGGGGGTACTGTCACGGGTGTGTTGCCACGAAGATCGTCACGAGTACACAGCCTGACTTCTCGCAGCTGACTTGTTGGTGCTTTGTGTTTCTCGGCAGTGAGGGAGTTAATTCTCTCTCTCTCTCTGGGCTAGATGAGGTCCAGCCTCGCCCAGCTGCAATCAATACTTCTGTAGTGAGACTCCTTCATATACCTGCTGGTCTGTTTGGGAGGTGTCGGTGAAAGCATTTCATTCAGACTGACAGAGCGGATCATGGTGTTTGGAGTTGCTGAGATAAGTGTATTTGGAAGTGTTTTTTCCCTTTCCTCGCTTTATCATTTATGTCCTTTCCCGTTGGTTTTCCCTCTGTTGTAGTTGAGAAGTTGTTTGTATGCAAGGTGGTTTTGGTTTTTCCCTTGTACTGTCTCGTTCGTCTAAATACTGTGTTTGGGCATATTATTTCTTGTTCCCTTTGGTTGTGATCGGGGTCCTTCTCAGGACTAGATTACTGAGGTGCAGGGATCTTCAGGAGGTAGGGGTTACGCTGGCGGCCTGGACCTCTGTACCTTTAACAGTACCTCCAGGTTGAGGGATTAGTCAGGGCCCCAGCTTAGGGTCAGCTTAGGCCCCCTACCTCCAGTATACAGAGACAGCGTGACAATACTGGTGCCTGTCCGCTGGTGGGTCGAGAGAGCCCCCCTGTGGTGGAGGCAGCTCTAAGCTTTTTAATTTAAATTGTCCCTCTAATTTGAATGAATACACTTTAAATCCATTTACAAGGATCTATTGGAGGGCAAGTCTCATGCCAGCAGCCGCGTAATTCCAGCTCCAGTAGCGTCCACTAAAGCTGCTGCAGTTAAAAAGCTTTTATAAGGATCGAGCTCGGCTGTCCACCGCAAGGCATCCTAGTGCCAGTCCCAGCCCCTATGCCTTGGGGTGCCTCCTGATGCTCTTCACTAAGTATCCCGTGGTCCCGAAGCATTTCCTTTGAAGAAATTAAGTGTCCAAACTACAGGTGGTGTAGCTTGCTTAACAGCCGGGATAATCCGCTGACTAGCAGACACTGCTACTAGGCACAAAGTATTTCCTGGGCTAGATGCAGTTAAAAATTTGTAAGTAGATACTCTCGTTGGATGCTGAGAAAGCATTCCATAGAGTCTCCTGGCACGCCATATATGATTCTCTTAAAAAGCTTGGGGTAGGGGTCTAGGGGACCCTTTTATAACCAAAATCACGGCCCTGTATCACAATACGTCACCTAGGCTGAAGATAAATGGAACTGTAGCACCGAGGGCTCGGTTGCTACAGACGTATTGCACCTCACCCAGAGGTGTGATATCTCACTCTCAGATAAGGATGGAGTGTGGATCAGGACCCGACACCTGCATGTATTACACCACATTGCCGTGGGGCAGGGCGACCAATATGCCCCTGAGATGGGCACGACAGTCCCTGTCCCTGGCTGGAGTGGGGGGAGGGAACACTGAGGAAGGGGAACCCTGCAGTGCAGGAGCAGGGAGGAAGCAGTTCCTGGGTGCATTGAGAAGGGAGTATAAAAGGTGGGCACCATCTTAGTTCAGTGCAGAGAAGTCTGAGCAGAAGTGGCAGGGAGCAGGGGCTCTGCATGAGCTCTGCTCCGGAGGTGGGCCTAGTAACAGAGGCCCAGGCCTGCAAGAGGGAGAAGGAAGGAAGAGGAGCGGAGAAGGCTCCAGGAACGAGGAATGAAGGGATCCCAGGGGTGCGGACGGGCGAGTCGCCACCGCACGCCCGAATCCACCTGCGTGGAGGGGTCAGGCCAAAGGGGGAGACCGGTCCCCGAACTAGTGGAGGCAGGAAACGACCCTCAGCTAGAAACCGGAGGCTCTGACATTTTATGTGGCGCAGCCCCTTGCTCCACCCGCTAGGAAGGCACCACATAGGGTCAGGGAAACTGGCGCCAAGTTTACCAAGAGGAGGCCCGAGGCAGCCGGACAGAAGTGTTGGTAAGAAAGGCCAGACAAAGGACACACAAAGGGGTCCTGTGAAGCGCTCCAAAGTTATCTGGGAGTTGTCTGAGCCCCTCACCTGGTGAGCACAGTACGACGTGGGCAGCCGTTACCTGCAGACGTGGTCTGGATAATAAGAACTGTGAGTAAAGGCCCTGAACTGCATCACTGACTCCGTGTCGTTACTGCTGCTGCCCTGCACCATCACCCCCATCCTCCGCATACACTGCCCTGAGGCTATACTCCTCCCGTGGGGAGTTATGCTACGCTCTGCTGCACCCACAACACCAGCCTTAGCGGTCTGCCCTGTAGCGGCGGTTCACTCTGACCGCAATCCACGGGTGGCGTAGTCGGACATTTAAACATCAAAACCACATAAATAGTTCCGCCACTGGTTTGACCGCCCTGAGTCACGGAACCGGATCGCCGCCACGAAGACTACAACCACCAGCATCCACCAAAAAGGGTCCGACTCCGGGTGTCCCAAGGCCCAGGGGGTGCGTCAGAACATTTTCATCACCTTTCACAATCACCAATGGGACAAGGCAGGGATGTCCTCTGTCCCCTCTCTTATACATCCTAGTGACGGAGCACCTGCTCTCATCAATTCGCCATAACCCCAATATTAGGTGGATTGAGGTGGGAGGCACCGAGTACAAGTGCTCTCTATTTGCTGATGATGTAATAGTATATATCACTCAATCACATATATCCATCCCTGCTGTTATGGCTGAAATAGATCACTTTGTTACATGGTCAAATTTTAAAATCAATGCAGCGAAGTCTGAGGCCCTCGATGTCTCCCTCCCTAAATCCATATAGGATTCCATCCAGTCCAACTTTCCCTTTGCCTGGCCCTCACAGGGTATCAAATACTTAGGAATTCCTATTCATAGAGACCTCTCCCATCTATGTTATCTTAATTTTGGGCCCTTTATTGAACAATTCCATACAGACCACGGTTGGCAAGTTAGAACTGTAAGATTCACTACGTGAACCACTGGTGTTTTGTGGAAAAGCACATGTACACCGCGTTCCAAATTATTATGCAAAAAGTGTTTAGGAGTGATAAGGGAAGAATTTGTTTGTTTGTCAGTTAAACTCATTGATGGTGATGTGTGTCAGGGCTCTTTATATCACTGTAAGCAATTGCAGACACCTGTGCTAATTAGTTTGGCAGGTGTGTCCAATGAAAGGCAAGACTACTTAAGAAGGCTCTCTCACATTATTAAGCAGCCTACATTTTCTGCCAAAATGGGAAAGAAAAAGGATGTGTCGGCTGCTGAGAAGCAACAAATTGTGGAGTGTTTAGGTCAAGGCATGACTACAATCAACATTGTGCGATGATCAGGATGAAGTGTCTTGGCAATCAAGAAGTATGTAGCTGATTCACAGTACACACGTGTGCGTGCTGATAAGGGCAAATTGAGGACTCTTTCCTACAGGCAATTACGTCAGGTTGAAAGAGCAGCGGCAAAAAAGCCTTGTCATAGCAGCAGACAAGTTTTTGAAGCTGCTTGTGCCTCCAACGTCCCCCGAACAACAAGATGCAGGGTCCTTCAGAGGTTTGCAGCTGTGCATACGCCATCCTGTCGACCTCCTCTATCCACTTCACACAAGCAGAAACGGCTCCAGTGGGCCAAACATTACATGAAGACTGATTTCAAAACTGTTTTGTTCACGGATGAGTGCCGTGCAGCGCTCGATGGTCCAGATGAATGGAGTGGAGGATGGCTGGTTGATGGACACCCCACGCAAACACGGCTACAGCGCCAACAAGGAGGAGGTGGAGTAATGTTTTGGGCTGGAATCATGGGGAGAGAGATTGTCGGCCCCTTTAGGATCCCTGAAGGCGCTAAAGATGAACTTCATAATGTATGTGGATTTTCTCAAACAGCACTTCCTGCCATGGTTCAAGAAGAAGAACCGTGTATTTCACAGCAAGATCATTTTTCAGCATGATAATGCACCATCTCATGCTGCACATAAAACATCTGCATCTCTGGCTGATATGGGCATAAAAGGGGACAAACTTATGGTGTGACCCCCATGCTCCCCTGACCTCTACCCCATTCAGAACCTTTGGAGCATCATTAAAAGGAGTGTCTATGATGGCGGGAGGCAGTTCACATCTAAGCAACAGCTCTGGGAGGGTATTCTGTCCTCATGCAAAACAATTGAAGCAGAAACCATCCAAAACCTGACAAATTCAATGGACGAGAGAGTTCAGAAGCTCCTTTCGAACAAGGGGTCCTATGTGAAAATGTAACATCACCTAGAATAAAGTTTTGAGTTGAAAACTGTTTGATTTCAGTTTCTAACAACCTGCTAATGCTTATAATTTCAAAAATGACCATTTTTTTGGTCTTTATTAAAATGAAAAGGTTGATCGAAAAGTTTGGGGGATCTAAGAGTGTGGCAACCCAGTAGTCATGATTACTTCGAATTCTGACAATATGAGGGTCATGCTGCAGGTAGTGCAGCAAGAAGGCACTTATGTGTCTTGCGCATCTCGGAGCCCCAAAATTATTTTCCGGGCTAGATGCAGCTAAAAATTATTTTTAATTTTAAATCTGGTGAAGCTTATTATAGATGGCCTAATAGGATCAGTGCTGCACACTGCTACAAAGCCCAAATTATTTTCCAGTCAAGATACAGATAAACATGATTAGTAATTTGAAAGCTTAAAACGGTTGGTAGGGTGATTTTAACCAATCATCAAGCTTTTACTCTCCCCAGGATGACACAGGGGTAGAAAAGTCGTTTCGGATCCATGATTTGTTCATCTTTATGAACGTGAGTCTGTCTACATTATCAGTGGAGAGCCGCGTGCGCTTATCTGTCAGCACACCACCAGCAGCGCTGAACACACGTTCAGACAGAACGCTGGCTGCGGGGCATGACAAGATCTCCAAGGCGTAAGTGGCTAGCTCCGGCCATTTATCCAGATTGGAAGCCCAAAAAGAGCAAGGGTCCAGTGACACAGTCGTGGCTTCAATGTTTACTTGGAGATACTCCTGTACCATCGTCTCTAGGCGTTGACTATGTGTCAGACTTCTTGTCTCCTGTGGCCTTGCAAAGGTTGGGCTAAAAAAAGTGGTGAAATGATTCCGCAAAATTGATGTTACTAGCAGATACTGTGGTTCTGTTACGGTTTGAGTGCTGAACACTTGACGGTCCCACGGTTGGCAAGTTGGAACTGTGAGATTCACTACGTGCACCACTGGTATTTTGTGGAAAAGCACATGTAAGGTTCTGCAACAGTCTCTGCTGATACTCCTGCATGCGTGCATCCCTTTCTATGGCAGGAATAATTTCTGCAAATTTACTTTTGTACCGGGGATCTAACAGTGTGGCAACCCAGTAGTCAGGATTATTTCTAATTCTCACAATTCGAGGGTCATGTTGCAGGTAGTGCAGCAAGAAGGCACTCATGTGTGTTGCGCATCCAGGAGCACCAAGTCCCTGTTGTGTTGGTGGCGAGGTAGCAATCATGCTTCCTTCCTCTGTCCTCTCCCCCCAACCTCGCACAACAGAAATGTGATCAAGGTCTCCCTCATCTGATGAGTCTTCCATCAGTTCGTCCTCCACTTCTTCCTGGGCTCCTGCACCTTCCTCACTAGTTTGGCTGCTACCATGCGCCCTGGTAAAATCATCTCCCCCACCCTCACATGCCTGCCGCCCTGGTGCTGCCGACCCTCTGGACCTTGCAGATGTTAGCCCTTCCGCATACAACTCCTCCTCCTCTACTTCCTCCACCTCCTCTTGTGCCACCACCTGACTCCGAATTCTGTTTAACATGTGCTCCAGCATGTAAATCACCGGAATAGTCATGCTGATAATGGCATCGTCAGCACTAAACATCTTCATCGCCATTTCAAAACTGTGCAGAAGGGTGCATAGGTCCCTGATCTGAGACCACTCCTCCAGCGTGATTTGCCCCACCTCTGAATCTCGTTGGCCCAGGCTATACGTCAGAACGTATTGCACCAGGGCTTGTCGGTGCTGCCACAGTCGCTGCAACATGTGCAGAGTTGAATTCCACCGGGTAGGCACATCGCATTTTAGCCGGTGAAGTGGCAGGCCCAACGACTTCTGTAGAGATGTAAGTCGCTGAGCTGCGGGATGCGAACGGCGGAAGTGAGCACACAGTGACCGTGCCCTCTGCAGAAGGCCATCTAGTCTGGGATAGTGGGCTAAAAATTGCTGGACAACCAGGTTCAACACGTGAGCCATACAAGGCACGTGTGTGACATTGCCCCGGCGAAGGGCCGCACCCAGGTTTGCAGCATTGTCGCACACGGCCTTCCCTGGTTTCAGGTCCAGTGGAGACAACCATTCATGAAATTGGTTCTCCAGAGCTGACCACAACTCCTCAGCTGTGTGACTCACATTTCCCAGACATTTCAATGTAAAAACCGCCTGATGACGTTGAGCCCTACTGCCAGCATAGTAAGGAGGTGTGCAGGATCCCTTCTGCGCAGTTAGAAAGCTTGTGGCATGACCAGACAGGCTTTGGGTGCAGGTGGAAGACCGAGAGGAGGTTGAGGAGGCAGAAGCAGTGGAGGAAAAATGACATAAAGAGGATTGACGCACAACTCGTGGGGACGGCAAGACTTGGACAGCAGCCCCTTGTCCTGCTGTCACCATAGTTACCCAGTGCCCAGTCAGCGACATGTAACGCCCCTGTCCATGCCTACTCGTCCAAGTGTCTGTGGTGAAATGCACCCTGTCACACACAGAGTTTCTCAAAGAAGCGGTGATGTTGTGTGCGACATGCTGGTGGAGCGCAGGCACACCTTTCTTTGAGAAGTAGTGCCGACTGGGCATCTGGTACTGGGGCACTGCGACGGACATAAGGTCTCGAAAATCCTCTGTGTCCACCAGGCGGAAAGGCAGCATTTCTGTAGCCAAGAGCTTGCAGATGGTGAAATTCAACCTCTTAGCTTTCTCATGGCTAGGAGGAAATGGTCTTTTACTTGTCCACATCTGAGGGACCGAGGGCTGGCTATTGTGCTTAGACGGGGTTGATAAGGGTGTCCCCGGCAAACTGCCGGTCTGTGAGGAAGATGCAGGCGGACATGTTAGGTTGCCTTGATCCAAAGGTGGTGCTATCGATGTCGGACAGCGCTCAAGACCAGCTGGTGTTACCACCTCCAAAGAAAATGATGACCTGCCAATCACGCTGGCTGTTGCGGGTAAAGAGGTGGCAGGTCTGCGCCCCAAAACAGGTGTGACTGCTGTCCCCCCAGTCACAGAGGATGAAGAGGCCGCGGATGCACAAGATATGGCAGACGGTGGTTGGCCCGGCCGGCTAGACCGCATTGTAGCACACTGAGCTTCCCACTGCAACTTATGCTTCATGTCCATGTGCCGGTTCATGCATGAAGTACTCAAACTATGTATTTTTTGGCCTCTACTTAGCTTTTGCTGACAAATGTTACAGATAACACGAGTTGGGTCATCTTTATCGATCTGAAAAAATGCCCAGGCTATGCAAGGCTTAGCACCCATGTGACCTGAAGAGCCACCACGACTTGTGGTGAGAGGCAGAGTTGTGTTTGAGGATGCAGTTGTTGACGTGCTTCCAGTACTACGTCTCTGTCCAGGAAGGCGCAACCTGACCTCGTCGTCACTAGCATCTTCCTCCACCTCCTCTGCTGACCTCATCTCTTGGCTGACTTTGGGTTGACAGTAAGTGGGATCTCCGACCTCATCATCATCACCCTGTGCGTTATCACACCCGTCGTCCTCAGAGCCAACCTGTTCCTGCCCTGACAAAAAACTAAAGTTGTCGCTCCAATCAGGTATTTGAGTCTTATCATCGTCTTCCTCATTGTCTCCACCAACAGGAGTTACAGTTTGGGAATGAGGGTCTACATTATGGTCAGAACCTTCTGCGTCTGGTCCTGGATCCGACTCATAAAGATTCTGGGCATCAGTGCAGATCATTTCCTCGTCTGGATTCACAGAAGCGCTGGAGTCGACCTCTGATTCCCAGGCTATAGTATGAGTAAACAGCTCTGCAGACTCAACCATCTGTTCTACCTCATACTCAGACGGGCAGCTGGAGATTTGGGAGCTGTGAGGAAGCAAGTGCGATTTGGGTGACACCTTTGAGGACTGGAGTATTTGTGATGTTGAAGTTGATGTGGAGGAGAGCCCACTTAAAGGAGCACTTGATATCCGTTGAAGCACCTGCTGTTTTTGTGCCTCATCTGGAATTTGTAGCGATTGGCGTGGCCGTAAGAAAGGGATCTTATCACATTGTCCGCTAAAAGAAGTAGACATTTTAGTTTGGCTGGAAGATGGTCTTTCTTCTGCACCTACCCCACGGACACAACCTTTTTTCCCCTTCCCAACACGCCTATTCCCCTTTCCACCAGCAGCAGGCCTTTTTCCACTCATTTTGGTGGTTAACTAATTCACAACTCTGGAGTTGTTTGCACAAAAAAACAATGGATGGTAACCGAGCAGAGCTGAGTGGCCAAACTGTGGTATTAGGCCAAAACTATTGGCTGGGTTAGATGCAGAAAAAAATTATTTTTAATTTGCAACCTGATGGAGGTCAGTATAGATGGACTAATAGACCAAGTCCCACACACCGCTAGAAGCCCAAATATTTTTTCAGAGCTAGATGCAGAAAAAAATTATATTCAATTTGCAACCTGCTGGACGTCAGTATAGAAGGACTAATAGAACAAGTCCCACACACTGCTAGAAGCCCAAATATTTTTTCAGAGCTAAATGAAGAAAAAAATTATTTTTAATTTGCAACCTGATGGAGGTCAGTATAGATGGACTAATAGACCAAGTCCCACACACTGCTAGAAGCCCAAATATTTTTTTCAGAGCTAGATGCAGAAAAAAATTATTTTTAATTTGCAACCTGATGGAGGTCAGTATAGATGGACTAATAGACCAAGTCCCACACACCGCTAGAAGCCCAAATATTTTTTCAGAGCTAGATGCAGAAAATTTTTTTATTCAATTTGCAACCTGATGGAGGTCAGTATAGATGGACTAATAGACCAAGTCCCACACACTGCTAGAAGCCCAAATATTTTTTCAGAGCTAGATGCAGAAAAAAATTATTTTTAATTTGCAACCTGATGGAGGTCAGTATAGATGGACTAATAGACCAAGTCCCACACACTGCTAGAAGCCCAAATATTTTTTCAGAGCTAGATGCAGAAAAAAATTATTTTTAATTTGCAACCTGATGGAGGTCAGTATAGATGGACTAATAGAACAAGTCCCACACGCTGCTAGAAGCCCAAATATTTTTTCAGAGATAAATGAAGAAAAAAATTATTTTTAATTTGCAACCTGATGGAGGTCAGTATAGATGGACTAATAGACCAAGTCCCACACACTGCTAGAAGCCCAAATATTTTTTCAGAGCTAGATGCAGAAAAAAATTATTTTTAATTTGCAACCTGATGGAGGTCAGTATAGATGGACTAATAGACCAAGTCCCACACACCGCTAGAAGCCCAAATATTTTTTCAGAGCTAGATGCAGAAAAAAATTATATTCAATTTGCAACCTGCTGGAGGTCAGTATAGAAGGACTAATAGAACAAGTCCCACACACTGCTAGAAGCCCAAATATTTTTTCAGAGCTAAATGAAGAAAAAAATTATTTTTAATTTGCAACCTGATGGAGGTCAGTATAGATGGACTAATAGACCAAGTCCCACACACTGCTAGAAGCCCAAATATTTTTTCAGAGCTAGATGCAGAAAAAAATTATATTCAGTTTGCAACCTGATGGAGGTCAGTATAGATGGACTAATAGAATGATGCTATGCCCAAAAGATTTTACTTCACTAGGTGCAGTAAAAAAAATTTTATTCTATACACAGGTGGTATATCTTGCAACACAGATAGGCTACTCCACTGACTAACACACTCTGCAATAGGCCAAAAAGGATTAGCTTTGCTAGATTCAGCCAAATGCTGTGAAAAAAACTTGCACAGCACTGGCACAGACCTGCCTGGCAAAAACTGATAGGAACTGATGTAACCTAGTCCTGAAAAGGACTCCAATTACAATTAGTCTTTACTCCCACAATCTATCTATTTAAGAGCACAGACCTGCCTGATAAAAGTCGTAGGAAATGCTGTAACCTAGTCCTTAAAAGGACTGCAATCACAACTATTCCCTACTCCCAAGCTATCTGTATATTTGTGCGAAAATTGGCTTGAAATTAACAAGGTATAGCGCACACAGCAACAGCGGTGCCGTCTAACACGCAGCTGCAGCAGTGAGAAAATGGTGGCGACGGGGAAAATGGCTTGGTCTTATAGGGCAAGGACATGTGACATACACTGCCAATCACACATGCCCTTGCTTGTGTGAAAAAAAGCACTTCGCTCCGTGTGTGCGCTGCTGATAGACTGACAGATTGCACCTCCCCACTGCAAATGCGGGAAAGAGAAAAAAAAATGGAGATCTTCATTGTTCCTGCAGAGATCCATCCCCTGCCCCTCCCCCCGCCCCGCTGTACACTCAAACTGCGTATTAA
This sequence comes from Phyllobates terribilis, assembly GCF_046119375.1. Classification (NCBI taxonomy): domain Eukaryota; kingdom Metazoa; phylum Chordata; class Amphibia; order Anura; family Dendrobatidae; genus Phyllobates; species Phyllobates terribilis. The sequence continues at coordinate 366,607,057 of NW_027362763.1, read as the reverse complement.
CATTAATTTTCATCATTACTGAGAAAAAATCCAGTTATGATTTTGGTGCACGAACAGTTATCGAACATAACCTCGAACAGCCGAATTTTTCTCAAATTGTTCGTGTTCGCCGACCGGCTCGAACACCGCCCAAAACAGCTCGAATTTGAGATTGGCGAACAGTTCGAGTAGAACAACGCTCATCTCTACTCAGAAGTGCCGTCTTCACAGTCAACACTTGCTCCATTGTTATTGGGGTTTAGTAACGTCAGCTAATCCCCTGCTGTGTGTCCGGCAATTTCTCCTGCTCTGTCCACATTCACACTACTACTGATTTTAAACTTGCTCTAATTAGGCCTCTGGCTCCTCTCTGTTTTCAGTATTTATCCTGGGCTCCAACACCGCCAGTTGCTGCTCAGAAGTGGTGTCTGCACAGTCAACACTTGCTCCAGTGCTATTGGGGTTCAGTAACGTCAGCTGATCCCCTTCTGTGTGTCCGGCAATTTCTCCTGCTCTGTCCAAATTTACACTACTACTGATTTTAAACTTGCTCCAATTAGGCCTCTGTCTGGCTCCTCTCTGTTTTCAGCATTTATCCTGGGCTCCAACACCGCTAGTTGCTGCTCAGAAGTGCCGTCTGCACAGTCAACACTTGCTCCAGTGTTATTGGGTTTCAGTAACGTCAGCTGTTCCCCTGCTGTGTGTCCGGCAATTTCTCCTGCTCTCTCCACATTCACACTACTACTGATTTTAAACTTGCTCTAATTAGGCCTCTGGCTCCTCTCTGTCTTCAGCATTTACCCTGGCTACAACACCGCCAGTTGCTGCTCAGAAGTGGCATCTGCACTGTCAACACTTGCTCCAGTGTTATTGGGGTTCAGTAATGTCAGCTGATCCCCTGCTGTGTGTCCGGCAATTTCTCCTGCTCTGTCCACATTCACACTACTACTGATTTTAAACTTGCTCTAATTAGGCCTCTGGCTCCTCTCTGTTTTCAGTATTTACCCTGGGCTCCAACACCGCCAGTTGCTGCTCAGAAGTGCTGTCTGCACAGTCAACACTTGCTCCAGTGTTACTGGGGTTCAGTAACGTCAGCTGTTCCCCTGCTGTGTGTCTGGCTATACCTCCTGCTCTGTCCACATTCACACTACTACTGATTTTAAACTTGCTCCAATTAGGCCTCTGGCTCCACTCTCTTTTTACTATTTACCCTGGGTTCCAGCACCACCAGCTTTTTCCCAGCAGTGTCTTTTGCACGGGTACTCCCTCCTGCCCAGCCTGGTTCCAGCACGCCAGCTGTTTCCGCGTAGTGTCAACGTCACTTTGCCTCCTATACGTTAATACGTTGTCCTGTCGTGTTGAGGTCGGGTTAGCTGACTCTATGGTGTCTGCAGTTTAGGTGACTCCTATGTGGGCTGCGGGATCTCGCAATGAAGGCTGGTTCCATAGTGCCAATAGGACAAGCACCCCCTGTAGGACTGTGGGTTTCGATAACTCCGGCCGGAGTTTTCATGGTTACCTTCTGCTGCCTATCTGAGTTCCAGTACCATTAGCTGGTCCTTGGTAGTTATATTGGCTCTTGTACCTTCTGCTACCCATCCAGGTTACAGTACCATCAGCTGGTTCCAGGCAGTGCCTCAGCCTTCTTGTACCTTCTGCTACATTTCCAAGTTCAAGCTTTTTGAAATGGTTTTTGGTAATCACTCTGGATCTCCCTGACGACGACCCTGAAGATGACGACCCTGAAGACCACCCCGAAGAAGACGAGGACCCCAAAGACGATGACCCTGAAGACGACGACCCTGAAGACCACCCCGAAGAAGACGAGGACCCCGAAGACGATGACCCTGAAGACGACGACCCTGAAGACTACCCCAAAGAAGACGAGGATCCCGAAGACAACGACCATGAAGACGACGACCCAGAAGACCACCCCGAAGAAGATGAGGACCCTGAAGACGACGACCCTGAAGACCACCCCGAAGAAGACGACGACCCCGATGACAAGAACCCTGAAGACGATGACCCTGAAGACCACCCAGAAGAAGACGAGGACCCCGAAGACGACAACCCTGAAGACGACGACCCTGAAGACCACCCCGAAGAAGACGAGGACCCCGAAGACGACGACCCTGAAGACGACGGCCCTGAAGACAACCTCGAAGAAGACGAGGACCCCGAAGACGAGGACCCTGAAGACGATGACCCTGAAGACCACCCCGAAGAAGACGAGGACCCTGAAGACGACGACCCTGAAGACCACCCCAAAGAAGACCAAGAATATGACCCTGAAGATGATGACCAAGAGGACAAAGAACAAGAAGACAACCACCAAGATACAGAAGAACAAGAGACAGAAGACCAAGAAGCAGAAGAACAAGAAGCTGCAGAGCAAAAAGCAGAAGAACATTAAGCATAACACTAAAAATCAGAGCAAAAGGTATTATCTAAATTATAAGCAGAAGAAGACTATGCAGTGTATGGGGTTGGGTCCGTTCCTCCTCGTGGTGCCCCTAGAAAAGACCTGCTGCTGCAGGCCAAACTGAGCGTGGACAAATCCTGTTGAAGGTGTAATCTTCAAACTTTTATAGATAACAACTACAGCAATGCCTGTCACAAAGAAGAAGAAGATGAAGAAGTAGAATATGAAGAAGAATAATATTTGAATAAGAAGAATATGAAGAATGTAAAAAAAAAGAATAATAGGAAGAAGGTGAAGAAGAAGAAGATGAATAAGGTGAAGAAGAAGTTGATGAAAAAGATGCTGCTGCTGAGGATGATGAAGGAGAAAGTGTGGGAGAAGTAAAAACGAAGATGAAGAGCATGGAAGTAGTGAAACATAAATATCTGACAAAATATAAAAAAGCTTAACATAGTCAATATCTTTGTAACCATGAATGTCTTAAAAAATATATTAATTCCTGCTATTCCATTTGATTGGGCTAAACCTCTATGCCTTTAGTGTCTCCTCCATCTCCCCCAATACATTCTACATTATTCTTAGTTGTTTTCCTTCATGTAGAATTAACCTACAAGGAAAGAAAGGGTTTATTTTCATTCCGATATTTGTGTCCCATTGACTTGCATTGGTTTCCGGCATCGGAATCGGCGATATCCAATATTTTTTGGGTATCGGTCCGATCCAATCCGATCCGATATTTCCCGATATCGGAAGGTATCGCTCAACACTAGTTGTCAGTGAATTTTCTTGTGCACTAAAACCAGACCAATTTTCTTCAGTGTTTTAGATCTGATTTTCATCAATGTTTGGTCAGTGTGTCAAGTTTTACCATCGGTTTCATTTGTTTTTCTTTTGCATACAAAGTTTCTTGATCTTCTCTTATCAAACAATCATGACAACTGGACAGCAGTAGGTTACAACAGGATGGAATTACAGTGCTGTCCGAGTTTTTCATTGACCCATAGACCACTGTTGGGGAATTTGATACGTGGCTCGAATAAAAACTGAAAAGTCTTACTTTTTTGAGGATGAGGATAGGGGAACCATTGGTCCACAAAAAATTAACTTGAACAGCAAAACGCCCCCATACACAATGAGCATGAATTCTATTAGTAAAAATCTGTTATGTGAAATACAAGCTTGTGATTGAGGCCTATTAATGATCCCTTCAATTAGTTTTAGGTGTAAAATCTACATACAGTAGATGAAACAGATATGAAAAAGTTTGGGTACCCCTATTAATCTTAAGCTTAATGTTTTATAAAAATTGGTGTTTTTGCAACAGCTATTTCAGTTTGATATATGTAATAACTGTTGGACACAGTTATTACATATATGCAGAAGAACAATTACAATGTTCTGGAATGGCCATCCCAGTCCCCAGACCTGAATATCATTGAACATCTGTGGGATCATTTGAAGAGGGCTGTCCATGCTCGGCGACCATCAAACTTAACTGAACTGGAATTGTTTTGTAAAGAGGAATGGTCAAAAATACCTTCATCCAGGATCCAGGAAATCATTAAAAGCTACAGGAAGCGACTAGAGGCTGTTATTTTTGCAAAAGGAGGATCTACTAAATATTAATGTCACTTTTCTGGTGAGGTGCCCATACTTATGCACCTGTCAAATTTTGTTTGAATGCAGATTGCACATTTTCTGTTAGTACAATAAACCTCATTTCAAGGCAGAAACATTACTGTGTCCAACAGTTATTACATATATCAAACTAAAATAGCTGTTGCAAAAACACCAATTTTTATAAAACATTAAGCTTAAGATTAATAGGGGTGCCCAAACTTTTTCATATAACTGTATGTTTGCCCTTTTTTTCAGAACAATAATAAAATAATAAAACTGTATTACTTCTGAAAAAAATAAAGGTTAACATGTAATGTGAAAGAAAGTTAGGTAAATTCAAATGACATAAAACATGAAAGGAAATAAATTAAAATACAAATGTGAATGTAACAGACACAGTCAAATGTGTATTTCTGGGAGTTGAGTGAAATAAAATTAATTAGAAGAGAGGGGTTATTTAAGTCTATAATCTACATTTCTATTAAAACTGGTTCACATGTGAGATAAAAGGACATGATTTCTCAAGTATTTTTCAAAAAATTAAAATATGATCTTTTTTTCTTGTATTTAATTGGTTTCATTTTTATTATATTGCATTTTCAATAAACATCTCTAGCATTGCTGCAGGACCCACTATGTGGTAATCTGGGAATCTGGTAATTACAACTAGAGATGAGCGTTGTTCTACTCGAACTGTTCGCCAATCTCAAATTCGAGCTGTTTTGGGCGGTGTTCGAGCCGTTCGGCGAACACGAACAATTTGAGAAAAATTCGGCTGTTCGAGGTTATGTTCGATAACTGTTCGTGCACCAAAATCATAACTGGATTTTTTCTCAGTAATGATGAAAATTAATGTTAATACGCAGTTTGAGTGTACAGCGGGGTGGGGGGAGGGGCAGGGGATGGATCTCTGCAGGAACAATGAAGATCTCCATTTTTTTTTCTCTTTCCCGCATTTACAGTGGGGAGGTGCAATGTGTCAGCCTATCAGCAGCGCACACACGGAGCGAAGTGCTTTTTTTCACACAAGCAAGGGCATGTGTCATTGGCAGTGTATGTCACATGTCCTTGCCCTATAAGACCAAGCCATTTTCCCCGTTGCCACCATTTTCTCACTGCTGCAGCTGCGTGTTAGACGGCACCGCTGTTGCTGTGTGCGCTATACCTTGTTAATTTCAAGCCAATTTTCGCACAAATATACAGATAGCTTGGGAGTAGGGAATAGTTGTGATTGCAGTCCTTTTAAGGACTAGGTTACAGCATTTCCTACGACTTTTATCAGGGAGATCTGTGCTCTTAAATAGATAGGTTGTGGGAGTAAAGACTAATTGTAATTGGAGTCCTTTTCAGGACTAGGTTACATGAGCTCCTATCAGTTTTTGCCAGGCAGGTCTGTGCCAGTGCTGTGCAAGTTTTTTTCACAGCATTTGGCTGAATCTAGCAAAGCTAATCCTTTTTGGCCTATTGCAGAGTGTGTTAGTCAGTGGAGTAGCCTATCTGTGTTGCAAGATATACCACCTGTGTATAGAATACCAATTTTTTTACTGCACCTAGTGAAGTAAAATCTTTTGGGCATAGCATCATTCTATTAGTCCATCTATACTGACCTCCATCAGGTTGCAAATTAAAACTAATTTTTATCTGCATCTACAGTACCTCTGAAAAAATATTTGGGCTTCTAGCAGTGTGTGGGACTTGTTCTATTAGTCCATCTATACTGACCTCCATCAGGTTGCAAACTGAATATATTTTTTTCTGCATCTACCTCTGAAAAAATATTGGGCTTCTAGCTGTGTGTGGGTCTTGTTCTATTAATCCATCTATACTGACCTCCATCAGGTTGCAAACTGAATATAATTTTTTTCTGCATCTAGCTCTGAAAAAATATTTGGCCTTCTAGTAGTGTGTCGGACTTTCTCTATTAGTCCATCTATACTGACCTCCATCAGGTTGCAAATTAAAACTAATTTTTATCTGCATCTACAGTACCTCTGAAAAAATATTTGGGCTTCTAGCTGTGTGTGGGACTTGTTGTATTAGTCCATCTATACTGACCTCCATCAGGTTGCAAACTGAATATATTTTTTTCTGCATCTACCTCTGAAAAAATATTTGGCCTTCTAGTAGTGTGTCGGACTTTCTCTATTAGTCCATCTATACTGACCTCCATCAGGTTGCAAATTAAAAATAATTTTTATCTGCATCTACAGTACCTCTGAAAAAATATTTGGGCTTCTAGCTGTGTGCGGGACTTGTTGTATTAGTCCATCTATACTGACCTCCATCAGGTTGCAAACTGAATATATTTTTTTCTGCATCTACCTCTGAAAAAATATTTGGCCTTCTAGTAGTGTGTCGGACTTTCTCTATTAGTCCATCTATACTGACCTCCATCAGGTTGCAAATTAAAACTAATTTTTATCTGCATCTACAGTACCTCTGAAAAAATATTTGGGCTTCTAGCAGTGTGTGGGACTTTTTCTATTAGTCCATCTATACTGACCTCCATCAGGTTGCAAACTGAATATATTTTTTTCTGCATCTACCTCTGAAAAAATATTGGTCTTCTAGCTGTGTGTGGGTCTTGTTCTATTAATCCATCTATACTGACCTCCATCAGGTTGCAAACTGAATATAACTTTTTTCTGCATCTAGCTCTGAAAAAATATTTGGCCTTCTAGTAGTGTGTCGGACTTTCTCTATTAGTCCATCTATACTGACCTCCATCAGGTTGCAAATTAAAACTAATTTTTATCTGCATCTACAGTACCTCTGAAAAAATATTTGGGCTTCTAGCAGTGTGTGGGACTTGTTCTATTAGTCCATCTATACTGACCTCCATCAGGTTGCAAACTGAATATAGTTTTTTCTGCATCTACCTCTGAAAAAATATTGAGCTTCTAGCTGTGTGTGGGTCTTGTTCTATTAATCCATCTATACTGACCTCCATCAGGTTGCAAACTGAATATATTTTTTTCTGCATCTACCTCTGAAAAAATATTTGGCCTTCTAGTAGTGTGTCGGACTTTCTCTATTAGTCCATCTATACTGACCTCCATCAGGTTGCAAACTGAATATAATTTTTTTCTGCATCTAGCTCTGAAAAAATATTTGGCCTTCTAGTAGTGTGTCGGACTTTCTCTATTAGTCCATCTATACTGACCTCCATCAGGTTGCAAATTAAAACTAATTTTTATCTGCATCTACAGTACCTCTGAAAAAATATTTGGGCATCTAGCAGTGTGTGGGACTTGTTCTATTAGTCCATCTATACTGACCTCCATCAGGTTGCAAACTGAATATATTTTTTTCTGCATCTACCTCTGAAAAAATATTGGGCTTCTAGCTGTGTGTGGGTCTTGTTCTATTAATCCATCTATACTGACCTCCATCAGGTTGCAAACTGAATATAATTTTTTTCTGCATCTAGCTCTGAAAAAATATTTGGCCTTCTAGTAGTGTGTCGGACTTTCTCTATTAGTCCATCTATACTGACCTCCATCAGGTTGCAAATTAAAACTAATTTTTATCCGCATCTATAGTACCTCTGAAAAAATATTTGGGCTTGTAGCTGTGTGTGGGACTTGTTGTATTAGTCCATCTATACTGACCTCCATCAGGTTGCAAACTGAATATATTTTTTTCTGCATCTACCTCTGAAAAAATATTTGGCCTTCTAGTAGTGTGTCGGACTTTCTCTATTAGTCCATCTATACTGACCTCCATCAGGTTGCAAATTAAAAATAATTTTTATCTACATCTACAGTACCTCTGAAAAAATATTTGGGCTTCTAGCTGTGTGCGGGACATGTTGTATTAGTCCATCTATACTGACCTCCATCAGGTTGCAAACTGAATATATTTTTTTCTGCATCTACCTCTGAAAAAATATTTGGCCTTCTAGTAGTGTGTCGGACTTTCTCTATTAGTCCATCTATACTGACCTCCATCAGGTTGCAAATTCAAAATAATTTTTTTCTGCATCTAACCCAGCCAATTGTTTTGGCCTAATACCACAGTTTGGCCACTCAGCTCTGCTCGGTTACCATCCATTGTTTTTTTGTGCAAACAACTCCAGAGTTGTGAATTAGTTAACCACCAAAATGAGTGGAAAAAGGCCTGCTGCTGGTGGAAAGGGGAATAGGCGTGTTGGGAAGGGGAAAAAAGGTTGTGTCCGTGGGGTAGGTGTTAAAGCAACAGTAACATCTGCAGAAGAAAGACCATGTTCCAGCCAAACTAAAATGTCTACTTCTTTTAGCGGACAATGTGATAAGATCCCTTTCTTACGGCCACGCCAATCGCTACAAATTCCAGATGAGGCACAAAAACAGCAGGTGATTCAACGGATATCAAGTGCTCCTTTAAGTGGGCTCTCCTCCACATCAACTTCAACATCACAAATACTCCAGTCCTCAAAGGTGTCACCCAAATCGCACTTGCTTCCTCACAGCTCCCAAATCTCCAGCTGCCCGTCTGAGTATGAGGTAGAACAGATGGTTGAGTCTGCAGAGCTGTTTACTCATACTATAGCCTGGGAATCAGAGGTCGACTCCAGCGCTTCTGTGAATCCAGACGAGGAAATGATCTGCACTGATGCCCAGAATCTTTATGAGTCGGATCCAGGACCAGACGCAGAAGGTTCTGACCATAATGTAGACCCTCATTCCCAAACTGTAACTCCTGTTGGTGGAGACAATGAGGAAGACGATGATAAGACTCAAATACCTGATTGGAGCGACAACTTTAGTTTTTTGTCAGGGCAGGAACAGGTTGGCTCTGAGGACGACGGGTGTGATAACGCACAGGGTGATGATGATGAGGTCGGAGATCCCAATTACTGTCAACCCACAGTCAGCCAAGAGATGAGGTCAGCAGAGGAGGTGGAGGAAGATGCTAGTGATGACGAGGTCAGGTTGCGCCTTCCTGGACAGAGACGTAGTACTGGAAGCACGTCAACAACTGCATCCTCAAACACAACTCTGCCTCTCACCACAAGTCGTGGTGGCTCTTCAGGTCGCATGGGTGCTAAGCCTTGCATAGCCTGGGCATTTTTTCAGATCGATAAAGATGACCCAACTCGTGTTATCTGTAACATTTGTCAGCAAAGGCTAAGTAGAGGCCAAAAAATACATAGTTTGAGTACTTTATGCATGAACCGGCACATGGACATGAAGCATAAGTTGCAGTGGGAAGCTCAGTGTGCTACAATGCTGCCTAGCCGGCCGGGCCAACCACCGTCTGCCATATCTTGTGCATCCGCGGCCTCTTCATCCTTTGTGACTGGGGGGACAGCAGTCACACCTGTTTTGGGGCGCAGACCTGCCACCTCTTTACCCGCAACAGCCAGCGTGATTGGCAGGTCATCATTTTCTTTGGAGGTGGTAACACCAGCTGGTGTTGAGCGCTGTCCGACATCGATAGCACCACCTTTGGATGAAGGCAACCTAACATGTCCGCCTGCATCTTCCTCACAGACCGGCAGTTTGCCGGGGACACCCTTATCAACCCCGTCTAAGCACAATAGCCAGCCCTCGGTCCCTCAGATGTGGACAAGTAAAAGACCATTTCCTCCTAGCCATGAGAAAGCTAAGAGGTTGAATTTCACCATCTGCAAGCTCTTGGCTACAGAAATGCTGCCTTTCCGCCTGGTGGACACAGAGGATTTTCGAGACCTTATGTCCGTCGCAGTGCCCCAGTACCAGATGCCCAGTCGGCACTACTTCTCAAAGAAAGGTGTGCCTGCGCTCCACCAGCATGTCGCACACAACATCACCGCTTCTTTGAGAAACTCTGTGTGTGACAGGGTGCATTTCACCACAGACACTTGGACGAGTAGGCATGGACAGGGGCGTTACATGTCGCTGACTGGGCACTGGGTAACTATGGTGACAGCAGGACAAGGGGCTGCTGTCCAAGTCTTGCCGTCCCCACGAGTTGTGCGTCAATCCTCTTTATGTCAAAGTTCCTCCACTGCTTCTGCCTCCTCAACCTCCTCTCGGTCTTCCACCTGCACCCAAAGCCTGTCTGGTCATGCCACAAGCTTTCTAACTGCACAGAAGGGATCCTGCACACCTCCTTACTATGCTGGCAGTAAGGCTCAACGTCATCAGGCGGTTTTTACATTGAAATGTCTGGGAAATGTGAGTCACACAGCTGAGGAGTTGTGGTCAGCTCTGGAGAACCAATTTCATGAATGGTTGTCTCCACTGGACCTGAAACCAGGGAAGGCCGTGTGCGACAATGCTGCAAACCTGGGTGCGGCCCTTCGCCGGGGCAATGTCACACACGTGCCTTGTATGGCTCACGTGTTGAACCTGGTTGTCCAGCAATTTTTAGCCCACTATCCCAGACTAGATGGCCTTCTGCAGAGGGGACGGTCGCTGTGTGCTCACTTCCGCCGTTCGCATCCCGCAGCTCAGCGACTTACATCTCTACAGAAGTCGTTGGGCCTGCCACTTCACCGGCTAAAATGCGATGTGCCTACCCGGTGGAATTCAACTCTGCACATGTTGCAGCGACTGTGGCAGCACCGACAAGCCCTGGTGCAATACGTTCTGACGTATAGCCTGGGCCAACGAGATTCAGAGGTGGGGCAAATCACGCTGGAGGAGTGGTCTCAGATCAGGGACCTATGCACCCTTCTGCACAGTTTTGAAATGGCGACGAAGATGTTTAGTGCTGACGATGCCATTATCAGCATGACTATTCCGGTGATTTACATGCTGGAGCACATGTTAAACAGAACTCGGAGTCAGGTGTAGAGATGAGCGTTGTTCTACTCGAACTGTTCGCCAATCTCAAATTCGAGCTGTTTTGGGCGGTGTTCGAGCCGGTCGGCGAACACGAACAATTTGAGAAAAATTCGGCTGTTCGAGGTTATGTTCGATAACTGTTCGTGCACCAAAATCATAACTGGATTTTTTCTCAGTAATGATGAAAATTAATGTTAATACGCAGTTTGAGTGTACAGTGGGGCGGGGGGAGGGGCAGGGGATGGATCTCTGCAGGAACAATGAAGATCTCCATTTTTTTTTCTCTTTCCCGCATTTGCAGTGGGGAGGTGCAATCTGTCAGCCTATCAGCAGCGCACACACGGAGCGAAGTGCTTTTTTTCACACAAGCAAGGGCATGTGTGATTGGCAGTGTATGTCACATGTCCTTGCCCTATAAGACCAAGCCATTTTCCCCGTCGCCACCATTTTCTCACTGCTGCAGCTGCGTGTTAGACGGCACCGCTGTTGCTGTGTGCGCTATACCTTGTTAATTTCAAGCCAATTTTCGCACAAATATACAGATAGCCTGGGAGTAGGGAATAGTTGTGATTGCAGTCCTTTTAAGGACTAGGTTACAGCATTTCCTACGACTTTTATCAGGCAGGTCTGTGCTCTTAAATAGATACATTGTGGGAGTAAAGACTAATTGTAATTGGAGTCCTTTTCAGGACTAGGTTACATCAGTTCCTATCAGTTTTTGCCAGGCAGGTCTGTGCCAGTGCTGTGCAAGTTTTTTTCACAGCATTTGGCTGAATCTAGCAAAGCTAATCCTTTTTGGCCTATTGCAGAGTGTGTTAGTCAGTGGAGTAGCCTATCTGTGTTGCAAGATATACCACCTGTGTATAGAATACCAATTTTTTTACTGCACCTAGTGAAGTAAAATCTTTTGGGCATAGCATCATTCTATTAGTCCATCTATACTGACCTCCATCAGGTTGCAAACTGAATATAATTTTTTTCTGCATCTAGCTCTGAAAAAATATTTGGGCTTCTAGCAGTGTGTGGGACTTGGTCTATTAGTCCATCTATACTGACCTCCATCAGGTTGCAAATTAAAAATAATTTTTTTCTTCATTTATCTCTGAAAAAATATTTGGGCTTCTAGCAGCGTGTGGGACTTGTTCTATTAGTCCATCTATACTGACCTCCATCAGGTTGCAAATTAAAAATAATTTTTTTCTGCATCTAGCTCTGAAAAAATATTTGGGCTTCTAGCAGTGTGTGGGACTTGGTCTATTAGTCCATCTATACTGACCTCCATCAGGTTGCAAATTAAAAATAATTTTTTTCTTCATTTATCTCTGAAAAAATATTTGGGCTTCTAGCAGCGTGTGGGACTTGTTCTATTAGTCCATCTATACTGACCTCCATCAGGTTGCAAATTAAAAATAATTTTTTTCTGCATCTAGCTCTGAAAAAATATTTGGGCTTCTAGCAGTGTGTGGGACTTGGTCTATTAGTCCATCTATACTGACCTCCATCAGGTTGCAAATTAAAAATATTTTTTTTCTGCATCTAGCTCTGAAAAAATATTTGGGCTTCTAGCAGTGTGTGGGACTTGGTCTATTAGTCCATCTATACTGACCTCCATCAGGTTGCAAATTGAATAAAAAAAATTTCTGCATCTAGCTCTGAAAAAATATTTGGGCTTCTAGCGGTGTGTGGGACTTGGTCTATTAGTCCATCTATACTGACCTCCATCAGGTTGCAAATTAAAAATAATTTTTTTCTGCATCTAGCTCTGAAAAAATATTTGGGCTTCTAGCAGTGTGTGGGACTTGGTCTATTAGTCCATCTATACTGACCTCCATCAGGTTGCAAATTAAAAATAATTTTTTTCTTCATTTAGCTCTGAAAAAATATTTGGGATTCTAGCAGTGTGTGGGACTTGTTCTATTAGTCCTTCTATACTGACGTCCAGCAGGTTGCAAATTGAATATAATTTTTTTCTGCATCTAGCTCTGAAAAAATATTTGGGCTTCTAGCGGTGTGTGGGACTTGGTCTATTAGTCCATCTATACTGACCTCCATCAGGTTGCAAATTAAAAATAATTTTTTTCTGCATCTAGCTCTGAAAAAATATTTGGGCTTCTAGCAGTGTGTTTGACTTGGTCTATTAGTCCATCTATACTGACCTCCATCAGGTTGCAAATTAAAAATAATTTTTTTCTGCATCTAGCTCTGAAAAAATATTTGGGCTTCTAGCAGTGTGTGGGACTTGGTCTATTAGTCCATCTATACTGACCTCCATCAGGTTGCAAATTAAAAATAATTTTTTTCTTCATTTAGCTCTGAAAAAATATTTGGGCTTCTAGCAGTGTGTGGGACTTGTTCTATTAGTCCTTCTATACTGACCTCCAGCAGGTTGCAAATTGAATATAATTTTTTTCTGCATCTAGCTCTGAAAAAATATTTGGGCTTCTAGCGGTGTGTGGGACTTGGTCTATTAGTCCATCTATACTGACCTCCATCAGGTTGCAAATTAAAAATAATTTTTTTCTGCATCTAGCTCTGAAAAAATATTTGGGCTTCTAGCGGTGTGTGGGACTTGGTCTATTAGTCCATCTATACTGACCTCCATCAGGTTGCAAATTAAAAATAATTTTTTTCTGCATCTAACCCAGCCAATAGTTTTGGCCTAATACCACAGTTTGGCCACTCAGCTCTGCTCGGTTACCATCCATTGTTTTTTTGTGCAAACAACTCCAGAGTTGTGAATTAGTTAACCACCAAAATGAGTGGAAAAAGGCCTGCTGCTGGTGGAAAGGGGAATAGGCGTGTTGGGAAAGGGAAAAAAGGTTGTGTCCGTGGGGTAGGTGCAGAAGAAAGACCATCTTCCAGCCAAACTAAAATATCTACTTCTTTTAGCGGACAATGTGATAAGATCCCTTTCTTACGGCCACGCCAATCGCTACAAATTCCAGATGAGGCACAAAAACAGCAGGTGCTTCAACGGATATCAAGTGCTCCTTTAAGTAGGCTCTCCTCCACATCAACTTCAACATCACAAATACTCCAGTCCTCAAAGGTGTCACCCAAATCGCACTTGCTTCCTCACAGCTCCCAAATCTCCAGCTGCCCGTCTGAGTATGAGGTAGAACAGATGGTTGAGTCTGCAGAGCTGTTTACTCATACTATAGCCTGGGAATCAGAGGTCGACTCCAGCGCTTCTGTGAATACAGACGAGGAAATGATCTGCACTGATGCCCAGAATCTTTATGAGTCGGATCCAGGACCAGACGCAGAAGGTTCTGACCATAATGTAGACCCTCATTCCCAAACTGTAACTCCTGTTGGTGGAGACAATGAGGAAGACGATGATAAGACTCAAATACCTGATTGGAGCGACAACTTTAGTTTTTTGTCAGGGCAGGAACAGGTTGGCTCTGAGGACGACGGGTGTGATAACGCACAGGGTGATGATGATGAGGTCGGAGATCCCACTTACTGTCAACCCACAGTCAGTCAAGAGATGAGGTCAGCAGAGGAGGTGGAGGAAGATGCTAGTGACGACGAGGTCAGGTTGCGCCTTCCTGGACAGAGACGTAGTACTGGAAGCACGTCAACAACTGCATCCTCAAACACAACTCTGCCTCTCACCACAAGTCGTGGTGGCTCTTCAGGTCGCATGGGTGCTAAGCCTTGCATAGCCTGGGCATTTTTTCAGATCGATAAAGATGACCCAACTCGTGTTATCTGTAACATTTGTCAGCAAAAGCTAAGTAGAGGCCAAAAAATACATAGTTTGAGTACTTCATGCATGAACCGGCACATGGACATGAAGCATAAGTTGCAGTGGGAAGCTCAGTGTGCTACAATGCGGTCTAGCCGGCCGGGCCAACCACCGTCTGCCATATCTTGTGCATCCGCGGCCTCTTCATCCTCTGTGACTGGGGGACAGCAGTCACACCTGTTTTGGGGCGCAGACCTGCCACCTCTTTACCCGCAACAGCCAGCGTGATTGGCAGGTCATCATTTTCTTTGGAGGTGGTAACACCAGCTGGTCTTGAGCGCTGTCCGACATCGATAGCACCACCTTTGGATCAAGGCAACCTAACATGTCCACCTGCATCTTCCTCACAGACCGGCAGTTTGCCGGGGACACCCTTATCAACCCCGTCTAAGCACAATAGCCAGCCCTCGGTCCCTCAGATGTGGACAAGTAAAAGACCATTTCCTCCTAGCCATGAGAAAGCTAAGAGGTTGAATTTCACCATCTGCAAGCTCTTGGCTACAGAAATGCTGCCTTTCCGCCTGGTGGACACAGAGGATTTTCGAGACCTTATGTCCGTCGCAGTGCCCCAGTACCAGATGCCCAGTCGGCACTACTTCTCAAAGAAAGGTGTGCCTGCGCTCCACCAGCATGTCGCACACAACATCACCGCTTCTTTGAGAAACTCTGTGTGTGACAGGGTGCATTTCACCACAGACACTTGGACGAGTAGGCATGGACAGGGGCGTTACATGTCGCTGACTGGGCACTGGGTAACTATGGTGACAGCAGGACAAGGGGCTGCTGTCCAAGTCTTGCCGTCCCCACGAGTTGTGCGTCAATCCTCTTTATGTCATTTTTCCTCCACTGCTTCTGCCTCCTCAACCTCCTCTCGGTCTTCCACCTGCACCCAAAGCCTGTCTGGTCATGCCACAAGCTTTCTAACTGCGCAGAAGGGATCCTGCACACCTACTTACTATGCTGGCAGTAGGGCTCAATGTCATCAGGCGGTTTTTACATTGAAATGTCTGGGAAATGTGAGTCACACAGCTGAGGAGTTGTGGTCAGCTCTGGAGAACCAATTTCATGAATGGTTGTCTCCACTGGACCTGAAACCAGGGAAGGCCGTGTGCGACAATGCTGCAAACCTGGGTGCGGCCCTTCGCCGGGGCAATGTCACACACGTGCCTTGTATGGCTCACGTGTTGAACCTGGTTGTCCAGCAATTTTTAGCCCACTATCCCAGACTAGATGGCCTTCTGCAGAGGGCTTGGTCGCTGTGTGCTCACTTCCGCCGTTCGCATCCCGCAGCTCAGCGACTTACATCTCTACAGAAGTCGTTGGGCCTGCCACTTCACCGGCTAAAATGCGATGTGCCTACCCGGTGGAATTCAACTCTGCACATGTTGCAGCGACTGTGGCAGCACCGACAAGCCCTGGTGCAATACGTTCTGACGTATAGCCTGGGCCAACGAGATTCAGAGGTGGGGCAAATCACGCTGGAGGAGTGGTCTCAGATCAGGGACCTATGCACCCTTCTGCACAGTTTTGAAATGACGACGAAGATGTTTAGTGCTGACGATGCCATTATCAGCATGACTATTCCGGTGATCTACATGCTGGAGCACATGTTAAACAGAATTCGGAGTCAGGTGGTGGCACAAGAGGAGGTGGAGGAAGTAGAGGAGGAGGAGTTGTATGCGGAAGGGCTAACATCTGCAAGGTCCAGACGGTCGGCAGCACCAAGGCGGCAGGCATGTGAGGGTGGGGGAGATGATTTTACCAGGGCGCATGGTAGCAGCCAAACTAGTGAGGAAGGTGCAGGAGCCCAGGAAGAAGTGGAGGACGAACTGATGGAAGACTCATCAGATGAGGGAGACCTTGATCACATTTCTGTTGTGCGAGGTTGGGGGGAGAGGACAGAGGAAGGAAGCATGATTGCTACCTCGCCACCAACACAACAGGGACTTGGTGCTCCTGGATGCGCAACACACATGAGTGCCTTCTTGCTGCACTACCTGCAACATGACCCTCGAATTGTGAGAATTAGAAATAATCCTGACTACTGGGTTGCCACACTGTTAGATCCCCGGTACAAAAGTAAATTTGCAGAAATTATTCCTGCCATAGAAAGGGATGCACGCATGCAGGAGTATCAGCAGAGACTGTTGCAGAATCTTACATGTGCTTTTCCACAAAATACCAGTGGTGCACGTAGTGAATCTCACAGTTCCAACTTGCCAACCGTGGGACCGTCAAGTGTTCAGCACTCAAACCGTAACAGAACCACAGTATCTGCTGGTAACATCAATTTTGCGGAATCATTTCACCACTTTTTTAGCCCATCCTTTGCAAGGCCACAGGAGACAAGAAGTCTGACACATAGTCAACGCCTAGAGACGATGGTACAGGAGTATCTCCAAGTAAACATTGAAGCCACGACTGTGTCACTGGACCCTTGCTCTTTTTGGGCTTCCAATCTGGATGAATGGCCGGAGCTAGCCACTTACGCCTTGGAGATCTTGTCATGCCCCGCAGCCAGCGTTCTGTCTGAACGTGTGTTCAGCGCTGCTGGTGGTGTGCTGACAGATAAGCGCACGCGGCTCTCCACTGATAATGTAGACAGACTCACGTTCATAAAAATGAACAAATCATGGATCCGAAAAGACTTTTCTACCCCTGTGTCATCCTGGGGAGAGTAAAAGCTTGATGATTGGTTAAAATCACCCTACCAACCGTTTTAAGCTTTCAAATTACTAATCATGTTTATCTGTATCTTGACTGGAAAATAATTTGGGCTTTGTAGCAGTGTGCAGCACTGATCCTATTAGGCCATCTATAATAAGCTTCACCAGATTTAAAATTAAAAATAATTTTTAGCTGCATCTAGCCCGGAAAATAATTTTGGGGCTCCGAGATGCGCAAGACACATAAGTGCCTTCTTGCTGCACTACCTGCAGCATGACCCTCATATTGTCAGAATTCGAAGTAATCATGACTACTGGGTTGCCACACTCTTAGATCCCCCAAACTTTTCGATCAACCTTTTCATTTTAATAAAGACCAAAAAAATGGTCATTTTTGAAATTATAAGCATTAGCAGGTTGTTAGAAACTGAAATCAAACAGTTTTCAACTCAAAACTTTATTCTAGGTGATGTTACATTTTCACATAGGACCCCTTGTTCGAAAGGAGCTTCTGAACTCTCTCGTCCATTGAATTTGTCAGGTTTTGGATGGTTTCTGCTTCAATTGTTTTGCATGAGGACAGAATACCCTCCCAGAGCTGTTGCTTAGATGTGAACTGCCTCCCGCCATCATAGACACTCCTTTTAATGATGCTCCAAAGGTTCTGAATGGGGTAGAGGTCAGGGGAGCATGGGGGTCACACCATAAGTTTGTCCCCTTTTATGCCCATATCAGCCAGAGATGCAGATGTTTTATGTGCAGCATGAGATGGTGCATTATCATGCAGAAAAATGATCTTGCTGTGAAATACACGGTTCTTCTTCTTGAACCATGGCAGGAAGTGCTGTTTGAGAAAATCCACATACATTATGGAGTTCATCTTTAGCGCCTTCAGGGATCCTAAAGGGGCCGACAATCTCTCTCCCCATGATTCCAGCCCAAAACATTACTCCACCTCCTCCTTGTTGGCGCTGTATCCGTGTTTGCGTGGGGTGTCCATCAACCAGCCATCCTCCACTCCATCCATCTGGACCATCGAGCGCTGCACGGCACTCATCCGTGAACAAAACAGTTTTGAAATCAGTCTTCATGTAATGTTTGGCCCACTGGAGCCGTTTCTGCTTGTGTGAAGTGGATAGAGGAGGTCGACAGGATGGCATATGCACAGCTGCAAACCTCTGAAGGACCCTGCATCTTGTTGTTCGGGGGACGTTGGAGGCACAAGCAGCTTCAAAAACTTGTCTGCTGCTATGACAAGGCTTTTTTGCCGCTGCTGTTTCAACCTGACGTAATTGCCTGTAGGAAAGAGTCCTCAATTTGCCCTTATAAGCACGAACACGTGTGTATTGTGAATCAGCTACATACTTCTTGATTGCCAAGACACTTCATCCTGATCATCGCACAATGTTGATTGTAGTCATGCCTTGACCTAAACACTCCACAATTTGTTGCTTCTCAGCAGCCGACACATCCTTTTTCTTTCCCATTTTGGCAGAAAATGTAGGCTGCTTAATAATGTGAGAGAGCCTTCTTAAGTAGTCTTGCCTTTCATTGGACACACCTGCCAAACTAATTAGCACAGGTGTCTGCAATTGCTTACAGTGATATAAAGAGCCCTGACACACATCACCATCAATGAGTTTAACTGACAAACAAACAAATTCTTCCCTTATCACTCCTAAACACTTTTTGCATAATAATTTGGAACGCGGTGTACATGTGCTTTTCCACAAAACACCAGTGGTTCACGTAGTGAATCTTACAGTTCTAACTTGCCAACCGTGGTCTGTATGGAATTGTTCAATAAAGGGCCCAAAATTAAGATAACATAGATGGGAGAGGTCTCTATGAATAGGAATTCCTAAGTATTTGATACCCTGTGAGGGCCAGGCAAAGGGAAAGTTGGACTGGATGGAATCCTATATGGATTTAGGGAGGGAGACATCGAGGGCCTCAGACTTCGCTGCATTGATTTTAAAATTTTACCATGTAACAAAGTGATCTATTTCAGCCATAACAGCAGGGATGGATATATGTGATTGAGTGATATATACTAGGACATCATCAGCAAATAGAGAGCACTTGTACTCGGTGCCTCCCACCTCAATCCACCTAATATTGGGGTTATGGCGAATTGATGAGAGCAGGTGCTCTGTCACTAGGATGTATAAGAGAGTGGACAGAGGACATCCCTGCCTTGTCCCATTGGTGATTGTGAAAGGTGATGAAAATGTTCTGACGCACCCCCTGGGCCTTGGGACACCCGGAGCCGGACCCTTTTTGGTGGATGCTGGTGGTTGTAGTCTTCGTGGCGGCGATCCGGTTCCGTGGCTCAGGGCGGTCAAACCAGTGGCGGAACTATTTATGTGGTTTTGATGTTTAAATGTCCGACTACGCCACCCGTGGATTGCGGTCAGAGTGAACCGCCGCTACAGGGCAGACCGCTAAGGCTGGTGTTGTGGGTGCAGCAGAGCGTAGCATAACTCCCCACGGGAGGAGTATAGCCTCAGGGCAGTGTATGCGGAGGATGGGGGTGATGGTGCAGGGCAGCAACAGTAACGACACGGAGTCAGTGATGCAGTTCAGGGCCTTTACTCACAGTTCTTATTATCCAGACCACGTCTGCAGGTAACGGCTGCCCACGTCGTACTGTGCTCACCAGGTGAGGGGCTCAGACAACTCTCAGATAACTTTGGAGCGCTTCACAGGACCCCCTTTGTGTTTCCTTTGTCTGGCCTTTCTTACCAACACTTCTGTCCGGCTGCCTCGGGCCTCCTCTTGGTAAACTTGGCGCCAGTTTCCCTGACCCTATGTGGTGCCTTCCTAGCGGGTGGAGCAAGGGGCTGCGCCACATAAAATGTCAGAGCCTCCGGTTTCTAGCTGAGGGTCGTTTCCTGCCTCCACTAGTTCGGGGACCGGTCTCCCCCTTTGGCCTGACCCCTCCACGCAGGTGGATTCGGGCGTGCGGTGGCGACTCGCCCGTCCGCACCCCTGGGATCCCTTCATTCCTCGTTCCTGGAGCCTTCTCCGCTCCTCTTCCTTCCTTCTCCCTCTTGCAGGCCTGGGCCTGTGTTACTAGGCCCGCCTCCGGAGCAGAGCTCATGCAGAGCCCCTGCTCCCTGCCACTTCTGCTCAGACTTCTCTGCACTGAACTAAGATGGTGCCCACCTTTTATACTCCCTTCTCAATGCACCCAGGAACTGCTTCCTCCCTGCTCCTGCACTGCAGGGTTCCCCTTCCTCAGTGTTCCCTCCCCCCACTCCAACCAGGGACAGGGACTGTCGTGCCCATCTCAGGGGCATATTGGTCGCCCTGCCCCACGGCAATGTGGTGTAATGCATGCAGGTGTCGGGTCCTGATCCACACTCCATCCTTATCTGAGAGTGAGATATCACACCTCTGGGTGAGGTGCAATACGTCTGTAGCAACCGAGCCCTCGGTGCTACAGTTCCATTTATCTTCAGCCTAGGTGACGTATTGTGATACAGGGCCGTGATTTTGGCTATAAAAGGGTCCCCTAGACCCCTACCCCAAGCTTTTTAAGAGAATCATATATGGCGTGCCAGGAGACTCTATGGAATGCTTTCTCAGCATCCAACGAGAGTATCTACTTACAAATTTTTAACTGCATCTAGCCCAGGAAATACTTTGTGCCTAGTAGCAGTGTCTGCTAGTCAGCGGATTATCCCGGCTGTTAAGCAAGCTACACCACCTGTAGTTTGGACACTTAATTTTTTCAAAGGAAATGCTTCGGGACCACGGGATACTTAGTGAAGAGCATCAGGAGGCACCCCAAGGCATAGGGGCTGGGACTGGCACTAGGATGCCTTGCGGTGGACAGCCGAGCTCGATCCTTATAAAAGCTTTTTAACTGCAGCAGCTTTAGTGGACGCTACTGGAGCTGGAATTACGCGGCTGCTGGCATGAGACTTGCCCTCCAATAGATCCTTGTAAATGGATTTAAAGTGTATTCATTCAAATTAGAGGGACAATTTAAATTAAAAAGCTTAGAGCTGCCTCCACCACAGGGGGGCTCTCTCGACCCACCAGTGGACAGGCACCAGTATTGGGAGAGGGGGGCTGGCCGTCAGGGTTCACCGCGGCTCTGGCACAAACCCGGCGACACGGAGGTGGCACGGGCAGGAGCGGACTGGCCGTCTCGGCTTCTCACTTTTTGGATTTTAGAAGGGCATGACATGCCTATATCTGTGTCTCCCCCTCCTTTTACTCCTCCACCTCTTTTCTTTTCGCATGACTATATGTACTTGTCACTTTTCCATGTGTTAGTTGTGTCTTCTGAGCAGTTTGTCAGCTTTTGGACACCTTTGAAGGTGTTTTCTATGTGTTTCTATGTGTTTTTGTTTGCCTGCCATTGGTTTTAACGGTGTTCGAAGGTGTTCGACGAACAGTTCGACGAACAGTTCGGCGAACACACGGGTGTTCGACGAACCGAACCGAACTCGAACACTACGGGGGTGGCTCAACACTAGTCAGGTGGTGGCACAAGAGGAGGTGGAGGAAGTAGAGGAGGAGGAGTTGTATGCGGAAGGGCTAACATCTGCAAGGTCCAGAAGGTCGGCAGCACCAAGGCGGCAGGCATGTGAGGGTGGGGGAGATGGTTTTACCAGGGCGCATGGTAGCAGCCAAACTAGTGAGGAAGGTGCAGGAGCCCAGGAAGAAGTGGAGGACGAACTGATGGAAGACTCATCAGATGAGGGAGACCTTGATCACATTTCTGTTGTGCGAGGTTGGGGGGAGAGGACAGAGGAAGGAAGCATGATTGTTACCTCGCCACCAACACAACAGGGACTTGGTGCTCCTGGATGCGCAACACACATGAGTGCCTTCTTGCTGCACTACCTGCAACATGACCCTCGAATTGTGAGAATTAGAAATAATCCTGACTACTGGGTTGCCACACTGTTAGATCCCCGGTACAAAAGTAAATTTGCAGAAATTATTCCTGCCATAGAAAGGGATGCACGCATGCAGGAGTATCAGCAGAGACTGTTGCAGAATCTTACATGTGCTTTTCCACAAAATACCAGTGGTGCACGTAGTGAATCTCACAGTTCCAACTTGCCAACCGTGGGACCGTCAAGTGTTCAGCACTCAAACCGTAACAGAACCACAGTATCTGCTGGTAACATCAATTTTGCGGAATCATTTCACCACTTTTTTAGCCCATCCTTTGCAAGGCCACAGGAGACAAGAAGTCTGACACATAGTCAACGCCTAGAGACGATGGTACAGGAGTATCTCCAAGTAAACATTGAAGCCACGACTGTGTCACTGGACCCTTGCTCTTTTTGGGCTTCCAATCTGGATAAATGGCCGGAGCTAGCCACTTACGCCTTGGAGATCTTGTCATGCCCCGCAGCCAGCGTTCTGTCTGAACGTGTGTTCAGCGCTGCTGGTGGTGTGCTGACAGAAAAGCGCACGCGGCTCTCCACTGATAATGTAGACAGACTCACGTTCATAAAGATGAACAAATCATGGATCCGAAACGACTTTTCTACCCCTGTGTCATCCTGGGGAGAGTAAAAGCTTGATGATTGGTTAAAATCACCCTACCAAACGTTTTAAGCTTTCAAATTACTAATCATGTTTATCTGTATCTTGACTGGAAAATAATTTGGGCTTTGTAGCAGTGTGCAGCACTGATCCTATTAGGCCATCTATAATAAGCTCCACCAGATTTAAAATTAAAAATAATTTTTAGCTGCATCTAGCCCGGAAAATAATTTTGGGGCTCCGAGATGCGCAAGACACATAAGTGCCTTCTTGCTGCACTACCTGCAGCATGACCCTCATATTGTCAGAATTCGAAGTAATCATGACTACTGGGTTGCCACACTCTTAGATCCCCCAAACTTTTCGATCAACCTTTTCATTTTAATAAAGACCAAAAAAATGGTCATTTTTGAAATTATAAGCATTAGCAGGTTGTTAGAAACTGAAATCAAACAGTTTTCAACTCAAAACTTTATTCTAGGTGATGTTACATTTTCACATAGGACCCCTTGTTCGAAAGGAGCTTCTGAACTCTCTCGTCCATTGAATTTGTCAGGTTTTGGATGGTTTCTGCTTCAATTGTTTTGCATGAGGACAGAATACCCTCCCAGAGCTGTTGCTTAGATGTGAACTGCCTCCCGCCATCATAGACACTCCTTTTAATGATGCTCCAAAGGTTCTGAATGGGGTAGAGGTCAGGGGAGCATGGGGGTCACACCATAAGTTTGTCACCTTTTATGCCCATATCAGCCAGAGATGCAGATGTTTTATGTGCAGCATGAGATGGTGCATTATCATGCAGAAAAATGATCTTGCTGTGAAATACACGGTTCTTCTTCTTGAACCATGGCAGGAAGTGCTGTTTGAGAAAATCCACATACATTATGGAGTTCATCTTTAGCGCCTTCAGGGATCCTAAAGGGGCCGACAATCTCTCTCCCCATGATTCCAGCCCAAAACATTACTCCACCTCCTCCTTGTTGGCGCTGTAGCTGTGTTTGCGTGGGGTGTCCATCAACCAGCCATCCTCCACTCCATCCATCTGGACCATCGAGCGCTGCACGGCACTCATCCGTGAACAAAACAGTTTTGAAATCAGTCTTCATGTAATGTTTGGCCCACTGGAGCCGTTTCTGCTTGTGTGAAGTGGATAGAGGAGGTCGACAGGATGGCGTATGCACAGCTGCAAACCTCTGAAGGACCCTGCATCTTGTTGTTCGGGGGACGTTGGAGGCACAAGCAGCTTCAAAAACTTGTCTGCTGCTATGACAAGGCTTTTTTGCCGCTGCTTTTTCAACCTGACGTAATTGCCTGTAGGAAAGAGTCCTCAATTTGCCCTTATAAGCACGCACACGTGTGTACTGTGAATCAGCTACATACTTCTTGATTGCCAAGACACTTCATCCTGATCATCGCACAATGTTGATTGTAGTCATGCCTTGACCTAAACACTCCACAATTTGTTGCTTCTCAGCAGCCGACACATCCTTTTTCTTTCCCATTTTGGCAGAAAATGTAGGCTGCTTAATAATGTGAGAGAGCCTTCTTAAGTAGTCTTGCCTTTCATTGGACACACCTGCCAGACTAATTAGCACAGGTGTCTGCAATTGCTTACAGTGATATAAAGAGCCCTGACACACATCACCATCAATGAGTTTAACTGACAAACAAACAAATTCTTCCCTTATCACTCCTAAACACTTTTTGCATAATAATTTGGAACGCGGTGTACATGTGCTTTTCCACAAAACACCAGCGGTTCACGTAGTGAATCTTACAGTTCTAACTTGCCAACCGTGGTCTGTATGGAATTGTTCAATAAAGGGCCCAAAATTAAGATAACATAGATGGGAGAGGTCTCTATGAATAGGAATTCCTAAGTATTTGATACCCTGTGAGGGCCAGGCAAAGGGAAAGTTGGACTGGATGGAATCCTATATGGATTTGGGGAGGGAGACATCGAGGGCCTCAGACTTTGCTGCATTGATTTTAAAATTTTACCATGTAACAAAGTGATCTATTTCAGCCATAACAGCATGGATGGATATATGTGATTGAGTGATATATACTAGGACATCATCAGCAAATAGAGAGCACTTGTACTCGGTGCCTCCCACCTCAATCCACCTAATATTGGGGTTATGGCGAATTGATGAGAGCAGGTGCTCCGTCACTAGGATGTATAAGAGAGGGGACAGAGGACATCCCTGCCTTGTCCCATTGGTGATTGTGAAAGGTGATGAAAATGTTCTGACGCACCCCCTGGGCCTTGGGACACCAGGAGCCGGACCCTTTTTGGTGGATGCTGGTGGTTGTAGTCTTCGTGGCGGCGACCCGGTTCCGTGGCTCAGGGCGGTCAAACCAGTGGCGGAACTATTTATGTGGTTTTGATGTTTAAATGTCCGACTACGCCACCCGTGGATTGCGGTCAGAGTGAACCGCCGCTACAGGGCAGACCGCTGAGGCTGGTGTTGTGGGTGCAGCAGAGCGTAGCATAACTCCCCACGGGAGGAGTATAGCCTCAGGGCAGTGTATGCGGAGGATGGGGGTGATGGTGCAGGGCAGCAGCAGTAACGACACGGAGTCAGTGATGCAGTCCAGGGCCTTTACTCACAGTTCTTATTATCCAGACCACGTCTGCAGGTAACGGCTGCCCACGTCGTACTGTGCTCACCAGGTGAGGGGCTCAGACAACTCCCAGATAACTTTGGAGCACTTCACAGGACCCCCTTTGTGTGTCCTTTGTCTGGCCTTTCTTACCAACACTTCTGTCCGGCTGCCTCGGGCCTCCTCTTGGTAAACTTGGCGCCAGTTTCCCTGACCCTATGTGGTGCCTTCCTAGCTGGTGTAGCGAGGGGCTGCGCCACATAAAATGTCAGAGCCTCCGGTTTCTAGCTGAGGGTCGTTTTCTGCCTCCACTAGTTCGGGGACCGGTCTCCCCCTTTGGCCTGACCCCTCCTCGCAGGTGGATTCGGGCGTGCGGTGGCGACTCGCCCGTCCGCACCCCTGGGATCCCTTCATTCCTCGTTCCTGGAGCCTTCTCCGCTCCTCTTCCTTCCTTCTCCCTCTTCCAGGCCTGGGCCTCTGTTACTAGGCCCGCCTCCGGAGCAGAGCTCATGCAGAGCCCCTGCTCCCTGCCACTTCTGCTCAGACTTCTCTGCACTGAACTAAGATGGTGCCCCCCTTTTATACTCCCTTCTCAATTCACCCAGGAACTGCTTCCTCCCTGCTCCTGCACTACAGGGTTCCCCTTCCTCAGTGTTCCCTCCCCCCACTCCAGCCAGGGACAGGGACTGTCGTGCCCATCTCAGGGGCATATTGGTCGCCCTGCCCCACGGCAATGTGGTATAATGCATGCAGGTGTCGGGTGCTGATCCACACTCCATCCTTACCTGAGAGTGAGATATCACACCTCTGGGTGAGGTGCAATACGTCTGTAGCAACCGAGCCCTCAGGGTGCTACAGTTCCATTTATCTTCAGCCTAGGTGACGTATTGCGATACAGGGCCGTGATTTTGGCTATAAAAGGGTCCCCTAGACCCCTACCCCAAGCTTTTTAAGAGAATCATATATGGCGTGCCAGGAGACTCTATGGAATGCTTTCTCAGCATCCAACGAGAGTATCTAATTACAAATTTTTAACTGCATCTAGCCCAGGAAATACTTTGTGCCTAGTAGCAGTGTCTGCTAGTCAGCGGATTATCCCGGCTGTTAAGCAAGCTACACCACCTGTAGTTTAGACACTTAATTTTTTCAAAGGAAATGCTTCGGGACCATGGGATACTCAGTGAAGAGCATCAGGAGGCACCCCAAGGCATAGGGGCTGGGACTGGCAGTAGGATGCCTTGCGGTGGACAGCCGAGTTCGATCCTTATAAAAGCTTTTTAACTGCAGCAGCTTTAGTGGACGCTACTGGAGCTGGAATTACGCGGCTGCTGGCATGAGACTTGCCCTCCAATAGATCCTTGTAAATGGATTTAAAGTGTATTCATTCAAATTTAAGAGACAATTTAAATTAAAAAGCTTAGAGCTGCCTCCACCACAGGGGGGCTCGCTCGACCCACCAGCGGACAGGCACCAGTATTGGGAGAGGGGGGCTGGCCATCAGGGTTCACCGCGGCTCTGGCACAAACCCGGCGACACGGAGGTGGCACGGGCAGGAGCAGACTGGCCGTGTCGGCTTCTCACTTTTTGGATTTTAGAAGGGCATGACATGCCTATATCTGTGTCTCCCCCTCCTTTTACTCCTCCACCTCTTTTCTTTTCGCATGACTATATGTACTTGTCACTTTTCCATGTGTTAGTTGTGTCTTCTGAGCAGTTTGTCAGCTTTTGGACACCTTTGAAGGTGTTTTCTATGTGTTTCTATGTGTTTTTGTTTGCCTGCCATTGGTTTTAACGGTGTTCGAAGGTGTTCGACAAACAGTTCGACGAACAGTTCGGCGAACACACGGGTGTTCGACGAACCGAACCGAACTCGAACACTACGGATGTGGCTCAACACTAATTACAACCCACTATAGGACATTTTGATTTAAAATGTTGAAATTCATCCATGTCACGTGTGTGATGATACATTAAAACAAGGCCTGCAGCACCAGGGGTTAAGCTTATATTTTTTAATGGTCAAGCGCATTGTAGCTCTTGGTTATGTAGTCAGCAAATGTGTAAGTTACCATCATTGCAACGCATATACAGTCACATAATTTCCAGTTTATTTTAATGTGCGGTCAACTGTATGACAAAAATCTGTTCCTACCAGAAAACGATCAGCAATTTTATTACCTGCTGATGAAAGATCTTTTCTTTAATAATTTAGTTATATTTTACAGCTTTAGATTTTAATATGTGTTTTGTTGTTAGCTAATTACCACTTTAATTTGCCCTGAAGCCTGGCTCATTAACCCTTTCAGTCCCCAGTGTCAATTTATGAGATAATAACTCTGGAACACTTCAACATATCCAAGTGATTGTGAGAATGTTTTTTCATAACATGTTGTACTTCATTTATTGATAAATTTAGGTCGATATGATATGTGTTTATTTATGAAAGTATCGAAATTTCAACAAAAAATTTGAACATTTTGCAATTTTCAATCTTTAATTTTTTTATGCCCTTAAATCACATAGTTGGACAGCAAAAAAATAGATAATAAATAAAATTTCCCACAAGTCTACTTTTTTTGTTAGGAAGTTACAAGGGTTAAAAGTTTTTAGCAAATTCTCATTTTTCCAACAAAATTTACAAATCCACTTTTTGTAAGAGATCACATCACATTTGAAGTCACTTTAATTGCCTATGTAACAGAAAAAACTGACGGCACTTCCAAAACAAGAAATAGGTGTGAACAAGTGCTTACTATGAGAAGCTACCTCCATATACAATTAACAAATAAAGTAGCACTCTGCAACGCTAAGTATGTAAATAAGAAGTATGAAATATGAATAGCATTACTGCTGTAGAAAATAGAAATAAATTAGGAATTTTAGCACATGTAAATATGAAGTATGAAATCTTAATAGCATTACTGCTGCAGAAAATAGAAATCAATGAGAAATCTTAGCACATAAATTTGCCAATTCATGTGTAAATGACAGCCGCGGTAAGGACCTTACATTCCTCATTTATTTCTATTTTTTAGAGCAGTAATGCTATTCATATTTCATACTTCTTATTTACATACTTAGTGCTGCAGTGTGCTACTTTATTATTATTTATTTATATGGAGGTAGCTTCCCATAGTAAGCACCTGTTCACATCTATTTCTTGTATTGGAAGTGCCGTCAGTTTTTTCCTGTTTCTATGTTTACGCTTTGACTGAGCACTCCACCCCCATGCCACAGGTGGTTTTAATTGCAGCAGGAATTTACTTTCCCACACATAAGCAGACGGATGTCCCTTAGAGAGGCATTAACATTGGTAGGGTCCTGACATTGAGAAACGCCTTACCACGACTGTCAGGTACACATGAATTGGCCAATTTATGCGCTAAGATGCCTCATTGATTTCTATTTTCTACAGCAGTAATGCTACTCAGATTTCATACTTCTTATTTACCTACTTAGCATTGCAGAGTGCTACTTTATTTTTTAATTGCCTATGTGACAGAAAATACCGAAGTGACATCATTTTAAAAATTACACCCCCCAAAGTGCTCAAAACTACATTCAAGAAGATTATTATTCTTTAGGGGCTTCATCAGAATTAAAGCCATGTGGAAGGAAAAAATGAAAATTTTCCTTTTTCCCACAAAAATATTGATTTAGCCCCAAATTTTGCATTTTCAAGAGAGAAAATGGACAATACAATTTGTTGTGAAGTTTCTCCTGAGAATGCCGATACCTCATATTTGGTGAAAAACTAATGTTTGGGTGCACACAGGGGTGAAAGCACTATTTGACCTTTATAGCGCAAAATTGGCTGGAATAGAAAGGGGATGCTATGTCGCGTGTGGAGAATCCCTGATATGCCTAAACAGTGGAAAAACCCCTCAAGTGACCCCATTTTGGAAACTACACTCCTCAAGGAACTTATCTAAAAGATTGTTTGCACCTTCACAGAATTTTATAACATCAAGCCGTGAAAATGAAAAATTAAATTTTTCCTGCAAAAATGTTGCTTTAGCCACAGATTTTTCGTTTTCACACCATATGTTGTGTGATTTCTCTTGAGTAAACTGATACTCTATATGTGAGGGAAAACTACTGTTTGTGCAGGGCTCAGAAGGGAAGGAGCGCCAATTGAATTTTGTAGTGTAATTTTGGCTGGAATAGATTGCGAATGCCATGTCATATTTGAAGAGCAGATTACATGCCAAAACAGCAGAAACCTCCACAAGTGACCCCATTTTGGAAACTACACCTCTTGAGGAATTAATCTAAAGGTGTAGTGAGCATTCTTAACTCTCAAGCAATTCAAATAATTGTATAACATTGGGCTGAGTCAATGGAAAATTAACATTTTTTCTACTAAAATTTAGCTTTAGCCCCAAGTTTTTAATTTTCAAAAGGGGTAATATTAGAAAATGGATCATACAATTTGTTATGCAATTTCTCCTACGAATACGACGGTACCCCATATGTGGTCATAAACTACTTTTGAGGCACAGAAAGTTCAAAAGTGAAGGAGCGCCACATTGGAGTGCAGATTTTGCTGGAATGGTTTGAGGGTGCCATGTCACATTGGCAGAGCCCCTGAGGTGCCAGAACAGCAGAACCCCTCATAAGTGACAAACTACACATCTCAATGAATTTATCTATGGGTGCAGTTAGCATATTAACACCACATGTGCCTCACAGAATAATTACATTTTTACCACTAAAATGTTGTTTTAGCTCCAAGTTTTTAATTTTTAAAAGGGCTAATAGGAGAAAATGGACCTCACAGTTGGTTATGCAATTTCTCCTGAGTGCTCCAATAGCCTACATGTTATTGAGAACTACTTTTCAGGCACAGAGGAAATCTCAGAAGGAAAGAAGAACCATATTGTAGAGCAGATTTGGCTGTTATGGTTTGCAGGTGCCATGACCAATTGGAAGAGCCACTGAGGTGCTAGAACATCAGAACCTCCCATAAGTGACCCCATTTTACAAACTACACCTCTCAATGAATTCGTCTAAGGATGCAGTGATCATATTGACATCACTGGTGTGTCACAGAATTTGATGCAATTGGGCAGTGAAGAAAAATAGATTACATTCCCCCCCAAAAAAAAAATTTAACCTCAGATTTTACTTTTTCACATAGGGAAATGAGTAAAAATAGCAGCTAAATGTGTCACACAATTTCTGCTAAACTTGGTAATATCACATACAGGTGCTTCTCACAAAATTAGAATATCATCAAAGAGTTAATTTATTTCTATTCTTCAATACAAAAAGTGAAACGTATATATTATATAGAGCCATTACAAACAGAGTGATCTATTTCAAGTGTTTATTTCCGTGAATGTTGATAATTATGGCTAACAGCCAATGAAAACACAAAAGTCATTATCTCAGTAAATTAGAATAATTAACAAAAAACACCTGCAAAGGCTTCCGATGCATTAAAAAAGGTCCCTTAGTCTGCTTCAGTAAGCTCCACGATCATGGAGAAGACTGCTGACTTGACAGATGTCCAGAAGTCAGTCATTGACACACTCCACAAGGAAGGTAAGTCACAAAAGATCATTGCTAAAGAAGCTGGTTGTTCACAGAGTGCTGTATCCAAGCATATTAATGGAAAGTTGAGTAGAAGGAAAAAGTGTTGCAGGAAAAGGTGCACAAGCAACCGGGATAACCACAGCCTTGAAAGGATTGCTAAGAAAAGGCCATTCAAAAATTTGGGGGAGATTCACAAGAAGTGGACTGCTGCTGGAGTCATTGCTTCAAGAGCCACCACACACAGACGTATCCAGGACATGGGCTACAAGTGTCACATTCCTTGTGTCAAGCCACTCATGACCAATAGACAATGCCAGAAGCATCTTACCTGGTCCAAGCAGAAAAAGACCTGGACTGTTGCTCAGTGGTCCAAGGTGTTGTTTTCATAGGAAAGTAATTTTTCATTTCATTGGAAATCGAGGTCCCAGAGTCTAGAGGAAGAGTAGAGAGGCACTCAATCCAAGCTGCTTGAGGTATAGTGTGAAGTTTCCATGATGGTTTGGGGAGCCATGTCATCTGCTGGTGTAGGTCCACTGTGTTTTATCCAGACCAAAGTCAGTGCAGCTGTCTACCAGGAAATTTTAGAGTCCTTCATGATTCCCTCTGCCAACAAGCTTTCTGGAGATGGAAATTTCTTTCTCCAGCAGGACTTGGCACCTGTCCACACTGCCAAAAGTACCAATACCTGGTTTAAAAACAACTTTATCACTGTGCTTGATTGGCCAACAAATCCGACCGACCTTAACCCCAAAGAGAATTTATGGGGTATTGTCAAGAGGAAGATGAGACACACCAGACCCAACAATGCAGACAAGCTGAAGGCTGCCATCAAAGCAACCTGGGCTTCCATAAAACCTCAGCAGTGCCCAGGCTGATCGCCTCCATGCCACGCTGCATTGATGCAGTAATTGATGCAAAAAAAAGCCCCGACCAAGTATTGAGTGCATTTACTGAACATACATTTCAGTAGACCAACATTTTGGATTTTAAAATCATTTTTCAAGCTGTTATTAAGTATTCTAATTTACTGGGATAATGACTTTTGTGTTTTCATAGGCTGTAAGCGATAATCATCAACATTACCAGAAATAAACACTTGAAATAGATCACTCTATTTGCAATGACTCTATATTATATATGAGTTTGACTTTTTGTATTGAAGAACTGAAATTAATTAACTTTTTGATGATATTCTAATTTTGTGAGAAGCACCTGTATGTGGCTGTATAGTATTGCTTAGTCATATGGCGAGACTCGGTAGGGATTGGACGTTATTTGACTCTTAGAGAATATATTATCATAGAATAGTTTGAGGACTCCATAAACAGAGCTGCTAAGTGCCAGATGAGCAGAATTCTTCCTCAAGTGATACCATTTTGGAAATAACACCTCTCTGGGATTTTATCTACAGGTGTAGTGACAATTTTGACAATTTCTAGAAACAAGCAGTAGTGGATGTTGTTGAGTGAAAATTACAATTCTGTCCATTGTAGTGCCCATAAATTGCAGTAGCCAGTATGTTGTAGTGCCCAGTAAATTGTAGTGCCTGTACATTTTAGTGCCCATACATTGTGTCCAGCTTGTGCTTCGGAAGACATGGACCCTGTAAGTTAGGCAGGCTCTCATCACTACAGAAATGTCAAACATGTGGACGCTAAATGTGGTTAAGGCACACTGTGGGGCTCAGAAGGGAGAGGGACATTTGGATTTGGGAGCACAGAATTTGATGGATTTCTTTTGGGCGACGAGGCACCATAGCGCTTTTCTAGAGCCTTTGTGCTACCAGTAATGTGGAGGCCCCCTATATTTTCATTAACAGAAGTCAGACTTGAGTGTGGACTTGCTTTTTTTGTAGATTGAGTTGAAGCTTTTGTTGGGAACATTTTGCATAACATTTTGGATCATGTTTATCCAGTGCTCTACGTTGAGCACTTACACCGGGGTTTACATCTAAATCTCTGAATGACGTGATTCAAATGAAACTCCTGAAGGATCCATTCACTTTAATGAGTTAGCAAAGTTACTCTGGACTTCGCCTGGCTTCTGTTCAGTGGTGTCCTTTTTTTCAGAGATGCACAAAACTGTGTTCGAACGCGCATTTATGTACGCTTAAAAAGATGGACACTGCCAGATCACTGGCCAGATGGCATCCACAGTGTCTCCATCTGCCTGATTATAGGGAGTCTTCCATCATGGGTTCTGTCTAAATCACGTATTTCAGAGATGCGCAGAGCACATGAAAAATGTGAGCCGAGCCCTGCTGCGATCTTTGGGAGCAAAATGAACAAATCAACAGCAGGTCAAGAAATGGTTCTATTTGTTTTTTATGCCATTACTCACTCGGTATAAGTGATTAGATTACTTTATTCTTCAGGTCAGTGCATTTACTGATTGATATATATTTCTATTTTTGTTATATTCGGCTGCTGTTGTACACAAAAAAATGCTTTTCATTTTTGCATGGCCATATTTTTACATCGCCATATTTTGAGAGCTATAATTTTTCTATATTTCTGCCAACTGAGTCTTGTCAAGGCTTGTTTTTTGCGGGACGACTTGATGTTTTTATTGATAGTATTTTCAGCACATAACTTTTTTTATTGCTTTCTATTCCAATTTTTGTGAGAGAGAATGAACAAAATCTAGTAATTCAGGATTTTTTTTAATGCCATTCACCATGTGGTAAAAGTGATAAGACAACGTTATTCTTTGGGTCAGTACAATTAAAGCCATGTCACATTTATATTATTTTTTTTTCATGCTTTGCCACTTTGACACAATAAAAACTATTTTATAGAAAAAAGAATTGTTTTTGCATCACCTTATTCTGAGAGCTATAACTTTTTTATTTCTCCACTGACGGAGCTGTATGGCAGCCTGTTTTTTTTCCTGGACAAGGTGGCGTGTTCAGCAATACCATTTATATTTTCATTAGATTTTTTGATCTTGTTTTATTTTACTTTTTCTGTAATTTTTTTTCTACACTTTTCATTAATTTTTTTATGGTGCTCACTGAAGGGTTAACTAATGTGACAGTTTTATAGGTTGGGTTGTTCCAGACATGGTGACATCAAATATGTGTATTTCTTAGTATAATATATATATATATATATATATATATATATATATATATATATATATATATATATATATTGTTTTATTCTTTATTTTGGGATTTTTAAAAAATATTATTTTTTTATCATCTTTTTTTTGCTTTTTCACTTAGTCCCTTTATGGGACTTTAACTTTTATTACTCTGATCACTGGTACAATGCATTGCAATGCACCAGCATTGCAATGCATTATACCTGTCAGTGCTGTACTGACAGAAGCCTCTTAGACCATGCTCCTGGCATGTTCTAACAGGCTTGCCATAGCTGGCTGATACAGAAGTCATCATGACAACCTCAGATTGGACACGATGACCCTTGAGGTCCCTTCCAACTCTAACATTCTATGTTTCTATGATTCGATGTTGACGTCGCAGAGGCACTAATCGGAAGAGAGAGGGATCTTCCTCCCTCTCCCAGCATTCTAAATGCTGCAATTGATATCGATCGTGGCATTTAAGGGTTAAGTGGCCCATGTCAGTGCGGTCACCTCTCCTGGCAGTGACAGCTGGGGTTCAACTTTAACGATTGCCATAGCGTACTCATACGTCAAAGGTCGGGAACCCCTATCCAACCATGAAGTATGGGTACGTCAAAGGTCGTGAAGTGGTTAATAATTGAAATAGGCTTTGCTTAACATATGGATCTCTAGTACCTGCATTAGTTGAGCTGGAAGTACACATATGGTAGTTTTAACTTGAACAGATATGTCTCTTGATTCTCTCATGCACATCATACAAGCTCAGTTATTAGAGCAGAGGTGTGTAAGCCTCTGCCAGAAACCTCTGAGTGCGGCTTATCTCCCCAAGAACCAAAAAAATCAGGCAGTTGAAATCCAATTACCCCATTTTTAGAAAGAGGGATCCACCAAATGTGTGAGTAAAATTCCTTATTTATTTGTTAAAATAGGACAAAAATAAATCATGGTCTACAGTGACATATTCATTATTTTGCTGAATATGTCACTGTCGTCCGTGATTTCTTTGTCTTATTTTAACCAATAAATAAGGAATATTACTTACACATGTGCTGGATTGCATTTTGGAATTTCCCAGGATCCTGGATGCTTCCTCCATCTTTCTAGCTTTACCTGTGAGCCGGCAGGTTCCTTGCACTGTGTATGAGTGGGACACCTAGGAATTATACTGGTGAGCTACATCTATTTTTGATTGTTTATTTTATAAACCCTTCTCTTCACTCCTGCAATTGTTGGGATGATTTTTTATATGGCAGGCTACTGTAGTTTCAAATAAACAAGCAGGTTTTGCCAATATTCGTCTAATGTACATGCCAACGTTAGATAACATACATTGGTACACTCTTGTGGCACACGAGAAAAGTTACATGTAAATACACCCTCATGACTCTTTTACATTGCAATATTTAGGCCAGCATTTTGTATCAGAAGAATAAAACAATCGGTAGAATAAGTATAATGTAGAGATTTAAAGCTCCTCTGTTTTTTTTTTAACTATTACTAACTTTGGTTTACAAATTCCGATGCAAAATATTGACTAAAATATTGCCATGTGAAGTCGCCTATTGCTGGAATTAGAGATCAGGAAATAAAATAAATTTTCTGTGAATCTCAATACCGCAAAGCCTCTAATTGCCTGGAAAAGACCCTTATAAGACTCTGAGATCTCCTAGTAATGTATGTAACCCTTTTTGAGCTCTTTAAACCCTTTACCACCTTGGGCTTTTCCATTTTCATTTTTTGCTCCCCTTCTTCCCAGAGCCATAACTTTTTTTATTTTTCCATCAATATGGCCACATGAGGGCTTGTTTTTTGCAGGATGAGTTGAACTCTTGAACAACAGCATTGATTTTACCATATAGTGTACTTGAAATTTGGAAAAAAATTCCAAATGCTGTGAAATTGCAAAAAAATTGGAATTCCATAATTGTTTTTTGCTTCTTTTTTTACTATATTCACTAAATGCTAAAACTGACTTGCCATTATGATTCTCCAGGTCATTGTAAGTTTGTAGATACCAAACATCTGTAGTTTATCTTTTATTTAAGTGGTGGAAGAAATCCAAAGTTTGTCCAAAAATAAAAAAAGGCGCAATTTTCTGAGACCCGTAAAGCCTCCATTTTTTTTAGATTTGAGGGCTTATTTTTTGCGCACTCAGCTGACATTTTTTTTATACCATTTTTGGATAGATAGGATGTTTTGATCGCCGTTTATTGCATTTTATTGCATTGTTGCAGTGACCAAAAAAAACGTAATTCTGGCATTTTGATTCCTTTTCTCGTTATGCTGTTTATCGATCGGATTGATTCTTTTTATGTATTGATAGATCGGGCATTTCTGAACTCGTCGACACCAAGTATGTGTATTTTTGATTTTTTTTAAATTGTTTTATTTTCTTCTTAGTCTCCATAGTCGACTTGAAGTTGCGATCATCTGATCGCCTGTGTTTCACATAGCAGGGCTTCAGACCTGCTATGTGTAACAAAAATGCTCATTTGCTATGACAACGACAGGGGTCTCCTGCAGACCCCGGGTTGTCATGCCAACCTATCGGCAGCCTGCGATCAT
Organism: Phyllobates terribilis; assembly: GCF_046119375.1. Lineage (NCBI taxonomy): Eukaryota > Metazoa > Chordata > Amphibia > Anura > Dendrobatidae > Phyllobates > Phyllobates terribilis. The sequence continues at coordinate 366,570,550 of NW_027362763.1, read as the reverse complement.
GTAACGGGCGTGCTGATGGGCGGAGTTAGTCACGTACATCCAGTTTGCGCAAGCTAAATGCTGTTGTCAGAGATTGACAGCAGTATTTAATATATTAATAGCTGCGGGTGGATCACAATTCCACCAGCGGCTGTTAAGGGCATATGACAGCTGATCAGATCAGCTGTCATGTGCCAGAAAAAGTGCAGTCTCAGCACCGGAGCCTGCCACATTCAGATATAGGCCTTTTTATTCCCAATCTATAATGATGAGCTGTGTGCTCCCTTCATCTATATATAATCCTAAAATATCTTTCCCTGTTCTCATCTTATAGTCCCTGTGATAGTGCCTCCTGATTTGCTGTGCTAGACCATGTGTTAGCTGCAAGATATTATGAGGACGCTTCCATGGCTTCACCCATCATCATGAGCCCACTTTTTGGCCAAGCCAATCTATAGCATTGTGTGAAATAGAGCCAGTCATTTTTTTCTGCGATCCATGCAAATCTAATAGCAAATTATTTGAATTCACCGGGTACTGCAAAATCCAGGAACCTCAACAAAAAAAGTAACTACGCAGTGGACTGATCTGCTCATCTTTAACTAGAATACTACATGCAGTTGTTGTGATTTTTTTTGATGCAGTTGTTTTTTTTACCAAAACCAGGAGTAGGTACAAAGACTGACTAAAAGACTAATATTTCTCTACTTTATTGTGTCCATTAATATGTTTTGCTTAAAATTTGCATCAAACCTACCGTAAAAATTGAGTATGTGATTAAAGCCTACGGCAAGATTCAGACACAGCATTTTAAGATTTCTTTTGTGGCATTTTCAGGCAATAACATAGAGTAAATCCAAGACTTGACAAGCATGGTGTTTTAAAATGCAGAAAAACTAGTTGAACTAATACAATACACAACTCAAATTAATTATGTAATTATCTTTTGTACAATATAAGGATGATAAATATGTACTAATACTTTATCACATATTTGAGAATTAAACTCTCCATTTTAATTTGAATGTTGTACAGTAAGATACTCAATGTTTTCCATTATGAGCCTGATCCAGGAGAGATCATGATATGATGATTGCTGATCCAAATGATTACAGAGATCAATCTTAGCACCTGTGATTTTCATTCTCCACAGACAAAAAATGTGTTAGAGTACTGAAAGTGTTAAATACAATTTTTCAGAATCTTTTAAAGGAATATTTTGTCAAATGTAGTCACTTATTCAATAACTAGAAACGTTTTTAAGCATCAGAGGCATTATTTTTTTAACCTATAGCTATTTTGGTATATAAGTGAGTCATCAATGACTGTCAAGATACTAGAAAACATTTTGGAATAAATGATAAAAAAAGCTTGATTTACTCATCTAAAACATCTCCATTAGCAGAATCCAAACTGCAACATCAACAGCAAGTGAGTGCTCCAATATAATTGAGAATCCTAAAATGAGGGATGCAAATCATTAAAACATAATTATCTAAAGAATGTAGAACCTAGATGAAAAAGTCAACTATGTGAAAGAAGATTTTCATGCCAAAGAAAATACCAAATAGTCAAAATGAAATGTCAACAAAATTACCCCAAAATGATAGATGATGAAGAAGAAATGGCAGCACAAGTATCCAATTAATTCCTTTCCTGAAATGCTTGCCAGCGAAAAATCTCAAACTCTCCAGTCTTGTAGTTTTATACAAAGTAGTCTATGCAAAATATGTTCATTGATTGCATTACAGGGTAATCTTCAGCAGCGAACTTGAAGTTGCAGTAATTAACAAGATAAATGTCTTCCTAATGATTGCCTTACTGCTGTAATGCTGCTGACTTTCATCACTGTGTCAATCATAATACATATAGCACAATTTTCAATTATTATAATACTAAACCGATGGAATTATTTATTCTGTTGTCATTGGCTTTTTAAATGTGTGTTCTTGAATTAAAAATGGTTCTACAGTGAGTTCTGCCTTTATTACAAAATTTCCCAACATGTTTGTTTTCCTATTTTACTAATGGTATATAAACTCTTTATTCGACTTTTGTTTTAATACTATAGCTTTAAAACAAAGTAAAAAGGATAAAAAATGTCTTGTATACCTCCAATGGGGCTATTTTTAAGAAAATCATCTGAATAGAGCATCACTAACATTGCACCCTTTAAAAAAATGTATCCTTGAACTCTTTAAAGGGAATCTGTTACCATAAAAATACAGTCCAATCTGCAGGCAGCATGTTATAGAGCAGGGGGAGCTGAGCAGATGGATATATGGACACTTTTAGTCTGGTCCCAACTAATACAAGTGACCCCTAACCCCATTGATCACAATGTATATTTAAGATAACTACTGACATTACATATATTTAAATGGAAAATAATCATTCAATTGACTACTAAGTTCCCAGGTGTTAAAGGGAGCATTTCGCCTTGAAAATGAAGTCCAATCTGCAAGCTCCATGTTATAGAGCAGAGGGGCTCAGTAGATTGATATACCTCTGCTCTTTCTGGGGTTTTTGGGCCAGTGGGGCTTTTTTTGTATAAGTGTGCATACAGAAGTGGCTGTCAGTCACTGATAGGACCGTCCACTGCACCAAAAACCCTAACAAGAGAAGATATTGGCACAATCATCAGCCTTTTCTTTCAGTCATCCTTTTTAACATTCATCTTATCTGCAATAACCTTTTCTTTCAGCCATCCCTTTTTACATTTAGTTTATCTGCATTAGCGCGGTAGTGGACACACATCTCTAAACATATACAACTTCAATGGACCAGCACACAACTCTGTTCTCTGCCAGCAGCTATATATCCCCTATACATCTATCTTCCAGACTGACAGGTTATGCACCAGTGTTTTTCAGTATAGGTTATCAAGATTGTCTATTGTGAGTCAAGATGATCTTTGCTACCTCTTCACAAAGAAAGATCATAACTGTCTCTATACCCACCTGGATTTGCTGTCAAGCCAAATATAGTATTTTGTGCACTGTTGCTATGACCAGAAAGAATGAAGAGGGGACGAGGCCTGGGGAAATCAAGAACAGCAGAGCAGCATCTACGCAATGCAGCACAGCATCTTATGCGGAGGCCTCAAAGTGGTACAAAGTTGTTAAACTTACAGAGCTTTCCTGCACTACACCTAACACGTGAGGCAGGATCGTTCCAGCATAAAGGTGAAAACATGGTTACTTACTATGGGGCAGTGGCAGGACCTAGAGAAAGAGAACATGTCCCAGCAGATATGAATTCCCACTTTTCTTTTTTTTATTTTTTATTTTGATGAGTAATTTAATTATTTACATATTTGGAAGTATTAACAGTATAATTAAACCAAAGACTTAATGTTCATGTAAATAATTCTTATTATAGGATGTCAAACGGGTTCCAAGAGTGACCTCGACTATTGTAAGGTCAACATCAGAAACCAATGAAAAGCGACCCTTCATGTGCGCCTATCCAGGATGCAACAAGAGATACTTTAAGTTGTCCCATCTGCAGATGCTCAATAGAAAACACAGGTAATACAGTGCTCAGAGTACTGCGCCAAGTCTATAGCTGTAGGTCACGTGAGAAGAGGTCTTGTGTTGAACATTTTACAGTGTAGGCCTCATTCATGTCTGGAATTTGGTGAGGATTTGGAGCAAAATTGAGCAGATTTTTGTCAGCACCACAAATACTTTTCTTCCATGATAACAATGAGCAGGTTTATTCTTGTGAGAGTATTGATTCTGTTTACTCTTGTGGGTCCCATATGGAAAAGTTTAGGATTAGCCCCACTGTGGAATAACCCATTTAAAGTCCTCATGTAGATTTGTGTCATTTCAACTGCACATGTGAGGCAGAAATCCAAATGTTAGCCTTGCATTTCTGCTGCTGATCCTCTTGTAAATACTTTTACTTATCGGACATACAGGCAAATGTGAAGATACAACGAATGTTTTGGGGGCACCAAATTAACAGATTCTGTGGTTTCTTACACATATTTTCTATTTAGGGGAGAAACCCTATGAATGTAATTTCAAAGACTGCGAGAGGAAGTTCTTACGTTCAGATCAACTGAAGAGGCACCAAAGACAACACACAGGTTAGTACATTGGTGATATAGACAGTAAGTATGGGCTCTGAAAAAATTTGGGACATGGTTCTGGTGCTCAAAACTTCATACCAGAAGTGGGATCAATATGTTTAACAATAGATTCTCTCCAAAATTCTTTTTATTAGGGGATTTTTACAGTATAGGGGACAATGGGTCAGGAAAGGGATGCAGGGAAAGGAAAGGCAACCAAATAAAGGAAAAGAGAAAATGGGGTAGGGAGGAAGAGGAGAGAGAAAAAAAGGAAATTAAGGAATTCCCACTTTTTTCTGCATTGCAATCCTTGCTCAAGGAAAGCTTACTCTGATGGCTGTATTTCCACTTGTAACCAAATGTAATACCACACTTTCTACTCTATGCAAATGGAGGAAAAAGTGGTCTCCTATGTCATGATTTACAGAAAGTGCTAGTTATTCTACAAGCAGAATGCTGGATAAGAAATATGAATTATAAAGTACCATCACTTCAGAGATATGTCCATAAATAAGAATGAGCTAAGAAATTTTTACAACCTAAAGCTTATGATCTTGAAAGAAGATTGTATAGAAACAATGTTCAGTTGATAGGATTACTAAAGAAAACAGAGTAAAACTGTGACCAATCTCTTAAGAGAAATGGCTGCAGACCTCATTTGGTTTAAAGTCTTAAAGGGGTTGTCCAGTTCAAACTTATAAGTCTGCAGTCACTCTGTGTGACTGCAGACTTATGAATCCCCCCAGCATAGGCACTGTGCGCTGCAGGGAATCGCCAGTTTCAGACCCGGGATCGGAGTGTATGTATGAGTTATACAAATCCCCGGCCAAGAAGAATGACTCCAGAGAAAGTCATTTCATGCAGGAGGAGAGAAGCCAGAGCATATGCTTGCAATGGTTACTGAGTCACAAGCTGAGCAATCATGTTGCTCCTCTAAGGAGGGATCATCGAGCCATGGTGTCTAATACTTGGAAAGTTGTGGATGTCTTTAGGTCTTAAGATCACGGTCTATATAGTTCTAAATTTACATGTATAGTTCTAAACTTACAAATAAGGAACAACTTAGTGTCTCCTTAAAGGGGTAATGTAGCTGCAATCACTAAAGGATCTTGAAGCAAGCAGGGATGGTGATGTTACATATACAAACATCTGCCTCGTTATGAACATGAGCAACATGTGTCCAGCCCATGTCCAATTCTAATGAATATGACACAAAACCAGCCACTCACCATTTTGTACTAGGTGGTAAATTAGCCCAACTAGTGCCAGTTAGAATGGTTTCGGGAACTGCAGATCTTCAGTTGTAACTTTTGGAATATTGTGTAAAGCAAACATGATCTCAGAAAGGGGCTGTGGATTGTAAGCCTAATGGGTGCTATGTTCTGTGACAAAATTCACAGTAATGAATGAAGTAAAAACTGGAATGACAAAAAGTGCAATAGGGTTCAACATATCCAACATACAAGCAAATAGAAAATACAGGAAATTGGTCATCTTATGGGGTTGTGAAAGTCACAACCCCTGTAATAACTTATAGGAATAGGCTGCTGAAGATCCACGAATGTGATGAGATACCAACTTGGATGAGGAGTGGATATACTGTAAATCTGTGCTGCCAGAGGTCCAAAGTACGATGAGAGACAAAAATGGTGTTTTTATTTGTCAACGCGTTTGATCATTGATTTTTGTCCTGATGAAGAGGTATGAACACCTCAAAACGCATTCGTAAATTAAAACCTCAATTCTGTTCTAATTAATTTCTTGATATGTCTTTATAAATATGTTCACTTTATAAATGTGTCTACTATGCGCTACTGTAAGTTTTGTGTTGCATCGATCTCAACATAAAATGCCTCCCTTCTGACAGCAATAACTTTTAGTTAATTTAGAAAATTTCCCGAGCTACTACTAGTAATTGTTCACTGAGGACTGATTCACATTTAACTCAGTGATAATTCTGTCTTTATAAGCTCACACTATTGCTCATTACAGACAGCCTTTATTTTATCATTCAACCTTATACTGAAGAGTGTCAAGGAAGCAGAGGAAGGAGAAAAATGATATCAAGATAATGAACAATGCATAATATAATTTACAAAGCAAATCAAAGAGAGCCCTGTTATCTAATTTTATTATACCTTTTAGTTTTGTATCTTCTACACTATGTGCACAATTATAAGGCAATTGAGAATTTTGACCATATTATAATTTTTATACATATTTTCCAACTCCAAGCAGTGAAACATGAATGCTTATTGGTTTGAAGCATATCAGGTGATGTAAATTCGCCGAATATGCAAAATTTTTCCAAAAATTTAACTTGCGACGAATACATTTGCACAAATCTCAATACTGGAAAACTTGTAATTGGTCACAAAATACACGAAGGGAGAGGAGAGACAGAACTTACATTCCACAGTAGAGAGTAAGAGGACTTTGCTGTCTATAAGAGCTTACACTCTATAGTAGAAAGAGAGGGCCACATTAACCACAAGCGCTTACACTCTATAAGAGAGAGGATATATCAAGTGACTCTGAAGATGAAATACAACTCTACCTTACCAACTGTGCTCCATTGGGAACCTGCGATCTCAGATGGTTAAGGTACTGACCGCCACTGTACAAGGTATGATAATCAATAAGATATTAAAGCTTCAGGACCTTATGGGGAGGGCCACACAGCAACAAAAATGATGTCAGCTTTCTCTCTGATGCTTCAGCAGTGTGATAAATGGGAGCTGGGCAAGGTTTTTTTACGACCCTCGAATCAAATCTCAAAATGTTCAAATTCGCATGAAACCGCAAATTTCAGAAATTTGACTCAAACTTAATCCTTCACAAAGCAATCCACTCATCTCTAGTATTTCTGTAATGAGGGAGGGTCTGGGCTAAGTATGTCAACACCTTTTGTCAAAGTGTGCAGTATTATGAGGGATCTTATGTTCATCAGCCAAAATGGGCTGATCTACGTAACTCTAAAAAGTTAAAAATTGTTACAATTCTTACAGAGGGATGCAGCACTCTTAAAATTGCTAAGCTATTGGAACGTGATCACAGAATCATAAACGAGTTTGTTGCAAGTAGTCAACAGGATTGCAAGAACATGTTGACAAAAAAAAGATGCACATTAAATGAAGACAGATTATTCAAAGGTTTTATGGACTGTTAGATGACAATGACTCTTAATGGACTAGATGGAGGGGCCAGTGGCTGGATCCGTAATGGGCACAGACCTCCATTTCAACTCAGATGCCATCAAAGTGATGTTGATGTAGTGTTATGGCCTGGTATTATTAAAGATGAGCTAGTTGGAACTTTTTGGGTTGTAAATGAACTCAAAATGAACTCCTAAAACTACTGCTAGTTTTTAGAAGACACTTTCTTCAAGTAGTGATACAGGAAAAAGTCTGCATTAGTGATGAGCGAACGTGCTCGGCATTGCTCGGTACTCGCCCGACCATCACTGTGCTCGAGATGCTCAGCAAGTATTTCCGAGTTGCTCGGGGGGGAACTCGGGTCTCCTCCCTGCATATTTGGCGCTCTTTAGAGAGCCAATGAACATGCAGGTATTGCCTGCCATGCACTGTAATGCCGTAGCCATGTTAGTTGTGGGCATCACAGTGATTGGCTGGCCACACAACATCATCAGGTCTATATAAGACCTGGCACCGCCATGCTCGTCAGTCTACCCTGGAATGAGGCAGAGAAGGGAGAGGTGCTGCTGCGTCAGGTAGAGATTTGCCTGTTTATAGTTAGTATAGGTATTCCACAACATATATCTTTATCCATCTGAACTAACAGTCCTTCTGAGGACTAATCCAGTTGCATATAATCAGTGCTAGGCAGGCAGGCAGTGTATGTAGCTGACTGCAGTGTATGATACAACACAAGAGGGTCAATTGAACGTCCTGTCTGCTGCTGATGTAATAATTACAGATATTTCTAAACATAGCCCCAGATATCAGGGGCCAGGATAAATTTTTTTTATCTTAATCCTGGTAAATTGCTTAAAAAGCAATCCAGAGTACACAATTTTTCTCCTCCATTTGCTTGTTCTCACTGCAGAATAAAGCCAGATCTGTTCCATATTTCAGTGATAAAAATCCAGAAATTTGAACTGAACGTGGAAAATATTGGCCTCCTTTTCCATTCTGTTGCAGTGTGTCAGGGAAGCTATTCACACTAGGTCTCTGTGTAGAATAATATTAGTAAATTATAGGCTTGCTATTTAAAACTGTGGCTTTCTGTCAGACATATCACCTATAAGACTGTTCAAAAATCATACATTTCTTCCATTTGCATTGCGTTGCTGTGTGTCTGGGAAGCAATTCACACTAGGTCTCTGTGTAGAATAATATTAGTAAATAACAGGCCTGCTATTTAAAACTGTGGTTCTCTGTCAGACGTATCACATATAACTGCATTCCAAAATCAGCCATTTCTTGTGAACGTGGAAAATATTGTCCTCCATTTAAAATGGGCAAGGTGCGTGGCAAGGGACGGGGAAGTGGACATGATTCTGATGGTGCATGGAGAGGCCGAGGCTGTGGCTTTGGGTAAGGTAAAATTGTGCAACAACAAGCTCCCACATCTTGTCGCTTGACCTTCCTGTCCCCATTGCTGGGAGAACACAGAACACCACTATTGAACACTGAGCAGTGTCAAAAGGTTGAGGGTTGGATAGCAGTAGCAGATAATGCTTCCAGTCACTTTCCACCACCACCTCCACCCTGTCTTCCACACGGTCAAGTCTCAGTAGCCATGAGTCTGGACCGCATATTCCTCACCCTGATTCTCCTTCCTCCCACCATGCCAAGTGCCCAGAGACAACTGATCCCACACTTGGACACTCAGAAGAGTTGTTAACTTTTCCATTTGTAGATTCGGGCCTCTCGCCCTGCCAGCTTCGAGCAAGTGAAAAGGAGAACGCGTGTAACGATGCCAAAATATTGGAGCAGCCACGGTCACATGAAGGCGACGGTGGTAAAGTGCAATTACTGTCACAAGAGATGGATGATGATGATGAGACACAATTGCCAGAAAGTCAGGAGGAGGACCAGGGTGCGGAAGTGGAAGATGAGGTGGTGGATGATATAGTAACTGATCCACCCTGCCAGGGGGACATATAGAGCGAGGACAGTAGCACACAGGGGGTGGTAGGCATAGCATCACAACAGGCAGGAATAAGCAGTGTGGTGGCCGCAGACAGCGTTCGTTGTAACGCCAACACGACGGAAGTTGCCAGTACAACTGTTAGGTCTTCCTGAGTCTGGTTATTTTTTAAAGACTCTGCAGATAACCCCAAAAAGGCCATTTGCACCACCTTCCAGGGCAGTATCAGCAGGGGTAGCAAAACTAGCAGCCTGACTACCACCAGTATGATCAGACACATGGAAGCAAAGCACCCGACTAAGGACAGGGTCCAGCAACAGTGTCTGCGGGTGACACCACTGCTTGTTCTACTGTTGTGCATGCACGCCAATCCCCTGTCCATGGCGCATGCCAAGATGCCCCCCCCGCACCTGTCGTTGCACACTCTCAAGTAGCACCATCAGCAAGCACTTCCACGTCCTTGTCCCAGCACAGCGTCCAGTTGTCCAGCGAATGCTTGCGCTTGAAATGTTGCCCTTTAGGCTCGTGGAGAAGGAAGCTTTCGGCAACCTGATAGCAGTGGCTGTCCCTTTGTAATCAGTCCCCAGCCGCCACCTATTTCTCCCGGTGTGCCGTCCCCGCATTACACGTACGGTGTCCCACAATATTAGTCGTGCCCTCAACGACACAGTTACTGTGAAAGTCCCCCTAACCATGGACACGTGGACAAGTGCTTGTGGGCAGGGACGGTACATCTCGCTGATGGCACACTGGGTTAATATAGTGAAAGCCGGAACCCAGTTGGACCTTGGGACGGAACACGTCCTTCCGCCGCTGAGGATTGCGGGCCCTGGGTAAATCAGGGTTGCCCCACATTCTACAGCTCCTGCACCTCCTCCTCCTCCTCCTCTTCAGCATCCATCTCCGAAACCACCACATCAATCGCAAGCTTGAAGCACTGCAGCACTGACTTGGCCAAACTGCAACAGGCTGCTTAAGCTAATATGCTTAAGTGACAAACCACACAATGCTGAAAAGTTGTGGACTGCTCTGAAAGAGCAGGCAGATCTGTGGCTGACACCACTGAAGCAATAGCCAGGCATGGTCGTGTGTGACAATGGGCAGAACCTGATGGCGGAGAAATGACACCCAGAGTCCATACGGTTTCCCTCTATGCCAGTCCTTTCACCCAGCTAAAGAATATGGCTGTGGTGAAATACAACTCCCACTGAGCAGTTTCAGATTGAAAAACATTTCCGCCCACCAGAGGATTTGATTCTGAGGGCTCACCTTTCTACCCCGCTCAAGAGCCCCATAGCAGCTGCAAAGTTTCAAGTCCAAGTGTGTGAGAAGGTTCACGGACACTCTGTGGCTGCTTTTTTACTGAGATGGAAACCCACGCAAACACAGGGAGAACATACAAAATCCTTACAGATGTTGTCCTTGCTGAGATTTGAACCCAGGATCCCAGCACTGCAAGGCTTCAGTGCTAACAATTGAGCCAATGTACTGCCGTTCACCCTCTGATATCTAACAGGCTGGAGACACTTGCACCTACTGCCGCTCTATCTTCAGCTCCTTTGTGAGAAAATAATGTATTTGGGCAGCCACTCAGTCTACCAAATAAAACTCCTGAGAAGGAAATTGGGGATGGCTTCGCTACTGGTACTGGGGGCAGTCATACCATAGTTTACTGGAAATATTCCAGGCTGGCAGGAGGCAAGCAGATTCCTACGGAAAAGGACCAGCAGTAATATTCAGGGAACCATGCTTGTCGAAGGCAGAGATGATACCGGGAGAAATAGTGGCGGCTGGAGACCGAGTATGGACACCCGGCTGCTGCCATGAGCTTGTGGACACCTTCCACCTCCACAAGCCTAAAGGCAACATTTCAAGTGCAAGTAGCTGCCCAGAAGTCTAGCAGTTTACTATTGCGGCCTGTGAGTAGGTGGACGGGTAGTTGGCTTCATACTTTCACTTGCATTCCAAGTAACAGAAAACTAAGCAGATGGTGGCCTCTATCATCATCATGGCCTCAACTCGGCACTATGAACTCTCCTGATGGAGAAGCCAGAGTAGTCTCTGGTTCTCTGGTGGGCCCATCCAACCCTGCCGAGAAGCAGCACTGGCAAAGAAAAGTGGGAAGGTTCCTGGACACTCTATGGCTGATTTTTTAATGTGGACTGGCTCCGTCCTGTCCCTGGCCACATTCACCTATCCACGTGTTTGTGGTTAGATGGTCCTTCTCAGTAAGTGCACTGGGGTGGGCACGGGTAATGTTGAGGTACCCGTGCTTGTGGATGACAAAGGCGACACCGGGAGAAATTGTGGCAGCTGGGGACTGAGTATGGACACCCAGCCGCCGCCATGAGGTTGTGGACAGCGTCCGCCTCCATGAGCTTAAAAGGCCACATTTCAAGTGCAAGCAGATGCCCAGAAATCTGGCAGTTTACTATTGCGGCCTGTGGGTTGGTGGCTGGCTGCAAACTTGCACTGGCATTCCAAGGAATGGGGTAGGGTCAACTGAACGCTGCACTGGGACAAGGACGTCAACTGTGATTGTTGCAAGTCTGCAACGACAGATGCATGGCGGGAGGCATCTTCGCATGCGCCAAGGATTACTTATGATGTACACACTTTTAGGCAGTGACCTGGGAGTTAAAGATGCTTCCAGGGGTCTTCCCCATGCTGTTACCATGTTTTTTCAGCACTGTATGCATGTGTCTGATGATGTGTCACACACCACATGGCCAGATAAGGTAGTAAAATGTTAAAATTACAGTTCCCAGTGAATGCATTTGTCTTGGTTGAAGCAAAGCAAAAGTGCAATAACACATCAAAAATACGACATATGAACATAGCCCAAGGTGTGGAGGAGCATTTTTGTTTTTGGTTAGTTATTTTTCCTTATATACAAGTCATTACTCTGGAAAGGATGTTCCTTAACATATTTTGAGCACTGTTCCCATCAATTTGGGCAATTTTTAGGCCCTCTGCAGACCGCCGAAGGAGCCGCCGGAAAAATGCTCAAGTTTCCCTTAGACTTACATTGGGCTCGTTACTCGAGTCAACAGGCAACCCTGGCACAACAACCTCACTAAACAGCATTGACAAGCGTCCAGGGTTGTGGAGCGGCATTGGAAGAAAATACATTCTCAAGATGACTTCACTGCATTCAAAAAAGCAACACTCGCATTCAAATCAGCACTCACCTCTGCTAAACAGGCCTACTTCACAACCCTCATATCTTCCCTATCCTACAACCCCAAACAGCTATTCAACACTTTTAATTCTCTCTCCTCCGCCCACCACTGTCCCCACCAACCTCCGTCATCTCAAACAAGATTGACCAAACACGGCAAGTCTTTACTGTTCGACCACCACAACCCCTTTGTTTTTCACACCATTGCCCTACCCCATAACCTTCCTTCCCAGCATCACGGAAAGAGACCTTACTCGTCTCCTCTCCAAATCACACCACACCACTTGTGCACTCGACCCCATCCCACCTCCTCCCCAAGCTCACCCCCACACTCAACCCATCCCTAACCTATCTCTTCAACCTATTACTATCTTCTGGTACCTTTTCCACTGCCTTCACACATGCCACAATCACGACCATCCTCAAAAAGCCATCCATCAGCCAAACCACCTTGTCCAGCTATCGCCCCATATCGCTACTCCCATTTTCCTCCAAACTCCTTGAGCAACACGTTCACGCTGAACTTTCCTCCCACTTCTCATCTAACTCTCTCTTCGACAACCGACAATCCGGCTTCCGCCCCCACCATTCCACCAAAACTGCCCATACCACAATCACCAATGACTTACTTACAGCCAAAGCTAACAGACAATTCTCTGTACTCCTTCTTCTTGTCCTGTCCTCTGCTTTCGATACAGTTGACCACTGCCTCCTACTACAGATCCTCTCTTCCTTTGGCGTCAAAGACCTTGCTCTATCTTGGATCATACCTTTCTAACCACTCATTTAGCATATTTCACTCCCACACTACCTCCTCACCCCGCCCACTCTCTGTTGGAGTCCCTCAAGGCTCTGTCCTAGGACCCCTACTCTTCTCAATCTATACCCTTGGCCTGGGATAGCTCATAAAATCCCATGGCTTCCAGTACCATCTGTACACTGATGACACTCAGATCTACCTCTCTGGCCCAGATGTCACCTCTCTGCTGTCCAGAATCCCAGCATGTCTAGCAGCCATATCCTCCTTCTTCTCCTCCTGCTTCCTCAAGCTCAATGTGGACAAAACTGAACTCATCATCTTTCCCCTATCTCGCATTTCTTTGCCACCTGATCTTTCCCCACTCATTTATCACAATAAATTGATTTATTTGTCATTTATTTGTTATTTGTGTTTATTTATTTGTCATTTATCACAATAAATGACATCACTCTTTCCCTTGTACCAACAATCCGCTGCCTTGGAGTAACCCTTAACTCTGCCCTGTCCTTCAAACCCCACACCGAAGCTCTCGCCACCTCCTGTCACCTCTAGCTCAAAAATCTTTACTAGAATCCATCCTTTCTTCAACCCTCAATCTACTAAATCACTTGTGCTTGCCCTCATCATCTCCCGCCTCGACTACTGCAACATCCCCCTCTGTGGCCTACCTGCTAGCACTCTCGCACCCCTCCAGTCCATCCTTAACTCAGCTGCGTGAGTGGTGCATCTCTCGCCTCGCTACTCCTCTGCTACCCCCCTTTGCAAATTCTTTCACTGCCTCCCAATTGCCCAGCGTATCCAGTTCAAACTACTAACACTGACCTATAAAGCCATCCATAACCTCTCTCCTCTGTACATCTCTGAACTAATCTCCCAATATATTCCCTCACATAATCTCCAGTCCTCCCAAGACCTCCTTTTCTCCTCTACACTTTTTCGTTCCTCATACAATCGCCTCCAAATTTTCACCGGAATATCCCCCGTCCTATGGAATTCTGTGCCTCAACACGTCCGATTATCCGCCACACTTGGATCCTTCAGACAGAACCTGAAAACCCATCTCTTCAAACAAGCCTACAGCCTGCCATGACCTTGCTTGCTGCCACCTCAACAACACCGGAGCTACTGCAACCCCTCAACCTACTGTCTCCTTCCCCATTCCTGTAGAATGTAAGCCCGCAAGGGCAGGGTCCTCGTCCCTCCATACCAGTCTATCATTGTTAGTTTGTTTACTGTAAGTGATATCTGTATTTGGTATGTAACCCCTTCTTATGTACAGCACCATGGAATCAATGGCGCTATATAAATAAATAATAATACTCGGACCCAGCACTCGAGCATTCCAATTTGCTCAACTCGAACAATGAGTACCCAAGCATTTTAGTGATCACTTATCACTAGTCTGAATCTTTCAAGAAACCATGATTTTTATGCAGGCCAATGCTCAATTGCATGAATCAAAGTACTCCACTGCTTGCCTAACCAGTTAAAGCCTTAAAGGGGTTTTCCCACTAACAAAGTTCATTTTAATCAATAGATCTTGGAATAAAAATAAGTTCTACAATTGGATGTGTTTAAAAAAAACATTTCTGTGCTGAGATAATCTTATAAATGTGCCCCTACTGTGTACTGTGTAATGGCTGCGTCGCACCGTGCTGGATTGTGTTCTGAACATACCACATCTCCTGGCCCGCGTATCGGGCATTCTCTGCATATGTAGCAGCTGTGTTTCAGCCACGATACATGCGGCCACGGGTACACGCATTTAACTCGAGCATGCCGGATACTCTATCCAAACCCAAGCACAATCTGATAACTCAATATCCGAGCATGCTTGCTCATCACTAATTACCAGCCAATACCAGAATAATCCATCAATGCTTTTCTATAGGTACATATAGTTACTTCTCTGATACAAGTAACTGCTACAATAGCTCAAAGGTTTAACCCAAAAAGTTTGAGACAACAAGGGATTGGAAAGGCTAGCTCACGCACTAGGAGACCTGTTTCACGGAAACTTGTAGATCCACAAGGTAATACACTATGAAGTAGAATGAAAGGAATCCAAAGTCAGGATCTTCTAATAAAAGAATTTCTTTAATATATATATTAAAAAGTAATCACTTTCACTGCCAAAAACTGACAAGCAAACGTGTTTCATACTAAGGACTCTAGAAAATGCTGACACTGGATTCCTTCATTCTTCTTCATAACAAGCTTTAGAGGTTTGACTTCTGTACTCTTTTTTACAATGTAAAATCTTGACTTGTATCATTTGCTGTGTCTTTTTCATTTTCATATTAAAACTGTCTAGATTTGAACACTTCTATCTGTTCTGATCTTTCTGTTGCCTTTGACACGAAATGCTCTTTCCTTTTTTACTTGTCCCAAAAAACATTTCTTTAGTTTTAGTCTACCAAATGTGAAATACAAAAAAAGTTATAAAAATTCTATAAGGGTTCATAAAACAATTTCTAAGTAATAGGTCACAAATCTTTTGGCAACTTTAGCACATGTAACATTTTAGGGAAATGGGCTTTTTTTTCTTCTACATGTAGCTACATAGTTAAATAGCTGATGGATTTGAAATATTGATCATTGACCAAATATTGATCATTGACCATTGACAACAGATTGATGTTTTCTGAATAATGGTTTAGAAGTACCCAATAGATGTAAAAAAATAGGTAATCAGAAAGATTATTCCAATACGTTTCTTTAGCGGTCTTGTTGTCCCTCTAATATGTTGTAGTGCACAATTTTCACATTAGACTATTGACATTAAATTTTTAGCACTATAATTAATAGACTAATTAATTTTAGATGATTTATTTATGCGCATCCACATTTAGAATGAATTCACTTACATTTGTATTCATTTCTTATTGGATTTGTATGTCTTCTAGTTGATGTGTGTGCTTCATTTGAAAGAATCACCTGTGAATCTGTGGTCGAGGAGTATATACACTGTGGGCCTGATTCATGAATTTGTAGCATCTGATGAGCGTTGTGCACCACGCCAGGAATCTGGAGGTACTGGAGTGAGATTTCTGGCTTGGGGAACTCCATAGCTCATCATGATGTAGACAAGCTGTGGCATAAAACCCGGTGTTATGTTATGCTTAAATTTTGCAACTTTTAAGAGCTTTTATATCAGAATTCTGGCATAAAAGCTTTGATGAATTAGGCCCTAGATGTGTGAGTTCCTCTGAGTGTTTTAATAGTGTTGGTTTCATCTGGATTTTTTTAACATTTTTTATTAACTATTTTTTGTTACACTTTTTAAATACAAATTAACTTTTTATACAGTAGGTTCTCTGGTGGTTTACAGAAACAAAATGGAGAGCTGTCTGTCAAGGAAAGAAGGGTGGGTAGATGTCATTGGACACCAGTCACCTAAGCTGCATAGTTCCTGGTTTTCTTTTAAAAGTATGTTTTCTCTGAATTGCCGCAGGGTTTAAGAGTAAAACATAGATGGCTCAGTAATGGAATTGGTCTCTGATTCATGCTGCCTATGTTTTGGGCAGTATGAATAAGCTGTCAAGTTCTCTTTACGTCCAGGCTACAATTCAAGGATGATATTCCCAAAGTAGTTGCCAATTGCACTATATTACTGAAAAGGATTTATTTCCAATAGTTTTCAATGCTTATTAAGGTGCTGCTTATGCAGTCATGTGATGTTTTGTCAAGTCAACCAATTATTTCTCTATCTACCCTACAGTGCATACTTTTCTGTTTACTCTACATCTATGCTATGTACTTATTTATTGTGATTAAAATAAATGAAAATATAACATAAAATAAGGTTTGATTCACACAGTGCAATTTTGATGTACTAAAAGAGAATGTGTCTTAGCTTTTATAGTTCTAATTTTTTTTAATCCATTCCTGATTTGGAGTAAGCAAAACACAATTGAAAACTGTAGTAAAGATATATAGTGGAATGCCTACTCAAGGCAAAAACAAATGGAAACCAGCAACAGTTCTAGTAAGTTTTTCTCACTAGCAGTCAACAAGCTTGCTTCTAAAATGTCTCTTTAAAAAGTAACTGGCTTGAACAGAGGTGGAAAGTTGGTGTGCGGCAAAAAGTTAACACTGGCGACACATTGCTCATACTTGCGACAGTTTGCTAGCAAACACTTCAGCAGCACTTTCTTCACACAAACACAGTATCATTGTCTCCTTCATAGTGCAGCACTAAATGCATAAACAGGGTTGGCTAATGCATTTTTACACTGTAATCTGTCTTGGCAGTGGTACCCGACATTAACTCTTGTCTGGCAACTTGCACTCTTGCAGTCTACTCACATAGTTATCTTGTATCTGGCTTTCTCTGATGTGGTAATTTTCTTCACACTCATCCTTTATACTCTTCTTGAGTAGCAAATCTCACAGTCCATAGGAGAAATATAGCAAATTAGGCCACTATGCTCTCTTGTGCTGTATTACTCTTTTAATAGTTAAGGTCACCCTGTCAATGTATACATCTCTCATCCACAGGAATAAGATTATTTGATCCCCTCTGTGGTGGAGCTTCTTGAACTCTGACTATAATTGTGGCAATCTCATCCATGAAGGTTTATCACTTTCTCATGAGGCAGAAAACCACTACAGTGAAAGATTACTCTTCTTAAAGCGCTTTCATATTGCGTTTTGTCACGACTAGGTGACCCCGTTGGGGCTTATGTCTAAATCCCCCTTCAAAACAGGATTCAGGAATATGCACCGATGGGGCCATAGACCATGGGTGGGCAAACTGCAGCCCGAGGGCCACATCTGGCCCTCTGGCTGTTCCAGACCGGCCAGTGGATCAAGATAGCCGCAGGGCTGAAGCAGTGGCCCATTGGCTTCACCATGCCCTTCCCCACCCGCCTACACCACCGCCTTCACTGCTATCTGCATCCTCAGGATGCAGACAGAGGTGAATACATTGGTGGAAGGGGGTCACTGATCTCTTCTTCCACCAATCAGCATGTGAGACAGCTAATGCGATGATGTCATTTCATCATGTCAGCTGTATGATGCAGACAGGAGCAGAGGCAGAGCGCTGGAGAGCAGAAAAGAGGTGAGTATGTGGTGTTATATTTTTCATGTGTATGGGATGTTTTTATGTATATAGGAGGCTATGTGGGGGCCCATACTGTACATAGGAGGCTATGTGGGGGCTCATCCTGCATATAAGTAGTTATATGGTGCTCATATTGTACATAGGAGGCTATGTGGGGGCTCATCCAGCATATAGGTGGCTATGTGGGGCTTGTACTGTATATAGGAGGCTATGTGGGGGCTCATCCAGCATATAGGTGGCTATGTGGGGCTCGTACTGTATATAGGAGGCTATGTAGGGGCTCATGCTGTATATAGGAGGCTATGTGGGGGCTCATGCTATATAAAGGAGGCTATGTGGGGCTCATGCTATATATATATATAGAAGGCTATGTGGGGGTTAAGGCTGTATATAGGAGGCTATGTGGGGGCTCATACTGTACATAGGAGGCTATGTGGGGGCTCATCCAACATATAGGTGGCTATGTGGGGCTCGTACTGTATATAGGAGGTGATGTGGGGCTCATACTGTATATAATTAGCTAAGTGGGGCTCATACTGTATACAGGAGGCTATGCGGGGCTTATACTGTATATAGGAGGCTATGTAGGGGCTCATGCTGTATATAAGAGGCTATGTGGTGCTCATGCTATATATATAGAAGGCTATGTGGGGGTTAAGGCTGTATATAGAAGGCTATGTGAGGGCTCATGCAGTATATAGGAGGCTATGTGTTGGCTCATATTGTATATAGGGGCTGTGTGGGGGCTCTTATGGTATATAAGGGGCTGTATGAGGTCTCATACGGTATATAGGGGGCTGTGCGCGGGCTCATACTGTATATAGGGGTATGTCAGCATACTTAATTCTGCTACATATAAAGTGATACAATTACTATTAATATAAAATTAGTATAATTAATATGTTAATATTAATATTGAGTAGAATTAATTTCAGCCTATTTGTTCAGCCCTCCATAACAGTCATGGTCTCTCATGTGGCCCCTTGGAAAAATTAATTGCCCACCCCTGCCATAGACTATTATGCTGCCGACAGAGTGGATGTGTGCTCTGTTGTGCATCCTTTTCGGGTTTATACGCCTACTGGAGGTGAACACAAAGACTCAGTCTACTACTACATCAAGGGAGTGGGCATGCAGGCCAATGCTAACTCCACACTTCCATTGACCCAGGACTTCACACAGCAGCTCAGTGGGTTAACTGTTTATGCTCTGGATTCAACACTTCATACATCCCTCATGTTATTCAATAGCCTGTTTCCTGGGCATATTATACCCAGAGCATTTATGCTATAGAATGCATTGGTACACACAGCACCAGTTTTTGGCATTGCACATGCAGCACTTCACTGGATCTGTCACACAGTTGTCACCACATACATAGTATAAAACGTTATATTACATTTAAGTGCGTAGCATAACTTCAACATGGCATTATCACAGTCCTAAACAATTTAACATGTACCAACATGTTTTTGCATTGCAAGAGTCTGAAAAATTTGTAAAAGGCTGGCGAACCCACTTTCAACCCTCTTACAAGCAGGCAATATGAAAACATAACATAATTATCAAGTCACCTCACAAATATCTGCTATTCCAGTGCTTCCTCTCCGGTGTCTCCACTGGTCATGCAGCTGGTTATGTGTCATACATCAGGTCCTGCAGCTTGTCATGTGCCAATCATTGGCCACAGCAGAGAGATGCCTTGTATGCCAGCATTTGAGTACAGTGATTGGCTGCGGCAGTAATGTGATTTAAGACGCAGCATTGAATCAGTGGGAAATTTCAAATGCGTATTTTGGTTATTTTATTGGTTCATAACATTGCTATTTATACAAAATCAGAGAAAATCATTTTAAATAAACATATGTCAGAAAGCATCTTAATCATCAAAACTAACAGAAGCCCTTCCTTTGCTACTAAATGTGTATATTGTGATAGACATCACTACATTGGCTAATTATCATTTGTGCATTCACAGCATCAGTTAATTTGGTAAAAAGAATAGGACCTCTTTATATGATTTGCTATTTTTTTCCACATTGCCTCATGTGGTGTATTGTATTCAGACTCTAGAGATAATGAAGGAATAAGAGAATTATATGTTAACATGTACCTTTAATTTCATTTCTGTTACATATTACCAATAAATAATAAGCAACAGAATTACAGAATAATATTTCATAGTAGGAAACTTGTCAAAAGAAATATAACAAATGAGAAAAGCAAGGTTAAGAGACTCAAGATCAGAAAATGGATATACAAATATACATTTATTTGTTTATTTTTGTAAAAATGTAATTCACTTGTAGGTTACTTACAAGAAGCTTTGAAAAATAATGAGCTTTAAAAGAAAAAAAAAGTTATTTGTAGTTGTCATTACTGACAAAAGCTGATTGTTGTGCAAGCTTTAATGGTATCTGGCGTGTCACCTACTGCTCCTGTTTACTCAGGTTTGGTAGGTAATTCCCAAATGATGTAAAAATCTAGAATAAAAATACATAATTTAAACATATTCGAATCTCAGCAGATCAACACACAAGCTTCCTAAAAGATAAGTCACATAAAGGAGTTTATTTTATTATTGTTCTCAACAAAACAAAAATATTAATCTCAGAGAAAGCAATACAGATCAAGAGTGACATCTAATGGCCCTAGGAAACCTAATTATAATCTTTGTTTTCTTTGAAAATGTAATATTAAATAAAAAGAAATTTCAATATATCAAGATGTTTTATACTCAAAGTCAACCTTAAAACTTTGACTAATTTAGTAGCAATTGCTTTAACTAAAAGTTTACCAAAATATATCACCAATAGAAAGACCTACAATGGGATGCTCAGGCAGTTGCACTGATTTCACAGGACCAAGTTCTACATTGAGCAAACACATAGGGAGAGCCCCTAAAACCCCTTTCAACCACAATGTTCAACGGTGAGACCAGACTGTATTCAATTGTCAATTAACCCAGTGTTGCCTCAACCCATCAACAGAAGAAGCACATGTCAAGTTCAATATTGCTTTTATATGTTCTCTTAAAATTGCAAGGCTATCACCGAATAACAGGTAAAAACACACATATACTACAAATGACTCATCTTATCCAATCTATTCCTTTTCTCATCACTCTTCTCCTAAAATTTGGGCTTTCCAGTTTTCTGAAAGCAATTCAAAAAAATATTTTCATTGTCAAAATAAAAGAAGTCAATTGTGACCATCATTTGTTGCTATCCACTGGGAAATTAATCCAGTTTAGTTCTCATTGCTCAATTATAAACTATGACACTGCGGTAAACAGGAGACTCAGATGAACAACAGTTTTGGATTTTCCTTTAGTACAGTATCTACAAGGAAAGAAAGAGAAAAGGGTTCATCTTGTGTAAATGTACTTTAGATGCTGTTATTTAGTTTATTATGTGTACCTTTCACTTGCTGATCTTCACATAATTAAAATTCTTTGCTTTTCTGGTAAAGCATTAAAAAACTGTAAGGGAAAAGTCAATACGCAAGAAGCTACAGTATGTGTACAGTAATTCTATTCTCCATCTTTTTGTGAAAATCTTATCAACATGACTATCAGGGCCCGCTCACACTGACGTATAACACGGATGAGTCCTAACTGATGTTTTATTGGATAGCACTGAGCCCAATGTTAGACTATGGGTTAGTGCAGATCTGCTATTATTTTCTCATGCCAATTCGGCAGAATTTGATCCGAGTGTCATTAGCCTAATCGGCTCAATGCTCTCGTAGTAGAGAGTTGACGCCAGTGTAGTCAAATCGTAAAATCTGTTCACATAAAAATACTACAAAATCTGTGCTGTAGAAGTGTACTAATAATGACTGTCTACTATTTTTATTGGGCAAACAATACTTTTTAAGGTAAACAGTTATAAAAATACAAAGAATAAAAAAGGCACAAGGACTGTGTAAATTGTGCAGAATTCCATTTCTGAACAATATTCAAAATCCATCTTTGTTCTGATTAACAAAAGTCTTCTTTTAAAATTCTAATAAAAGGATTTTGACTCAATCACAGACTGTGTCTTTAGCTTATCTATATCAATTTATCTGTATGATGTATTTTTGAAAATTTAAATATGGTTATTATACAGTTATTAGTCAAGTTAATAACATCGGTATGAGAAAAGGTTGCAGTAATGAGCTTGCTACGTAATGTGATTTAAGCCAATATATTGTATTTCAGTTAATATATATATCCTAGTCTATATGATGGTGAGTTTTGTGGCTGCTATTCCTGTACATATTCATTTATGCTATATACAGTAAATCTAGTGAGACCAGAAGCAGCCATGGGCATACAATAAGATGAAGAAAATCCAATGGGTCCATTAAGAAATGAATTGTTGCATGGAGAAGAAATAGATTGCAAATAATCTCTTCAAGTTTTCTGCTGTTTGAATTGTGTTTACTTATTCAGATATGCACAAAAGACACATTTACGCTATGTTCACATGCAGCATTTTTGCAGCTTTTTTTGCAGCAATTTGTTATGCAAATTAAAAAGCAGCTTTTTACAGTACCAAGAAAAGCTATGAGATTTCAGAAATCTCATGTACACTGCAATAAACTCAATGGCGTTTTTCGCTGTGATTTTGCAGCATTTTTGTGGCATTTTCAAACATTTTTAGTGAATAAAACAAACTTTATTTAACATGTACTGTAGAAAAAAGTAATCCACACCCAAAAATGCTTAAAATAAAATCATCGAAAATGCTGAAAAATAGATGTTTGCATGCACATTTTTACTGTCAAGAGAGCAGGTTTTGGCTGCAGAAAAAAAGTCAGCAAAAAATGCTTTTTGTGAACATAGCCTAAAATGTGGGACATAGTACAAGTATGAAACCAAAGAGGGGGACACCTGGAAAAATATTATACAGTACCCTGTATTTTAACTGTATGCCAAGAAAGCATACCACAAAAACAGTCAAATTTATTGGTTAACCCCTTTATAACGTAGCCCTGGTCCTTAATGACCAGGTACGCATTATTACGCCTTGGCGATCGCCGCCGGGTCTTAGCTGATTGTAAAAGCTGACACCTGGTACTATGTGCCAGGAACGGTCCTGCACCGCTCCCGGCACATTAACGACCAAAATGCTGCCATCTAAATTGATCGCAGCATTGCGGGAGCAAACAGAGGCAAAAGAGCATCTCTTACCTTGGCTCGGAGACCCCGCGCTGTGTGCGCCGGGTCCTGATCGTTGCCATGGTGACCCGATATCGTCATGATGACATGCGGGTCACCAGGCATCAGGAAGTTAGATAGATCGTGCGTCGTAGTGCATGATCTATCTAACTTGTGCCAGTGCAGAGCTGACAGCCTGCATAGCATAGGGATGCCGCTACATCCCTATGCGATTTAAGCAATCAGCCTGCAAAAAATGAAAGTCCCATAGTGGGACTAAGTATAAAAGAGAAATAGTGTCATAAAGTAAAAAAAAAAAATGTAAAAAAATTTTAACAAAATTAAAAAAGAATGAAAAAATAATAACAATATACTGTACTAGTGTTGAGCGAGCACTAAAATGCTCGGGTGCTCGAAGCTCGGGGCGAGCTCGCCGTGATACTCGGGTGCTCGACCCGAGCAACGAGCCCAATGTTAGTCTATGGGAGACTCGAGCATTTTTGTGGCGGCTCCCCGGGCAGTCTTTTAAAAGCCTAACAAGTGCCCAAAACGATAGTGACAGTGCTCAAATGACATGGGGACAGCATGGGGATCGCCCCAGGAAGCATTTCTGACCCCCAGGTCACTGCTGTCAACAACGTGGTCAGAGGTATTAATACACTTTTACAGGCTCAAAATAAAACGCTCAAAAACGAAAGTGAAAGTGCTTTCCTGTGAAATATGTTAAGGATAGTGTTGAGCGATACCTTCCAATATCAGGAAATATCGTATCGGATTGGATCGGACCGATACCCAAAAAGTATCGGATATCGCCGATTCCGATACAGGAAACCAATGCAAGTCAATGGGACACAAATATCGGAATGAAAATAAACCCTTTCTTTCCTTGTAGGTTAATTCTACATGAAGTAAAACAACTAAGAATAATGTAGAATGTATTACGCGAAAAGCCGGCAATTCATCAGCGGCATACACCGGTACCCGACAATTTACAACAGAAAGAATAGAGCTTCACACATAGATTAGATAGATAGAAACATGTCAGTCACATATATATGAAGTACAGTGACAGTGTTGCTTACTGTACTTGTCATTTAGTGTAAAGGATTTATTTAAAAATATAATAGTGTTTTCATGCACCGTCTCTTTAAAAAAGCCGGCCGGCAATTCAGCATCTGTACCCGACAATTTAGAATAGAAGGAATAGAGAATCATACATAGATTATATAGATAGAAACATGTCAGTCACATATATATGAAGTACAGTGACAGTGTTGATTACTGTACTTGTCATTTAGTGTTAAAATAAAGGATTTATTTAAAAAAAAAATTGGCGTGGGGTTCCCCTTAATTTTAGTCTCTAGCGGAGGTTAAGCAGACGGCTGGGGCAGATGTTTGAAGCCTGGGAAGGGGGTAATACCCACGGAGCTTCCCAGGCTACTAATATCAGCCCCCAGCTGAATACCTAGCCTTTTCTAGCTATTAAAATGGGGGACCCTCTCAAAAAAATGACGTGGGGTCCCCCCTAATTTAATAGCTAGCAAAGGCTAGGCAGACAGCTGGGGGCTGATGTTAATAGCCCAGGAAGGGTGCCATGAATATTGGCCCCCTCCCAGGCTAGAAACACCAGCCGTCAGCCACCCCAGAAATGGCGCATCCTATGGATGCGCCAATTCTGGCACTTAGCCTCGCTCTTCCCACTGCCCTGTAGCGGTGGCAGTGGGGTAATAGGGTTGGGGTTGATGTCAGCTTATAATGCCAGCTGACATCAAGCCCAGGTTAGTAATGGAGAGGCGTCTATAAGACACCCCCATTACTAACCCCATAGTCAAAGTTAAAAAAAAAAACACAAACACCCAGAATAAAGTCCTTTAATTGAAATAAACACACAATTCTTTATTGTTCTAAATTAAACTATACTTACCATCACGCCCATTCCAGCTGAAGCCAACGATCTCCTGCAATAAAAGAAAAATAATAAAGCAACCTCATCCTTACCTTTCCATGGTTCCCAGGACAGCTCCAGCTCTGCTACATCGAGATAACAGGCTGGACCGCAGCAGAACGCTGCCATCCAGCCTGTCATCCCACAGACACTGAGAAGCGCAGGCTTGCTTGCGCTCCTCAGTGTCTCTCTGTGACGGCATCCAGATGAGCCGAGTTCATGTCCAATGAACTCGGCTCACCTCATGCACGTCACTGACAGCGTGGGAAAATTCTCCTGCACTCAGCGCTTAAGAGTGAGAATTTTCCCACGCTGTCAGTGACGTGCATGAGGTGAGCTGAGTTCATTGGACATGACCTCACCTCACTCACGTCACTGACAGCGTGGGAAAATTCTCACGCTGAAGCGCTGAGTGCAGGAGAATTTTCCCACTTTACTAGAAATTCATGGTGGTCATGTCTAATATTGGCGTGACCCCATGAATTTCGGGCTTAGGGCCAGCTGATAATGCCAAGCTGGCCTTAACCCCTTTATTACCCAGTGAACTGCTGCACCAGGGCCCTGGATGAATTGGGTACAGCGCCAGAAGATGGCGCTTCTATGAACGCGCCATTTTCCGGGGTGGCAGCGGACTGCAATTTGCAGCGGGTGGGGCCCAGAAAGCTTGGGCCTCCCTGCGCTGCGGATTCCAGCCCCCAGCTGCCTAGTTGTACCTGGCTGGATACAAAAATAGGGAGAAGCCCCACGTATGTTTTTTTTTAATTATTTCATGAAATTCATGAAATAATTAAGAAAAAAAGGCCTTCCCTATATTGTTGTGTCCGGCCAGGTACAAATAGGCAGCTGGTGGTTGGGGGCAGCCCGTTCCTGCCTGCTGTACCTGGCTGGACACAAATATAGTGCGAAGCCCCACGTCAATTTTTTTTAAATAATTTCATGAAATAATTTTTTAAAAAAAGGGCTTCCTTATTAGAGATGAACGGTGTTCGGCTAGAACTGTTCGCCAATCTCAAATTCGAGCTGTTTTGGGTGGTGTTCGAGTTGTTCGACGAACCCGAACGATTTGCAAAAAATTCGGCTGTTCGAGGTTATGTTCAATAACTGTTCGTGCACCAAAAGCGTGTCCTGCATGTCTGGCGCTATTTAGAGCACCAATCCTGCAGGGATTGTCTGCCACTCACTGTAATGCCACAGCCATGGTGGTTGTGGCATTACAGTGATTGCCCAAATCGATGGGAACAGTGCCAACAGTGAAACATGAAAAGCCGGCAATTCAGCAGCGGCATACACCGGTACCCGACAATTTAGAACAGAAAGAATAGAGCTTCACACATAGATTAGATAGATAGAAACATGTCAGTCACACATATAAGAAGCACAGTGACAGTGTTGCTTACTGTACTTGTCATTTAGTGTAAAGGATTTATCAAAAAAAATAATAGTGTTTTCATGCACCGTCTCTTTAAAAAAGCCGGCCGGCAATTCAGCATCTGTACCCGACAATTTAGAATAGAAGGAATAGAGAATCACACATAGATTAGATAGATAGAAACATGTCAGCCACATATATACGAAGTACAGTGACAGTGTTGCTTACTGTACTTGTCATTTAGTGTAAAGGATTTATTAAAAAATATAATAGTGTTTTCGTGCACCGTCTCTTTAAAAAAGCCGGCCGGCAATTCAGCATCTGTACCCGACAATTTATAACAGAAAGAATAGAGAATCACACATAGATTAGATAGATAGAAACATGTCAGTCACATATATATGAAGTACAGTGACAGTGTTGATTACTGTACTTGTCATTTACTGCAAAGGATTTATTAAAAAAAATAATAGTGTTTTCATGCACCGTCTCTTTAAAAAAGCCGGCCGGCAATTCAGCATCTGTACCCGACAATTTATAACAGACAGAATAGAGCTTCACACATAGATTAGATAGATAGAAACATGTCAGCCACATATATAATAAGTACAGTGACAGTGTTGGTTACTGTACTTGTCATTTAGTATTAAAATAAAGGATTTATTATTAAAAAAAATTGGCGTGGGGTTCCCCGTAATTTTAGTCTCTAGCGGAGGTTAAGCAGACAGCTGGGGCAGATGTTTGAAGCCTGGGAAGGGGGTAATACCCACGGAGCTTCCCAGGCTACTAATATCAGCCCCCAGCTGAATACCTAGCCTTTACTAGCTATTAAAATGGAGGACCCCCCCCAAAAAAATGACGTGGGGTCCCCCCTAATTTAATAGCTAGCAAAGGCTAGGCAGACAGCTGGGGGCTGATATTAATAGCCCAGGAAGGGAGCCATGAATATTGGCCCCCTACCAGGCTAGAAACACCAGCCGTCAGCCGCCCCAGAAATGGCGCATCCATAGGATGCGCCAATTCTGGCACTTAGTCTCGCTCTTCCACGCTGCCCTGGTGCAGTGGCAGGGGGTAATAGGGTTGGGGTTGATGTCAGCTTATAATGCCAGCTGACATCAAGCCCAGGTTAGTAATGGAGAGGCGTCTATAAGACACCCCCATTACTAACCCCATAGTCAAAGTTAAAAGAAAACACAAACACCCAGAATAAAGTCCTTTAATTGAAATAAAGACACATTCCTTTATTGTTCTAAATTAAACCATACTTACCGTCACGCCCATTCCAGCTGAAGCCAACGATCTCCTGCAATAAAAGAAAAATAATAAAGCAACCTCATCCTTACCTTTCCATGGTTCCCACGACAGCTTCAGCTCTGCTACATCGAGATGACAGGCTGGACCGCAGCAGAACGCTGCCATCCAGCCTGTCATCCCGCAAACACTGAGAAGCGCAGGCATGCTTGCGCTCTGCAGTGTCTGGCTGTGACGGCATAAAGATGAGACGAGTTCATGTCCAATGAACTCGGCGCACCTCATGCACGTCACTGACAGCGTGGGAGAATTCTCCTGCACTCAGCACTTCAGCGTGAGAATTCTCCCACGCTGTCAGTGACGTGCATGAGGTCAGCTGAGTTCATTGGACATGAATGAGCTCACCTCATGCACGTCACTGACAGCGTGGGAGAATTCTCACGCTGTAGCGCTGAGTGCGGGAGAATTTTCCCACGCTGTCAGTGACGTGCATGAGGTGAGCTGAGATCATTGGACATGAATGAGCTCACCTCATGCACGTCACTGACAGCGAGGGAAAATTCTCCTGCACTCAGCGCTTCAGCGTGAGAGTTTTCCCACGCTGTCAGTGACGTGCATGAGGTGAGCTCATTCATGTCCAATGAACGCAGCTGACCTCATGTACGTCACTGACAGCGTGGAAGAATTTTCACGCTGAAGTGCTGAGTGCAGGAGAATTCTCCCAAGCTGTCAGTGACGTGCATTAGGTGTGCCGAGTTCATTGGACATGAGCTTGTCTCATCTTTATGCCGTCACAGCGAGACACTGAGGAGCGCAAGCATGCCTGCGCTTCTGAGTGTCCGCGGGATGACAGGCTGGATGGCAGCGTTCTGCTGCGGTCCAGCCTGTCATCTCGATGTAGCAGAGCTGAAGCTGTCGTGGGAACCATGGAAAGGTAAGGATGAGGTTGCTTAATTATTTTACTTTTATTGCAGAAGACATTGGCTTCAGCTGGAATGGGCGTGACGGTAAGCATAGTTTAATTTAGAACAATAAAGAATTGTGTGTTTATTTCAATTAAAGGACTTTATTCTGGGTGTTGTGTTTTTTTAAATACTTTACTAGAAATTCATGGTGGTCATGTCTAATATTGGCGTGACCCCATGAATTTCGGGCTTAGGGCCAGCTGATAATGCCAAGCTGGCCTTAACCCCTTTATTACCCAGTGAGCCACCGCACCAGTGCCCTGGATGAGTTGGGTACAGCGCCAGAAGATGGCGCTTCTATGAACGCGCCATTTTCTGGGGCGGCTGCGGACTGCAATTTGCAGCGGGTGGGGCCCAGAAAGCTTGGGCCTCCCTGCGCTGCGGATTCCAGCTCCAGCTGCCTAGTTGTACCTGGCTGGGCACAAAAATAGGGCGAAGCCCCACGCATTTTTTTTAAAATTATTTCATGAAATTCATGGAATAATTAAGAAAAAAAGGGCTTCCCTATATTGTTGTGTCCAACCAGGTACAAATAGGCAGCTGGTGGTTGGGGGAAGCCCGTCCCTGCCTGCTGTACCTGGCTGGACACAAATATAGTGCGAAGCCCCACGTCAATTTTTTTTTAATTATTTCATGAAATAATTTTTTTAAAAAAGGGCTTCCCTATATTGTTGTGTCCGGCCAGGTACAAATAGGCAGCTGGTGGTTGGGGGCAGCCCGTTCCTGCCTGCTGTACCTGACTGGACACAAATATAGCGCGAAGCCCCACGTCAATTTTTTTTAAATTATTTCAGGAAATTCATGAAATAATGAAAAAAAAATTGATGTGGGGCTTCTCCCTATATTTGTGTCCAGTCAGGTACAGCAGGCAGGAACGGGCTGCTCCCAACCACCAGCTGCCTATTTGTACCTAGCCGGACACAACAATATAGGGAAGCCCTTTTTTTCTTAATTATTCCATGAATTTCATGAATTTAAAAAAAAAATACGTGGAGCTTCGCACTATTTTTGTGTCCAGCCAGGTACAACTAGGCAGCTGTCGACTGGAATCTGCAGCGCAGGGAGGCCCAAGCTTTCTGGGCCCCACCCGCTGCAAATTGCAGTCCGCAGCCGCCCCGGAAAATGGCACGTTCATAGAAGCGCCATCTTCTGGCGCTGTACCCAACTCATCCAGGGCCCTGGTGCGGTGGCTCACTGGGTAATAAAGGGGTTAAGGCCAGCTTGGCATTATCAGCTGGCCCTAAGCCCGAAATTCATGGGGTCACGCCAATATTAGACATGACCACCATGAATTTCTAGTAAAGTATTTAAAAAAAACACAAACACCCAGAAAAAAGTCCTTTAATTGAAATAAACACACAATTCTTTATTGTTCTAAATTAAACCATACTTACCGCCACGCCCATTCCAGCTGAAGCCAATGATCTCCTGCAATAAAAGTAAAATAATAAAGCAACATCATCCTTACCTTTCCATGGCTCCCAGGACAGCTTCAGCTCTGCTACATCGAGATGACAGGCTGGACCGCAGCAGAACGCTACCATCCAGCCTGTCATCCCACAGACACTGAGAAGCGCAGGCTTGCTTGCGCTACTCAGTGTCTGGCTGTGACGGCATCCAGATGAGCCGAGGTCATGTCCAATGAACTCGGCTCACCTCATGCACGTCACTGACAGCGTGGGAAAATTCTCACGCTGAAGCGCTGAGTGCAGGAGAATTTTCCCACGCTGTCAGTGACGTACATGAGGTGAGCCGACTTCATTGTCGGCTCATCTGGATGTCATCACAGTCAGACACTGAGAAGCGCAAGCATGCCTGCGCTTCTCAGTGTCTGCGGGATGACAGGCTGGATGGCAGCGTTCTGCTGCGGTCCAGCCTGTCATCTCGATGTAGCAGAGCTGAAGCTGTCCTGGGAACCATGGAAAGGTAAGGATGAGGTTGCTTTATTATTTTTCTTTTATTGCAGGAGATCGTTGGCTTCAGCTGGAATGGGCGTGATGGTAAGTATGGTTTAATTTAGAACAATAAAGAATTGTGTCTTTATTTCAATTAAAGGACTTTATTCTGGGTGTTTGTGTTTTTTTTTAACTTTGACTATGGGGTTAGTAATGGGGGTGTCTTATAGACGCCTCTCCATTACTAACCTGGGCTTGATGTCAGCTGGCATTATAAGCTGACATCAACCCCAACCCTATTACCCCCTGCCACCGCACCAGGGCAGCGTGGAAGAGCGAGGCTAAGTGCCAGAATTGGCGCATCCTATGGATGCGCCATTTCTGGGGCGGCTGACGGCTGGTGTTTCTAGCCTGGGAGGGGGCCAATATTCATGGCTCCCTTCCTGGGCTATTAATATCAGCCCCCAGCTGTCTGCCTAGCCTTTGCTAGCTATTAAATTAGGGGGGACCCCACGTCATTTTTTTTGGGGGGGTCCTCCATTTTAATAGCTAGTAAAGGCTAGGTATTCAGCTGGGGGCTGATATTAATAGCCTGGGAAGCTCCGTGGGTATTACCCCCTTCCCAGGCTTCAAACATCTGCCCCAGCCGTCTGCTTAACCTCAGCTAGAGACTAAAATTACGGGGAACCCCACGCCAATTTTTTTTTAATAATAAATCCTTTATTTTAATACTAAATGACAAGTACAGTAACCAACACTGTCACTGTACTTCATATATATGTGACTGACATGTTTCTATCTATCTAATCTATGTGTGATTCTCTATTCCTTCTATTCTAAATTGTCGGGTACAGATGCTGAATTGCCGGCCGGCTTTTTTAAAGAGACGGTGCATGAAAACACTATTATATTTTTAAATAAATCCTTTACACTAAATGACAAGTACAGTAAGCAACACTGTCACTGTACTTCATATATATGTGACTGACATGTTTCTATCTATCTAATCTATGTGTGAAGCTCTATTCTTTCTGTTGTAAATTGTCGGGTACCGGTGTATGCCGCTGATGAATTGCCGGCTTTTCGCGTAATACATTCTACATTATTCTTAGTTGTTTTACTTCATGTAGAATTAACCTACAAGGAAAGAAAGGGTTTATTTTCATTCCGATATTTGTGTCCCATTGACTTGCATTGGTTTCCTGTATCGGAATCGGCGATATCCGATACTTTTTGGGTATCGGTCCGATCCAATCCGATACGATATTTCCTGATATTGGAAGGTATCGCTCAACACTATCCTTAACATATTTCACAGGAAAGCACTTTCACTTTCATTTTTGAACGTTTTATTTTGAGCCTGTAAAAGTGTATTAATACCTCTGACCACGTTGTTGACAGCAGTGACCTGGGGGTCAGAAATGCTTCCTGGGGCGATCCCCATGCTGTCCCCATGTCATTTGAGCACTGTCACTATCGTTTTGGGCACTTGTTAGGCTTTTAAACGACTGCCGGGGGAGCCGCCGCAAAAATGCTCGAGTCTCCCATAGACTAACATTGGGCTCGTTGCTCAGGTCGAGCACCCGAGTATCATGGCGAGCTCGGCCCAAGCTTCGAGCACCCGAGCATTTTAGTGCTCGCTCAACACTACGGGCTGATCGTCTGGGAGGTGACGCTGTGCGGCCAGCCAATCACTGTAATGCCCACAAACAACATGGCTGCGGCATTACAGTGACTGGCTGGCAATCCCTGCATGTTCATTGGCTCTGTAAAGAGCACCAAACATGCAGGGCAGAGACCCGAGCTCCCGCCCGAGTAACCCAGAAATGCTCGGTGCTCGCCGAACATCCCGAGTAGCGTGATGCTCGGGCGAGTACCGAGCAGTGTCGAGCATGTTCGCTCAACACTATACTGTACCCATAAATAAATGTTATGAATAAAATAAAAAAGTGCATGTATTTGGTATCGCCGCGTCCAGAACGACCTGACCTATAAAACTGTCATAAAAGTTAACCCCTTTAGTGAACATGCTAAAAAAAAAAGCAAAAAACTATGCTTTATTATCATACCTCCAAAAAAAAAATAGAATAAAACACGATCAAAAAGACGAATGTAAATAAAAATGGTACCGCTGAAAATGTCATCTTGTCCCGCAAAATACAAGCCCCAATACAGCTCTATCAGCCAAAAGATAAAAAAGTTATAGCTCTCAAAATAAAGCGATGCAAAAAAATTATTTTTTCTATAAAATAGTTTTTATTGTGCAAAAGCGGCAAAGCATAAAAACATTATAAATGTACTATCGCTGTAAATGTACTGACCCGAAGAATAAAGGTGCCTTATCAATTTTATCACATGCGGAACAGCATAGAAAAAAAAAATAAAATTCCTGAATTGTTGGTTTTTGTTTATTCTGCCACCCAAAAATCGGAATAGAAAGCAATCAAAAAATGTCATTTGCCCTAAAATGGTACCAATAAAAATGTCAACTTGTCCGGCAAAAAACAAGCCCTTACATGACTCTGTCGGCCAAAATATGGAAGAATTATTGCAAAAGCTAGTCTTTGCAAAAAAAAAAATGCGTGTTTTAGTGTGTGACAGCTTTCAAACATAAAAACCTGATATGAATCTGGTATCACTGTAATCGCACCGACCCGAAGAATAAAGTCATCTAATCACTTATGCTGCACAAGGAATGAAAATTTAAGCTCTAGGGTTAGGGTTGTGTTAGGGTTAGGGTTGTGCTAGGGTTGTGCTAGGATTGTGTTAGGGTTGTATTAGGGTTGATGTTGTATTAGGGTTGGGGTTAGGGTTGTGTTGGGGTTGGGATTTTTTCAAAAGCAAAAAAAAAAAAATGATGACGATATGGCGACTAGTGTTGAGCGCAAGTGCTCGCTACTTGAGTTTGCATCAGGTGCTCGTGTATGCACCGAATATCGTGAGTGCTCGAGTGACATGCTCGAGTCTCTGCCCCATATGTTTCGCGGCTGTTATACAGACAAATAAAATACGCAGGGATTGCCTGCCATGCATGAGCGATCCCCGCATGTTTTTCTTAGGTGTCTAACAACCGTGAGACATGCGGGGCGGTGACTCGAGCATGTCACTCGAGCACCCACGATACATGGTGCATACCCAAGTACCCGATGCAAACTCAAGTAGCGAGCACCTGAGTGCAAGACTAATGACACATGATACACTGCCTATTTTGCAAGTTTTCCCACCTATAAAGAATGGAGAGGTCTGTAATTTTTATCTTAGGTACACTTCAACTGTGAGAGACAAAATCTAAAATAAATCCAGAAAATCACATTGTATGATTTTTAAGTAATTAAATTGCATTTTATTAATAATAATTAAAATAAATAAGTATTTGATCACCTACCAACCAGCAAGAATTCTGGCTCTCACAGACCTGTTAGTTTTTCTTTAAGAAGCCCTCCTACTCTGCACTCATTACCTGTATTAATTGCAGTTGTTTGAACTCATTACCTGTATAAAAACACCTGTCCACACAATCAATCACACTCCAAACTCTCTACCATGACCAAGACCAAAGAGCTATCTAAGGACATCAGAGACAAAATTGTGGACCTGCACAATGCTGGGATGGGCTACAAGACTATAGGCAATTAGCTTGGCGAGAAGGCAACAACTGTTAGCACAATTATTAGAAAACGGAAGAAACACAACATAACTGTCATTTTTCCTTGGTCTGGGGCTCCATGCAAGATCTTGCCTCGTATGGAAAGGATGATTCTGAGAAAGGTCATGAATCAGCCTAGAACTACATGGGAGTATCTGGTCAATGACCTGAAGAGAGCTGGGACCACAGTCTCAAATATTACTGTTAGTAACACACTATGCTGTAATGGATTAAAATCCTTCAGGGCACGCAAGGTCCCCCTGTTCACGCAAGCACATGTTGAGGCCCATTTGAAATACGCCAATGATCATCTGGTTGATCCAGGGGAGGCATGGGAGAGGATCATGTGGTCAGATGAGACCAAGATAGAACTTTTTGGTATCAACTCCACTCGCCGTGTTTGGAGAAAGAAGAAGGATGAGTACAACCGCAAGAACACCGTCCCAACCATGAAGCATGGTGGGGGAAACATCATACTTTGGGGGTGCTTTTTTTGCAAAGGGGAGAGGACGACTGCATTGCATTGAAGGGAGAATGGACGGGGTAATGAATAGCGAGATTTTGGCCAACAGCCTCCTTCCCTCAGTAAGAGCATTGAAGGTGGGTCATGGCTGGGTCTTCCAGCATGAAAATGACACATAGCCAGGGCAAATATATTACATTGTGGAGTTCCTGTGTTCTTGCAAAAACAATTACTGTTTTTTGCTTTTTAATTGGTCTTAATGTGTATTTGTGTTTTTTGGTCACAATGATTACCTAATAAAGTTTTCTACTTTATCATATTCAGATTGTCTGCTATTGGTACCAGTGCCTTTTCACACCATTTTTTCATCTTCTCCATGGAAATAAAATTTGCCACCCACAGTATAGAGAGGCAGCACATTAAATGCAATTAGATCATATGAAAAAATGTGTGTATGTACGAGCCCTCTCTAGTAATGTCAAAATATCACCACAAAAACTGCAGTAAATTATTACACTTCATCTTTATTGAAAAAATTAATTAAAAACAATACACAGTTAAAAAAATGGGAGAAACCACCAAATGGCACCATGACCCAAATAAGCATAAATACCCCATATTATCCCAGCGGTAACTCACAATATAATAAAGCCCATTGAACTTAGGCCCTAATGCTATACATATGGGAGTATAACCTTGCCAAAATTACCATAAGTAAACCATAAGTACCCTGAAGAAGGCTGCGGAAGCAGAAACGTATGTAGGGTATTTAACATCTCCTGGCCCACAGCAGGTATAGTGTGCACTTGTGATCTGTGTATGTTGTCCCCTCTATCAGGGGCTGTTTCTGTGCTCTCACATGTATAGTATTGTGGCCCATTTTAAAGGGGCATAACAAGGTTGTGAGCCACTGTGGGGACAATATGGGTTATTTATGTTAATTTTGGCAAGGTTATACATAACTGTGTGATTCTTAAGATTTTGTGTTATACTATGCCTGATGAAGAGACCTAAGTAGTTTTGAATGCTTTCTATTTGTTACCATCCTTTCAGTTAGCCATTAAACGGTATCAACTAGTTATGAGCGAACATGCTCTGATAACGTGTTATCTGAGCATGCTCGGGTGTTATTCGAGTATCTTGTAGTGCTCGGATATGTTCGAGTCCCTGGGGCTGCAAGTTTTGCGACTGTTTGACAGCTGCAACATATGCAGGGATTGCCTGTTTGTTATCACGTTATCCGAGCACGTTCGCTCATCACAAGTTTCAACCGCTGAGGGCTCTCAAATTTTTATATTTTTCTATCTATTGGCTAACACAATACAAAGATATATTTTTCCTGTATCAGCTATATTGAGCTTTTTACCTCCCAGTGAATGTTGTCAGGGAAAGATGTATCAGGCCTGATGAATTTCAACATACCAAGTCCTTTGTTCTCATGGGAAAGAAGCCAATGCCAGGGTTATCTGACAGCAGCTTACTTTGCTTTTCACGCTGAGATCACATACACTTTCAGCCTAACCCGGTGTGCATGTGTATATGGTGGTCAGGAGGAATAGCTATTGCTCAACTGATCATTCAGCAGACAGCTATTGAAAGTAAACTATTAGTAATAATGTGCTTACCAGTTGCTGCTCTGTCTAATGTGTGTAGTCGGATCAGCAGACAAGTTGATAGTTCCTATACCTTAGGAAGAAGCAGAATTTTGCCTAGAAGAATGGAAATAACCCAGCTTACTGACCAGATCCTTCAAAACTTCAACTAGTTTAATAGAAGTAGCCACAGAATTGTCACAGCAATACCCCTGATTATGGAAGAATTCCCATTTAAAGATGGTCTATGGAAAACTGTTAGTGATGATGATGATTATTATTATTATTATTATTATTATTATCACTATAAACACTTTAAATAAATCTAAATGAAAATTGGTTCATTATATTGTTTGCAACAAAGACAATAAAGGTAGAGGTCAGTTAAGGTCAGGCTAATGATACATTTCTCTTAAATGACACAAGCTAAGTGAAATAGTTATGACAGATTTCACTATACAGCAATTAAATTATTGTTTATAAATCAAAGATTAATAGATTTTCCATCCATGAAGACATTCATATGAGCTATATTAATCTATGATTCTATTGTGCGCCGAATAATCCTTCTTCGAACACCTGACAGCTGCTGCTCAGAAGTGGGTGGAGAATACAGCTGGGTGTAAATGTAGATAATATGCATCAATTGTTTTGCAGCAGAGAAATCCAAATTTATAAACTATTCTTAAATGATTATCAAGATTGTATATCATTCAGCAATGCATGAATTAACTATAGGAAGTGCTGCGACACTTTACAGTAATTGTAATGACATCTGAATTATAATCCACATTTCTAGCGTATTTACTAACATTGAATTTACTATAGTGTTCCCTAAATTGTCTTAATCTGCCCTAAATAATGTAAATATTACCATATTTTTATGTTTAATTATCTAGCAATGGTATTGGCAGATAGACTCTGCTATTTTTACCTACAGAGAGAGGTTCGGGGGTTAGATGGTGCTGACACTCATTACAATAGAACATTGATTTTGTTACCAATTTGTTAGTCACATTCTGTTTGTACTGTCAAAGTCCAACTGACTTTACTGACAAATGACAGATAAAATGGCAGAAAGTGTATGCTGAAGCCAATTGTGGTTTAAATCCATTTTACGGCAACATGATCTTATGATCACGTGCTCTCATTAATTTTAAAGCGTCTTGTTATACTATGTGTCAAAGGTGTCAGGACTACGCTGCTGATTGTAATCCTTGTGTAGTAGCATGGTGCCATTTTTTCTTGAAACCTAAATTTGACTTTACAACTGGTAGGAAAGCACTACACTGAAAACTATATATGATAGTATAAGAACTAATCATCTTTCCTGGACACAATCTTCCCTATTGAAAAAGGTTGTTAACATTAAGTTTTCTTTGTCCTAGTATTTTTGCCTAAAGGCTTTGTTTTTTTTCTGATGTTGACTTCTTTTACGTCTAATAGGTAGCCCTGTAGTTACAGCAGTGGAGAACATGGGGCAGTATCAGGCACCGTCTTAGTGATATCAGCAGTATTGAGAATTTGTGCTGATGAAAAGTTAGGCCAAATATTCATACTTTTCTGCACCGAGCCACTCCACACCACCCCACTCTGCATACTATTAAGGTGAAGTGAAAATATGTGATTTTTGATTTGTAGCGGCTAAGCGTTGCTTTTATTACATGCCGCATAGTTGTAAATCATCTGCAATATGAAACTTTAATCTTACCCCATAGAAGTATGACATGGTAATTGCCAATAAACTACCATAAGCTAGGGCTGCCATATGGACTAGGGCTTTAGTTCAATGTCACATCGACATTGCAAGTAGATATAGTAAATAGGGTCTGACCCAAAAATGGCTTTAACCACTACCCTCTTTTGGCTCAATTCCAATCCCACTGGATTTCTGTAAGACTCAGTTCACTATCATTACTTGTTATTGGAGTCGCAGGACATTGTGATTAGTAGAAGTCGCTGTCAAAGTCCAGTGCTTTGATTTGGTGAAATTGAAGTGAATTTACTGCAGTATATTACCGCTCAATACTTGTAAACTAAGATGTGTGCCAGCCTTCTATGGTGAAAAATGAAGCAGTTTCAAATGATGTTGGGAAGTAACATCTAATTCATAAAGAGGTTGTGCAGCAGCTTAAAATATGTGTTATTAGGAAACATATACGGTACTTTCAGAGTTTTGTGACCTGTTTAAATGCGCTCCATTTGTAGCCATATTCTTTTATTTACACTCTACTTATGGAGCTACAAAGTGATAGCTAACAGTCTTATATTTTACAATATATTACATAGAATCATAGAATCACAGAATGTAAGAGAAGGAGGGGACATCCAGGGTCATCGTGTCCAACCCCCTGCTCAATGCAGGATTGACTAAACCATCTCAGACACATGTCTGTCCAGCCTCTGTTTGAAGACGTCCATTGAAGGGGAACTCACCACCTCTCGTGGCAGCCTGTCCCATTCATTGATCACCCTCACTGTCAAAAAGTTTTTTCTAATATCTAATCT
This sequence comes from Phyllobates terribilis, assembly GCF_046119375.1. Classification (NCBI taxonomy): domain Eukaryota; kingdom Metazoa; phylum Chordata; class Amphibia; order Anura; family Dendrobatidae; genus Phyllobates; species Phyllobates terribilis. The sequence continues at coordinate 366,531,592 of NW_027362763.1, read as the reverse complement.
GTATCTTCTCCCATTCAGTTTCATCCCATTGCTTCTCGTCTTACTTTGTGCATATGATTCTAATGTGCTGCACAATATGTACACTACATTAAAGTTTGAATTGAAAAATAATGACAGGATGCAGTATTATATATATAAATATTATATGGTGCTTTCATATGTCATTCGCTCCACAAACGTCATCTACAAGCTTCTGAAAATGTGAGGCTCATGGGCTGGTGAGATATATGTCAAAAATCAGTGCAGAATAAGAAGTATAGCCATATAATAATATTGATTAACTCCACAGGTCAACTCTCCTCTAATGGAGCTTAAAACCAAACACATTACAATAAAGCCAACAGGATCTTTGATTATGTAATATTTATGGGAACCTTCAAACTCTCCCTGACAGATGATATGGAGAGATCAGGGTCAGCCAGTTTGAATATAATCACTCAATCCTTTTGTTGTCTGGGAGAGAATCCATTGCCAGAGATGTCTGACAGTAGCTTTTCCCTCTACTCATTGAAAACACATTATGTGTGGGAAAGTCAGGATATCTGTCATCCAAAAGAACATTTGCCCAACAGCTATTTCATGTATTTGACCAACTTAAGAGTCATAGTTACTAAGCATCAATATGTGAAAGCACTGAAATTGATCAGAAGTACTATATGCACCTCCATATTGATGGTAGTATATTGGTACCTACCACCCTTTCTCTTCTCACTCAAAATGACTGATTTTTCTTAGTGGCCAAGTGATAATGACAAAGACAAGCCAATGATAGCTTTCTCTAGTCTTTTGTAGCAAACTTCACCTCTTGTCTCACCGAAAAGTCTACCCAGTCCATTCTGCATAGTCAACATTCTCCTGGTGTTAAACCCTGATTATTAGCTAAAAAAGCTTTTTCTTCATGCTGCTGTTAATGGTTGGCACTGCAATGTGTGTATGTGTGTTCTTTGTGCTGCATTGTGGTTTATGGATCTGTTGAGGGTGTATTTTACTCTCCATTGTGGTATTGGTTTGGCACTGATGGGATGGTGTGTTGTGCTGCACTATGGTGTTTTGTACTACTGGGCAGGTTTCTGTGCTACACTGGAATATTTTGCACTGCTAGAAGGTATTATGTGCGCTGCCTGTTGGTATTTGTTTAGTTACACTGAGGATATAATGGGGGCTTTATGGTGGTATTTGACACTGCTCCTGAAGTAATCTAGAATATATGGGACTATATGGTTGCATATGGTTGATAGTTTGTTCCCGACTTTATCAAATATTGACCGGCAGGGCCCAAAAAGAAAAAAAAGCACTGCTGTAAAATGGCAGGGCTAATTTTAAGTCAGTCTGACCTTATGGATATCGAGTCTGTCATTCATGTATACTGTTTTCTACATACAGAAAATAACTTTAAGAAGCTGAATGCAATGCTACCTCTACTCTGAAGCTGTTGATAAGTGCCCCAGACAATTGCATAATGGATTTATAAAAATATAAAATTATTTTCCCTTCTGAACCTATTTTATATAATAAAAGGATATATCATTGAATTATTTATTACTCGTTATTACCATTACTTTCCAGCAATATCTTACATGTAGTGGAGTTTGTTATTGCCTAGTACAAATGCTGATATGTGATATTGCCTGAGATGTTGCATCTGACTCAGCACCATTGTTTTCTTATCAGTTATGCATCCAGCCTTAGCCCTAAATCATTTCTTCACTACCAGAGTTAATGGTATAAACTGTTATAAACTGTTTAAAATTAAATTAAACCTACAGTGAAGGAAATAATTATTTGATCACTTGCTGTTTTTGTAAGTTTGCCCACTGACAAAGACATGAGCAGTCTATAATTTTAAGGGTAGGTTAATTTTAACATTGAGAGATAGAATATCCAAAAAAAAATCAAGAAAATCAGATTGTATAAATTAGCTAAATGTATTTGCATTTTGCAGTGAGAAATAAGTATTTGATTCCTCTGGCAAACAACACTTAATACTTGGTGGCAAAACCCTTGTTGATAAGCACAGCAGTCAGACGTTTTTTGTAGTTGATAATGAGGGTTGAGCACATATCAGGAGGAATTTTGGTCCACTCCTCTTTGCAGATCATCTCTAAATCATTCAGATTTTGAGGCTGTCACTTGGCAACTCGGAGCTTCAACTCCCTCCATAAGTTTTCTATGGGATTAAGGTCTGGAGGCTGGCTAGGCCACTCCATGACCTTAATGAGCTTCTTTTTGAACCTTTGTTGCCTTGGATGTATGTTTTGGGTCATTGTTTTGCTGGAAGACCCAGCCACGACCCATTTTTAATGTCCTGGCAGAGGGAAGGAGGTTGTCACTCAGGATTTTACGGTACATGGCTCCATCCATTCTCCCATTGATGCGGTGAAGTATTCCTGTGCCCTTAGCAGAGAAAACCCCGAAAACATAATGTTTCCATCTCCATGCTTAACAGTGGGGAGGGTGTTCTTTGGGTCATAGCCAGCATTTCTCTTCCTTCAAACAAGGCGAGTTGAGTTAATGCCAAAGAGCTCAATTTTTGTCTCATCTGACCACAGCACCTTCTGCAAATAACTCACAGAATCATCCAGGTGTTCATTGAAAAACTTTAGACGGGCCTGGACATGTGCCATGTGCCTTCTTGTGCAGATGGACCTTGCGGGCATTGCAGGATTTTAAACCTTTAAGGCGTAATGTGTTACCAATGGTTTTCTTGGTGACTGTGGTCCCAGCTGCCTTGAGATCATTAACAAATTCCCTCCATATAGTTTTAGGCTGATCTCTCACCTTTCTCATGATCAGGGATACCCCACAAGGTGAGATTTTGCATGGTGCCCCAGATCCATGTCGATTGACAGTCATTTTGTATTTCTTCCATTTTCTTACTATTGCACCAAAGTTTTTTTCATTCTCACCCTTACTTATGGTTTTGTAGCCCATTCCAGCTTTGTACAGGTCTATGATCTTGTCCTTGACATCCTTAGAAAGCTCTCTGGTCTTGCCCATGTTGTAGAGGTTAGAGTCTGACTGATTAACTGAGTCTGTGGACAGAAGTCTTTTATACAGGTGACTATGTAGGACAGCTGTCTTCAATGCAGGTAACGAGTTGATTAGGAGCATCTAACTGGTCTGTAGGAGCCAGAACTCATAATGGTTTGTAGGGGATCAAATACTTATTTCTCACTGCAAAATGCAAATAAATTTATCTAATTTATACAATATGATTTTCTTGATTTTTTGGGGGGGATATTCTATCTCTCAATGTTAAAATTAACCTACCGTTAAAATTATAGACTGTTCATGTCTTTGTCTGTGAGCAAACTTACAAAAACAGCAAAGGATCAAATAATTATTTCCTTCACTGTATATGTAATAAGTTACTAACAACAATATGCTATATTTGAATAATTCAACCATGAAGTGAATAAATAATACCTTAGTATATAAAAAGTTTCAGCCAGCTCACCTGAGCAATCCGAAGAATGGAGCACGGAAATTCGTCCTGACCAGACGCCAACAATACTGAAGAAAACAAAGAGGTATCCAGCTCCAGGATCCGAGGAAACAGGAAAATTTTAAAATAGCAACTTTATTAGAAAAAAATCATAACAATTACTCCATCAAAAATAAAGGAATGAATAAATAAATCTGAGGTACAGGTGCAGTTGAATAGCTGTCACTAGGACATTTTCAGCAATGCGTTTTGAGGCGGTCTTTTTCAAAGCTGCTAGACAAATGTTAACACATCATTTAAATATCATGCTGACAAAAAAAAAAACAGGTGAGATCATTACCCACAATGTCCCAACAGGTGGATACCAGCATGTTAAATCACATATACAAAATAACACCGACATGAAAATAGTTCAAAAACAAGTGTGAACACTGAAACTAGCACAAATATCCTAAAAACATAACAAGAAAAACCTAGTCAATTATAATGATACATAATTTCTTTTCTAATATTTAATCCATTTGGAGCTCAAGTCCTCAAATTAAAAATTCAAAATGCTTCCCTTGTATGTAACATTCTGACATGATCACCTCTTCTTGGAGGCTTCCTAACTACTTACAAACCAAAAACCTGAAAATGAGACGTCTGCTTGTGATGTAATGACATGTAATAATGACATAATGATGTCATGATGTAATAAAGTTGCTATTTTAAAATTTTCCTGTTTCCTCGGATCCTGGAGCTGGATACCTCTTTGTTTTCTTCAATAAATAATACCAACATGATGAAAATAAGATTGAACATTACCATGATATAGTGACTAAATTATATAATTTTATTTTCATGTTTCAATATCATCATAATACAGTGAATATGTACTACCGCTTTACAGTAATTAATCTATTAGAAATCCCAAAAAATATTAGAGGTACCTCCCTTCGGTAGAATGTAAGCTCTTATGATTAGTGTTGAGCCACCACCGTAGTGTTCGGGTTCGGTTCGTCGAACACCGGGATGTTTGTGGAACTGTTCGTCGAACACCTTAGAACACTGTCGAACATCGTCGAACACCGTTAAAACCAATGGCAAGCAAATAAAAACACATCGAAAACACCTTCAAAGGTGTACAAAAGCTGACAAACTGCTCAGAAGACACTCTCTTTAAAAAAGCCGGCCGGCAATTCAGCATTGGTACCCGACAATTTAGAACATAAAGAATAGAGGATCACACATAGATTAGATAGATAGAAACATGTCAGTCACATATATAAGAAGTACAGTGACAGTGTTGGTTACTGTACTTGTCATTTAGTGTTAAAGGATTTATAAAAAAAAATAATAGTGTTTTCATGCACCGTCTCTTTAAAAAAGCAGGCTGCAATTCAGCATCGGTACCCGACAATTTAGAACAGAAAGAATAGAGTATCACACATAGATTAGATATAGAAACATGTCAGTCACATATACAATAAGTACAGTGATAGTGTTGATTAATGTACTAGGAATTTAGTGTTAAAATAAAGGATTTATTAAAAAAAAATTGGCGTGGGGTTCCCGTAATTTTAGTCTCTAGCGGAGGTTAAGTAGACGGCTGGGGCAGATGTTTGAAGCCTGGGAAGGGGTTAATATCCACGAAGCTTCCCAGGCTACTAATATCAGCCCCCAGCTGAATACCTAGCCTTTACTAGCTATTAAAATGGGGGACCCCCCCAAAAAATGACGTGGGGTCCCCCCTATTTTAATAGCTAGCAAAGGCTAGGCAGACAGCTGGGGGCTGATATTAATAGCCCAGGAAGGGTGCCATGAATATTGGAACCCTTCCAGGCTAGAAACACCAGCCATCAGCAGCCCCAGAAATGGCGCATCCATAGATTGCACCAATTCTGGCACTTATCCTCGCTCTTCCCACTGTCCTGTAGCGGTGGCAGTGGGGTAATAGGGCTGGGGTTGATGTCAGCTTATAATGCCAGTTGACATCAAGCCCAGGTTAGTAATTAGTGTTGAGCCACCCCCGTAGTGATCGAGTTCGGTTCGGTTCGTCGAACACCCGTGTGTTCGCCGAACTGTTCATCGAACTGTTTGTCGAACACCGTCGAACACCGTTAAAACCAATGGCAGGCAAACAAAAACACATAGAAACACATAGAAAACACCTTCAAAGGTGTCCAAAAGCTGACAAACTGCTCAGAAGACATAACTAACACATGGAAAAGTGACAAGTACATATAGTCATGCGAAAAGAAAAGAGGTGGAGGAGTAAAAGGAGGGGGAGACACAGATATAGGCATGTCATGCCCTTCTAAAACCCAAAAAGTGAGAAGCCAACATGGCCAGTCCGTTCCTGCCCGTGCGACCTCCGTGTCACTGGGTTTCTGCCAGAGGACCCTGACGGCCAGCACCCCTCTCCCAATACTGGTGCCTGTCCGCTGGTGGGTCGAGCGAGCCCCCCTGTGGTGGAGGCAGGTCTAAGCTTTTTAATTTAAATTGTCTCTCTAATTTGAATGAATACACTTTAAATCCTTTTACAAGGATCTATTGGAGGGCAAGTCTCATGTCAGCAGCCACGTAATTCCAGCTCCAGTAGCGTCCACTAAAGCTGCTGCAGTTAAAAAGCTTTTATAAGGATCGAGCTCGGCGGTCCACCGCAAGGCGTCCTACCGCCAGTCCCAGCCCCTATGCCTTGGGGTGCCTCCTGATGCTCTTCACTGAGTATCCCGGGGTCCCGAAGCATTTCCTTTGAAAAAATTAAGTGTCCAAACTACAGGTGGTGTAGCTTGCTTAACAGCTGGGATAATCCGCTGACTAGCAGACACTGCTACTAGGCACAAAGTATTTCCTGGGCTAGTTGCAGTTAAAAATTTGTAATTCGATACTCTCATTGGATGCTGAGAAAGCATTCCATAGAGTCTCCTGACACGCCATATATTATTCTCTTAAAAAGCTTGGGGTAGGGGACTAGGGGACCCTTTTATAGCCAAAATCACGGCCCTGTATCGCAATACTTCACCTAGGCTGAAGATTAATGGAACTGTAGCACCCCGAGGGCTTGGTTGCTACAGAGGTATTGCACCTCACCCAGAGGTGTGATATCTCGCTCTCAGGTAAGGATGGAGTGTGGATCAGGACCCCGACACCTGCATGCATTACACCACATTGCCGTGGGGCAGAGCGACCAATATGCCCCTTAGATGGGCACGACAGTCCCTGTCCCTGGCTGGAGTTGAGGGAGGGAATACTGAGGAAGGGGAACCCTGTAGTGCAGGAGCAGGGAGGAAGCAGTTCCTGGGTGCATTGAGAAGGGAGTATAAAAGGTGGGCACCATCTTAGTTCAGTGCAGAGAAGTCTGAGCAGAAGTGACAGGGAGCAGGGGCTCTGCATGAGCTCTGCTCTGGAGGTGGGCCTAGTAACAGAGGCCCAGGCCTGGAAGAGGGAGAAGGAAGGAAGAGGAGCGGAGAATGTTCCAGGAACGAGGAACGAAGGGATCCCAGGGGTGCGGACGGGCAAGTCACCACCGCACGCCCGAATCCACCTGCGTGGAGGGTTCAGGCCAAAGGGGGAGACCGGTCACCGAAACGAATGGAGGCGGGAAACGCCCCTCAGCTAGAAACCGGATGCTGTGACATTTTATGTGGCGCAGCCCCTCGCTACACCCGCTAGGAAGGCACCACATAGGGTCAGGGAAACTGGCGCCAAGTTTACCAAGAGGAGGCCCGAGGCAGCCGGACAGAAGGGTTGGTAAGAAAGGCCAGACAAAGGACACACAAAGGGGGTCCTGTGAAGCGCTCCAAAGTTATCTGGGAGTTGTCTGAGCCCCTCACCTGGTGAGCACAGTATGACGTGGGCAGCCGTTACCTGCAGAAGTGGTCTGGATAATAAGAACTGTGAGTAAAGGCCCTGGACTGCATCACTGACTCCGTGTCATTACTGCTGCTGCCCTGCACCATCACCCCCATCCTCCGCATACACTTCCCTGAGGCTATACTCCTCCCGTGGGGAGTTATACTACGCTCTGCTGCACCCACAACACCAGCCTCAGCGGTCTGCCCTGCAGCGGCGGTTCACTCTGACCGCAATCCACGGGTGGCGTAGTCGGACATTTAAACATCAAAACCACATAAATAGTTCCACCACTGGTTTGACCGCCCTGAGCCACGGAATCGGGTCGCCGCCACAGAGACTACAACCACCAGCATCCACCAAAAAGGGTCCGGCTCCGGGTGTCCCAAGGCCCAGGGGGCGCGTCAGAACATTTTCATCACCATTCATAATCACCAATGGGACAAGGCAGGGATGTCCTCTGTCCCCTCTCTTATACATCCTAGTGATGGAGCACCAGCTCTCATCAATTCGCCATAACCCCAATATTAGGTGGATTGAGGTGGGAGGCACCGAGTACAAGTGCTCTCTATTTGCTGATGATGTCCTAGTATATATCACTCAATCACATATATCCATCCCTGCTGTTAAGGCTTAAATAGATCACTTTGTTACATGGTCAAATTTTAAAATCAATGCAGCGAAGTCTGAGGCCCTCGATGTCTCCCTCCCCAAATCCATACAGGATTCCATCCAGTCCAACTTTCCCTTTGCCTGGCCCTCACAGGGTATCAAATACTTAGGAATTCCTATTCATAGAGACCTCTCCCGTCTATGTTATCTTAATTTTGGGCCCTTTATTGAACAACTCCATACAGACCATGGTTGGCAAGTTAGAACTGTAAGATTCACTACGTGAACCACTGGTATTTTGTGGAAAAGCACATGTACACTGTGTTCCAAATTATTATGCAAAAAGTGTTTAGGAGTGATAAGGTAAGAATTTTTTTGTTTGTCAGTTAAACTCATTGATGGTGATGTGTGTCAGGGCTCTTTATATCACTGTAAGCAATTGCAGACACCTGTGCTAATTAGTTTGGCAGGTGTGTACAATGAAAGGCAAGACTACTTAAGAAGGCTGTCCCACATTATTAAGCAGCCTACATTTTCTGCCAAAATGGGAAAGAAAAAGGATGTGTCGGCTGCTGAGAAGCAACAAATTGTGGAGTGTTTAGGTCAAGGCATGACTACAATTAACATTGTGCGATGATCAGGATGAAGTGTCTTGGCAATCAAGAAGTATGTAGCTGATTCACAGTACACACGTGTGCGTGCTGATAAGGGAAAATTGAAGACTCTTTCCTACAGGCAATTACGTCAGGTTAAAAGAGCAGCGGCAAAAAAGCCTTGTCATAGCAGCAGACAAGTTTTTGAAGCTGCTGGTGCCTCCAACGTCCCCCGAACAACAAGATGCAGGGTGCTTCAGAGGTTTGCAGCTGTGCGTAAGCCATCCTGTCGACCTCCTCTATCCACTGCACACAAGCAGAAACGGCTCCAGTGGGCAAAACAATACATGAAGACTGACTTCAAAACTGTTTTGTTCACGGATGAGTGCCGTGCAACGCTCGATGGTCCAGATGGATGGAGTGGAGGATGGCTGGTTGATGGACACCACACGCAAACACGGCTACTGGCGCCAACAAGGAGGAGGTGGAGTAATGTTTTGGGCTGGAATCATGGGGAGAGAAATTGTCGGCCCCTTTAGGATCCCTGAAGGGGTAAAGATGAACTCCATAACGTATGTGGAGTTTCTCAAACAGCACTTCCTGCCATGGTTCAAGAAGAAGAACCGTATATTTCACAGCAAGATCATTTTCATGGATGATAATGCACCGTCTCATGCTGCACATAACACATCTGCATCTCTGACTGATATGGGCATAAAGGGGACAAACTTATGGTGTGACCCCCATGATCCCCTGACCTCTACCCCATTCAGAACCTCTGGAGCATCATCAAAAGGAGTGTCTATGATGGCGGGAGGCAGTTCACATCTAAGCAACAGCTCTGGGAGGGTATTCTGTCCTCATGCAAAACAATTGAAGCAGAAACCATCCAAAACCTGACAAATTCAATGGACAAGAGAGTTCAGAAGCTCCTTTCGAACAAGGGGTCCTATGTGCAAATGTAACATCACTTAGAATAAAGTTTTGAGTTGAAAACTGTTTGATTTCAGTTTCTAATAACCTGCTAATGCTTATCATTTCAAAAATTACTATTTTTTTGTTCTTTATTAAAATGAAAAGGTTGATCGAAGATTATGGGGGATCTAAGAGTGTGGCAACCCAGTAGTCAGGTTTACTTCGTATTCTGAGAATCTGAGGGTCATGTTGCAGGTAGTGCAGCGAGAAGGCACTCATGTGCCTTGCGCATCTTGGAGCCCCAAAATTATTTTCCGGGCTAGATGCAGCTAAAAATTATTATTAATTTTAAATCTGGTGGAGCTTAGTATAGATGGCCTAATAGAATCAGTACTGCACACTGCTACAAAGCCCAAATTATTTTCCAGCCAAGATACAGATAAACATGATTAGTAATTTGAAAGCTTAAAATGGTTGGTGAGGTGATTTTAACAAATCATCAAGCTTTTACTCTCCCCAGGATGACACAGGGGTAGAAAAGTCATTTCGGATCCATGATTTGTTCATCTTTATGAACGTGAGTCTGTCTACATTATCAGTGGAGAGCCACGTGCGCTTATCTGTCAGCACACCACCAGCAGCGCTGAACACACGTTCAGACAGAATGCTGGCTGTAGGGCATGACAAGATCTCCAAGGCGTAAGTGGCTAGCTCCGGCCATTTATCCAGATTGGAAGCCCAAAAAGAGCAAGGGTCCAGTGACACAGTCGTGGCTTCAATGTTTACTTGGAGATACTCCTGTACCATCGTCTCTAGGCGTTGACTATGTGTCAGACTTCTTGTCTCCTGTGGCCTTGCAAAGGATGGGCTAAAAAAGTGGTGAAATGATTCCGCAAAATTGATGTTACCAGCAGATACTGTGGTTCTGTTACGGTTTGAGTGCTGAACACTTGATGGTCCCACGGTTGGCAAGTTGGAACTGTGAGATTCACTACGTGCACCACTGGTATTTTGTGGAAAAGCACATGTAAGATTCTGCAACAGTCTCTGCTGATACTCCTGCATGCGTGCATCCCTTTCTATGGCAGGAATAATTTCTGCAAATTTACTTTTGTACCGGGGATCTAACAGTGTGGCAACCCAGTAGTCAGGAATATTTCTAATTCTCACAATTCGAGGGCCATGTTGCAGGTATTGCAGCAAGAAGGCACTCATGTGTCTTGCGCATCCAGGAGCACCAAGTCCCTGTTGTGTTGGTGGCGAGGTAACAATCATGCTTCCTTCCTCTGTCCTCTGTCCCCAACCTCGCCCAACAGAAATGTGAGCAAGGTCTCCGTCATCTGATGAGTCTTCCATCAGTCCGTCCTCCACTTCTTCCTCGGCTCCTGCACCTTCCTCACTAGTTTGGCTGCTACCATGCGCCCTGGTAAAACCATCTCCCACACCCTCACATGCCTGCCACCTTGTTGCTGCCGACCGTCTGGACAATGCAGATGTTAGCCCTTCCGCATACAACTCTTCCTCCTCTACTTCCTCCACCTCCTCTTGTACCACCACCTGAATCCGAATTCTGTTTAACATGTGCTCCAGCATGTAAATCACCGGAATAGTCATGCTGATAATGGCATCGTCAGCACTAAACATCTTCGTCGCCATTTCAAAACTGTGCAGAAGGGTGCATAGGTCCCTGATCTGAGACCACTCCTCCAGCGTGATTTGCCCCACCTCTGGATCTCGTTGGCCCAGGCTATACATCACAACGTATTGCACCAGGGCTTGTCGGTGCTGCCACAGTCGCTGCAACATGTGCAGAGTTGAATTCCACTGGGTTGGCACATCGCATTTTAGCCAGTGAAGTGGCAGGCCCAACGACTTCTGTAGAGATGTAAGTCGCTGAGCTGTGGGATGCGAATGGCGGAAGTGAGCACACAGCGACCGTGCCCTCTGCAGAAGGCCATCTAGTCCGGGATAGTGGGCTAAAAATTGCTGGACAACCAGGTTCAACACGTGAGCCATACAAGGCACATGTGTGACACTGCCCCGGCGAAGGGCCGCATCCAGGTTTGCAGCATTGTCGCACACGGCCTTCCCTGGTTTCAGGTCCAGTGGAGACAACCATTCATGAAATTGGTTCTCCAGAGCTGACCACAACTCCTCAGCTGTGTGACTCACATTTCCCACACATTTCAAAGTAAAAACCACCTGATGACGTTGAGCCCTGCAGCCAGCAGAGTAAGGAGGTGTACAGGATCCCTTCTGCGCAGTTAGAAAGCTTGTGGCATGACCAGACAGGCTTTGGGTGCAGGTGGAGGACCGAGAGGAGGTTGAGGAGGCAGAAGCAGTGGAGGAACTTTGAGATATAGAGGATTGACGCACAACTCGTGGGGACGGCAAGACTTGGACAGCAGCCCCTTGTCCTGCTGTCACCATAGTTACCCAGTGCCCAGTCAGTGACATGTAACGCCGCTATCCATGCCTACTCGTCCAAGTGTCTGTGGTGAAATGCACCCTGTCACACACAGAGTTTCTCAAAGAAGCGGTGATGTTGTGTCCGACATGCTGGTGGAGCGCAGGCACACCTTTCTTTGAGAAGTAGTGCCGACTGGACATCTGGTACTGGGGCACTGCGACGGACATAAGGTCTCGAAAATCCTCTGTGTCCACCAGGCGGAAAGGAAGCATTTCTGTAGCCAAGAGCTTGCAGATGGTGAAATTCAACCTCTTAGCTTTCTCATGGCTAGGAGGAAATGGTCTTTTACTTGTCCACATCTGAGGGACCGAGGGCTGGCTGTTGTGATTAGACGGGGTTGAGAAGTGTGTCCCCGGCAAACTGCCGGTCTGTGAGGAAGATGCAGGCGGACATGTTAGGTTGCCTTGATCCAAAGGTGGTGCTATCGATGTCGGACAGCGCTCAACACCAGCTGGTATTTCCACCTCCAAAGAAAATGATGACCTGCCAATCACGCTGGCTGTTGCGGGTAAAGAGGTGGCAGGTCTGCGTCCCAAAACAGGTGTGACTGCTGTCCCCCCAGTCACAGAGGATGAACAGGCCGCGGAAGCACAAGATGTGGCAGACGGTGGTTGGCCCGGCCGGCTATGCCGCATTGTAGCACAGTGAGCTTCCCACTGCAGCTTATGCTTTATGGCCATGTGCTGGTTCATGCATGAAGTACTCAAACTATGTATTTTTTGGCCTCTACTTAGATTTTGCTGACAAATGTTACAGATAACACGAGTTGGGTCATCTTTATCGATCTGAAAAAATGCCCAGGCTATGAAAGGCTTAGCACCCATGTGACCTGAAGAGCCACCACGACTTGTGGTCAGAGGCAGAGTTGTGTTTGAGGATGCAGTTGTTGATGTGCTTCCAGTACTACGTCTCTGTCCAGGAAGGCGCAACCTGACCTCGTCATCACTAGCATCCTCCTCCACCTCCTCTGCTGACCTCATCTCTTGGCTGACTGTGGGTTGACAGTAAGTGGGATCTCCAACCTCATCATCATCACCCTGTGTGTTATCACACCTGTCATCCTCAGAGCCAACCTGTTCCTGCCCTGACAAAAAACTAAAGTTGTCACTCCAATCAGGTATTTGAGTCTCGTCATCATCTTCCTCATTGTCTCCACCAACAGGAGTTACAGTTTGGGAATGAGGGTCTATATTATGGTCAGAACCTTCTGCGTCTGGTCCTGGATCCGACTCATAAAGATTCTGGGCATCAGTGCAGATCATTTCCTCGTCTGGATTCACAGAAGCTCTGGAGCTGACCTCTGATTCCCAGGCTATAGTATGAGTAAACAGCTCTGCAGACTCAACCATCTGTTCTACCTCATACTCAGACGGGCAGCTGGAGATTTGGGAGCTGTGTGGAAGCAAGTGCGATTGGGGTGACACCTCTGAGGACTGGAGTATTTGTGATGTTAAAGTTGAAGTGGAGGAGAGCCCACTTAAAGGAGCACTTGATATCCATTGAAGCACCTGCTGCTTTTGTGCCTCATCTGGAATTTGTATCGATTGGCGTGGCCGTAAGAAAGGGATCTTATCACATTGTCCGCTAAAAGAAGCAGACATTTTAGTTTGGCTGGAAGATGGTCTTTCTTCTGCAGATGTTACTGTTGCTTTAAAACCTACCCCACGGACAGAACCTTTTTTCCCCTTCCCAACACGCCTATTCCCCTTTCCACCAGCAGCAAGCCTTTTTCCACTCATTTTGGTGGTTAACTAATTCACAACTCTGGAGTTGTTTGCACAAAAAAACAATGGATGGGAACCGAGCAGAGCTGAGTGGCCCAACTGTGGTATTAGGACAAAAGTATTGGCTGGGTTAGATGCAGATAAAAATGATATTGAATTTGAAACCTGGTGGAAGTTAGTATAGATGGACTAATAGACCAAGTCCCACACACTGCTAGAAGTCGAAATATTTTTTCAGAGCTAGATGCAGAAAAAAATTATATTGAATTTGCAACCTGATGGAGGTCAGTATAGATGGACTAATAGAACAAGTCCCACACACTGCTACAAGCTGAAATATTTTTTCAGAGCTAGATGCAGAAAAAAATTAGATTGAATTTGCAACCTGATGGAGGTCAGCATAGATTGACTAATAGACCAAGTACCCCACACTGCTATAAACCCAAATATTTTTTCAGAGCTAGATGCAGATAAAAATTATTTTTAATTTGCAACCTGGTGGAGGTTAGTATAGATGGACTAATAGATCAAGTCCCACACACTGCTAGAAGCCGAAATATTTTTTCAGAGCTAGATGCAGAAAAAAATTATATTGAATTTGCAACCTGATGGAGGTCAGTATAGATGAACTAATAGAACAAGTCCCACACACTGCTACAAGCTGAAATATTTTTTCAGAGCTAGATGCAGAAAAAAATTATATTGAATTTGCAATCTGATGGAGGTCAGTATAGATGAACTAATAGAACAAGTCCCACACACTGCTAGAAGCCCAAATATTTTTTCAGAGCTAGATGCAGATAAAAATTATTTTTAATTTGCAACCTGGTGGAGGTTAGTATAGATGGACGAATAGACCAAGTCCCACACACTGCTAGAAGCCGAAATATTTTTTCAGAGCTAGATGCAGAAAAAAATTATATTGAATTTGCAACCTGATGGAGGTCAGTATAGATGGACTAATAGACCAAGTCCCACACACTGCTAGAAGCCCAAATATTTTTTCAGAGCTAGATGCAGATAAAAATTATTTTTAATTTGCAACCTGGTGGAGGTTAGTATGGATGGACTAATAGACCAAGTCCCACACACTGCTAGAAGCCCAAATATTTTTTCAGAGCTAGAGGCAGAAAAAAATTATATTGAATTTGCAACCTGATGGAGGTCAGTATAGATGGACTAATAGACCAAGTCCCACACACTTCTAGAAGCCCAAATATTTTTTCAGAGCTAGATGCAGATAAAAATTATTTTTAATTTGCAACCTGGTGGAGGTTAGTATAGATGGACTAATAGACCAAGTCTCACACACTGCTAGAAGCCCAAATATTTTTTCAGAGCTAGATGCAGAAAAAAATTATATTGAATTTGCAACCTGATGGAGGTCAGTATAGGTGGCCTAATAGAACAGGTCCCACACACTGCTAGAAGCCGAAATATTTTTTTCAGAGCTCGATGCAGAAAAATATTATATTGAATTTGCAACCTGGTGGAGGTTAGTATAGATGGACTAATAGAATGATGCTATGCCCAAAAGGTTTTACTTCACTAGGTGCAGTAAAAAATTGGTATTCTATTCACAGGTGGTGTAGCTTGCAACACAGATAGGCTACTCCACTGAATAACACACTCTGCAATAGGCCAAAAAGGATTTGCTTTGCTAGATTTAGCCAAATGCTGTGAAAAAAACTTGCACAGCACTGGCACAGACCTGCCTGGCAAAAACTGATAGGAACTGATGTAACTTTGTCCTGAAAAGGACTGCAATTACAATTAGTCTTTACTCCCAACCTATCTATTTAAGAGCGCAGACCTTCCTGATAAAAGTCGTAGGAAATGATGAAACCTAGTCCTTAAAAGGACTGCAATCACAACTCTTCCCTACTCCCAATCTATCTGTAAGTTTGTGCGAAAATTGGCTTGAAATTAACAAGGTATAGCGCACACAGCAACAGCTGTGCAGTCTAACACGCAGCTGCAGCAGTGAGAAAATGGTGGTGACGGGAAAAATGGCTGGGTTTTATAGGGCAAGGACATGTGACATACACTGCCAATGACACATGCCCTTGCTTGTGTGAAAAAAAGCACTTCGCTCCATGTGTGCGCTGCTGATAGGCTGACTGATTGCACCTCCCTACTGTAAATGCGGGAAAGAGAAAAAAAAATGGAGATCTTCATTATTCCTGCAGAGATCCATCCCCTGCCCCTCCCCCCGCCCCGCTGTACACTCAAACTGCGTATTAACATTAATTTTCAGCATTACTGAGAAAAAATCCAGTTATGATTTTGGTGCACGAACAGTTATCAAACATAACCTCGAACAGCTGAATTTTTTTAAAATCGTTCGTGTTCGCCGAACGGCTCGAACACCGCCCAAAACAGCTCGAATTTGAGATTGGCGAACAGTTCGAGTCGAACACCGCTAATCTCTATTAGTAATGGAGAGCCATCTATAAGACACCCCCATTACTAACCCCATAGTCAAAGTTAAAAAAAAACACAAACACCCAGAATAAAGTCCTTTAATTTAAATAAACACACAATTCTTTATTGTTCTAAATTAAACCATACTTACCATCACGCCCATTCCAGCTGAAGCCAATGTCTTCTGCAATAAAAGTAAGATAATAAACCAGCATCATCCTTACCTTTCCATGGTTCCCAGGAAGGCTCCAGCTCTGCTACATTCACATGACAGGCTGGATCGCAGCCGAAAGCTGCCGTCCAGCTTGCCATGTCGAAGACACTGAGAAGCGCAGGCATGCTTGTGCTCCTCAGTGTCTGGCTGTGACGGCATCCAGATGAGCCGAGTTCATGTCCAATGAACTCAGCTTACCTCATGCACGTCACTGTCAGCGTGGGAGAATTCTCCTGCGCATGCGGTGAGCGTGAGAGAATTCTCCTGCGCTTACGGAAAGCGCAAGCGCAAGAGAATTTCCCCACGTTGTCAGTGACTTGCATGAGGTGAGCTGAGTTCCATGGCCACGCCAATCGCTACAAATTCCAGATGAGGCACAAAAACAGCAGGTGCTTCAACGGATATCAAGTGCTCCTTTAATTGGACTCTCCTCCACCTCAACTTCAACATCACAAATACTCCAGTCCTCAGAGGTGTCACCCCAATCGCACTTGCTTCCTCACAGCTCCCAAGTCTCCAGCTGCCCGTCTGAGTATGGGGTAGAACAGATGGTTGAGTCTGCAGAGCTGTTTACTCATACTATAGCCTGGGAATCAGAGGTCGGCTCCAGAGCTTCTGTGAATCCAGACGAGGAAATGATCTGCACTGATGCCCAGAACCTTTATGAGTCGGATCCAGGACGAGACGCAGAAGGTTCTGACCATAATGTAGACCCTCGTTCCCAAAGTGTAACTCCTGTTGGTGGAGACAATGAGGAAGATGATGATGAGACTCAAATACCTGATTGGAGCGACAACTTTAGTTTTTTGTCAGGGCAGGAACAGGTTGGCTCTGAGGACGACGGGTGTGATAGCACACAGGGTGATGATGATGTGGTTGGAGATCCCACTTACTGTCAACCCACAGTCAGCCAAGAGATGAGGTCAGCAGAGGAGGTGGAGGAGGATGCTAGTGATGACGAGGTCAGGTTGCGCCTTCCTGGACAGAGACGTAGTACTGGAAGCACATCAACAAATGCATCCTCAAACACAACTCTGCCTCTGACCACAAGTCGTGGTGGCTCTTCAGGTCGCATGGGTGCTAAGCCTTGCATAGCCTGGGCATTTTTTCAGATCGATAAAGATGACCCAACTTGTGTTATCTGTAACATTTGTCAGCAAAAGCTAAGCAGAGGCCAAAAAATACATAGTTTGAGTACTTCATGCATGAACCGTCACATGGATATGAAGCATAAGTTGCAGTGGGAAGCTCACTGTGCTACAATGCGGCCTAGCCGGCCGGGCCAACCACCGTCTGCCACATCTTGTGCATCCGCGGCCTCTTCATCCTCTGTGACTGGGGGGATAGCAGTCACACCTGTTTTGTGATGCAGACCTGCCACCTCTTTACCCGCAACAGCCAGCGTGATTGGTAGGTCATCATTTTCTTTTGAGGTGGAAACACCAGCTGGTGTTCAGCGCTGTCCGACATCAATAGCACCACCTTTGGATCAAGGCAACCTAACATGTCCGCCTGCATCTTCCTCACAGACCGGCAGTTTGCCAGGGACACCCTTCTCAACCCCGTCTAAGTAGAACAGCCAGCCCTCGGTCCCTCAGATGTGGACAAGTAAAAGACCATTTCCTTCTAGCCATGAGAAAGCTAAGAGGTTGAATTTCACCATCTGCAAGCTCTTGGCTACAGAAATGCTTCCTTTCCACCTGGTGGACACAGAGGATTTTCGAGACCGTATGTCCGTCGCAGTGCCCCAGTACCAGATGCCCAGTCGGCACTACTTCTCAAGGAAAGGTGTGCCTGCGCTCCACCAGCATGTCGCACACAACATCACCGCTTCTTTGAGAAACTCTGTGTGTGACAGGGTGCATTTCACCACAGACACTTGGATGAGTAGGCATGGACAGGGGCGTTACATGTCACTGACTGGGCACTGGGTAACTATGGTGACAGCAGGGCAAGGGACTGCTGTCCAAGTCTTGCCGTCCCCACGAATTGTGCATCAATCCTCTTTATCTCAAAGTTCCTCCACTGCTTCTGCCTCCTCAACCTCCTCTCGGTCCTCCACCTGCACTCAAAGCCTGTCTGGTCATGCCACAAGCTTTCTAACTGCTCAGAAGGGATCCTGCACACCTCCTTACTATGCTGGCAGCAGGGCTCAACGTCATCAGGCGGTTTTTACTTTGAAATGTCTGGGAAATGTGAGTCACACAGCTGAGGAGTTGTGGTCAGCTCTGGAGAACCAGTTTCATGAATGGTTGTCTCCACTGGACCTGAAACCAGGGAAGGCCGTGTGCGACAATGCTGCAAACCTCAGTGCGGCCCTTCGCCGGGGCAATGTCACACACGTGCCTTGTACGGCTCACGTGTTGAACCTGGTTGTCCAGCAATTTTTAGCCCACTATCCCGGACTAGATGGCCTTCTGCAGAGGGCACGGTTGCTGTATGCTCACTTCCGCCGACTTACATCTCTACAGAAGTCGTTGGGCTTGCCACTTCACCGGCTAAAATGCGATGTGCCTACCCGGTGGAATTCAACTCTGCTCATGTTGCAGCGACTGTGGCTGCACCGACAAGCCCTGGTACAATACGTTGTGACGTATAGCCTGGGCCAACGAGATCCAGAGGTGGGGCAAATCACGCTGAAGGAGTAGTCTCAGATCAGGGACCTATGCACCCTTTTGCACTTTTTTGAAATGGCGACGAAGATGTTTAGTGCTGACAATGCAATTATCAGCATGATTATTCCGGTGATTTACATGCTGGAGCACATGTTAAACAGAATTCGGAGTCAGGTGGTGGCACAAGAAGAGGTGGAGGAAGTAGAGGAGGAGGAGTTGTATGCGGAAGGGCTAACATCTGCAAGTTCCAGACGGTCGGCAGCACCAAGGCGGCAGGCATGTGAGGGTGTGGGAGATGGTTTTACCAGGGCGCATGGTAGCAGCCAAACTAGTGAGGAAGGTGCAGGAGCCCAGGAAGAAGTGGAGGACGAACTGATGGAAGACTCATCAGATGAGGGAGACCTTGATCACATTTCTGTTGTGCGAGGTTGGGGGGAGAGGGCAGAGGAAGGAAGCATGATTGTTACCTCGCCACCAACACAACAGGGACTTGGTGCTCCTGGATAAGCAAGACACATGAGTGCCTTCATGCTGCACTACCTGCAACATGACCCTCGAATTGTGAGAATTAGAAATAATCCTGACTACTGGGTTGCAACACTGTTAGATCCCCGGTACAAAAGTAAATTTGCAGAAATTATTCCTGCCATAGAAAGAGATGCACGCATGCAGGAGTATCAGCAGAGACTGTTGCAGAATCTTACATGTGCTTTTCCCCAAAACACTTTTGGTGCACGTAGTGAATCTCACAGTTCCAACTTGCCAACCGTGGGACCGTCAAGTGTTCAGCTCTCAAAACGTAACAGAAACACAGTATCTGCTGATAACATCAATTTTGCAGAATAATATCACCACTTTTTAGCCCATCCTTTGCAAGGCCAAAGGAGACAAGAAGTCTGACACATAGTCAACGCCTAGAGACAATGGTACAGGAGTATCTCCAAGTAAACATTGAAGCCATGACTGTGTCACTGGACCCTTGCTCTTTTTGGGCTTCCAATCTGGATAAATGGCCAGAGCTCACCACTTACGCCTTGGAGATCTTGTCATGCCCTGCAGCGAGCGTTCTGTCTGAACGTGTGTTCAGCGCTGCTGGTGGTGTGCTGACAGATAAGCGCATGTGGCTCTCCACTGATAATGTAGACAGACTCACGTTCATAAAGATGAACAAATCTTGGATCCGAAATGACTTTTCTACCCCTGTGTCATCCTGGGGAGAGTAAAAGCTTGATGATTTGTTAAAATTACCTCACCAACCGTTTTAAGCTTTCAAATTACTAATCATGTTTATCTGTATCTTGGCTGGAAAATAATTTGGGCCTTGTAGCAGTGTGCAGTACTGATTCTATTAGGCCATCTATACTAAACTCCACCAGATATAAAATTACTAATCATGTTTATCTGTATCTTGGCTGGAAAATAATTTGGGCCTTGTAGCAGTGTGCAGTACTGATTCTATTAGGCCATCTATACTAAACTCCCCCAGATTTAAAATTACTAATCATGTTTATCTGTATCTTGGCTGGAAAATACTTTGGGCTTTGTAGCAGTTTGCAGTACTGATTCTATTAGGCCATCTATACTAAGCTCCACCAGCTTTCAAATTAATAATAATTTTTAGCTGCATCTAGCCCGGAAAATAATTTTGGGGCTCCTAGATGCGCAAGACACATGAGTGCCTTCTTGCTGCACTACCTGCAACATGACCCTCAGATTGTCAGAATTCGAAGTAATCCTAACTACTGGGTTGCCACACTCTTAGATCCCCCACACTCTTCGATCAACCTTTTCATTTTAATAAAGAACAAAAAAATGGTCATTTTTGAAATTATAAGCATTAGCAGGTTATTAGAAACTGAAATCAAACAGTTTTCAACTCAAAACTTTATTCTAGGTGATGTTACATTTGCACATAGGACCCCTTGTTCGAAAGGATCTTCTGAACTCTCTCGTCCATTGAATTTGTCAGGTTTTGGATGGTTTCTGCTTCAATTGTTTTGCATGAGACAGAATACCCTTCCAGAGCTGTTGCTTAGATGTGAACTGCCTCCCGCCATCATAGACACTCCTTTTGATGATGCTCCAGAGGTTCTGAATGGGGTTGAGGTCAGGGGAGCATGGGGGTCACACCATAAGTTTGTCCCCTTTTATGCCCATATCAGCCAGAGATGCAGATGTGTTATGTGCAGCATGAGACGGTGCATTATCATGCATGAAAATGATCTTGCTGCGAAATACATGGTTCTTCTTCTTGAACTATGGCAGGAAGTGCTGTTTGAGAAACTCCACATACATTATGGAGTTCATCTTTACCCCTTCAGGGATCCTAAAGGGTCAGACAAACTCTCTCCCCATGATTCCACCCCAAAACATTACTCCACCTCCTCCTTGTTGGCGCTGTAGCCATGTTTGTGTGGGGTGTCCATCAACCAGCCACCCTCCACTCCATCCATCTGGACCATCGAGCAGCTTCAAAAACTTGTCTGCTGCTATGACAAGACTTTTTTGCCGCTGCTCTTTTAACCTGATGTAATTGCCTATAGGAAATAGTCCTCAATTTTCCCTTATCAGCACGCACACGTGTGTACTGTGAATCAGCTACATACTTCTTGATTGTGCGATGATCAGGATGAAGTGTCTTGGCAATGTTGATTGTAGTCATGCCTTGACCTAAACACTCCACAAATTGTTGCTTCTCAGCAGCCAACACATCCTTTTTCTTTCCCATTTTGGCTGAAAATGTAGGCTGCTTAATAATGTGGGACAGCCTTCTTAAGTAGTCTTGCCTTTCATTGGACACACCTGCCAAACTAATTAGCAGAGGTGTCTGCAATTGCTTACAGTGATATAAAGAGCCCTGACACACATCACCATCAATGAGTTTAACTGACAAACAAAAAAAATCTTACCTTATCACTCCTAAACACTTTTTGCATAATAATTTGGAACACAGTGTACATGTGCTTTTCCACAAAACACCAGTGGTTCACGTAGTGAATCTTACAGTTCTAACTTGCCAACCGTGGTCTGTATGGAGTTGTTCAATAAAGGGCCCAAAATTAAGATAACATAGATGGGAGAGGTCTCTATGAATAGGAATTCCTAAGTATTTGATACCCTGTGAGGGCCAGGCAAAGGGAAAGTTGGACTGGATGGAATCCTATATGGATTTGGGGAGGGAGACATGGAGGGCCTCAGACTTCGCTGCATTGATTTTAAAATTTGTCCATGTAACAAAGTGATCTATTTCAGCCATAACAGCAGGGATGGATATATGTGATTGAGTGATATATACTAGGACATCATCAGCAAATGCAGAGCACTTGTACTCGGTGCCTCCCACCTCAATCCTCTTAAAATTGGGGTTATGGCGAATTGATGAGAGCAGGTGCTCCGTCACTAGGATGCATAAGAGAGGGGACAGAGGACATCCCTGCCTTGTCCCATTGGTGATTATGAAAGGTGATGAAAATGTTCCATTTATCTTCAGCCTAGCTGACGTATTGCGATACAGGGCCGTGATTTTGGCTATAAAAGGGTCCCCTAGACCCCTACCCCAAGCTTTTAAGAGAATAATATATGGCGCACCAGGAGACTCTATGGAATGCTTTCTCAGCATCCAACGAAAGTATCTAATTACAAATTTTTAACTGCATCTAGCCCAGGAAATACTTTGCCCCTAGTAGCAGTGTCTGCTAGTCAGCGGATTATCCCAGCTGTTAAGCAAGCTACACCACCTGTAGTTTGGACACTTTATTTTTTCAAAGGAAATGGTTCGGGCCCCCGGGACACTCAGTGAAGAGCATCGGGGAGGCACCCCAAGGCATAGGGGCTGGGGCTGGGGGTAGGACGCCTTGCGGTGGACCGCCGAGCTCGATCCTTATAAAAGCTTTTTAACTGCAGCAGCTTTAGTGGATGCTACTGGAGCTGAAATTACGCGGCTGCTGGCATGAGACTTGCCCTCCAATAGATCCTTGTAAAAGAATTTAAAGTGTATTCATTCAAATTAGAGAGACAATTTAAATTAAAAAGATTAGACCTGCCTCCACCTCAGGGGGGCTCGCTCGACCCACCAGCGGACAGGCACCAGTATTGGGAGAGGGGGGCTGGCCGTCAGGGTCCACCGCGGCTTTGGCACAAAGCCGGCGACACGGAGGTCGCACGGTCAGGAACGGACTGGCCGTGTCGGCTTCGCACTTTTTTGGTTTTTGAA
The DNA here is from genome assembly GCF_046119375.1 of Phyllobates terribilis. Lineage (NCBI taxonomy): Eukaryota > Metazoa > Chordata > Amphibia > Anura > Dendrobatidae > Phyllobates > Phyllobates terribilis. The sequence continues at coordinate 366,508,530 of NW_027362763.1, read as the reverse complement.
GGGCATGACATGCCTATATCTGTGTCTCCCCCTCCTTTTACTCCTCCACCTCTTTTCTTTTCGCATGACTATATGTTCTTGTCACTTTTCCATGTGTTAGTTGTGTCTTCTGAGCAGTTTGTCAGGTTTTGGACACCTTTGAAGGTGTTTTCTATGTGTTTCTATGTGTTTTTGTTTGCCTGCCATTGGTTTTAACAGTGTTCGAAGGTGTTCGACGAACAGTTCAACGAACAGTTCGGCGAACATACGGGTGTTTGACGAACCGAACCGAACTCGAACACTACGGGGGTGGCTCAACACTAGTCGTGACACCAAGGCATACCTCCAGCTTTAATGTGCACCTGACCACAGAAGGAAAATGCTAAAGGGGCTATACACTACTCGACAACCCCACCCTAACCAATTCAGGACTCTAAATAAAATAAAAACATTGTATGCTCACCTCCTGCAGTGACCCCTTTCCAGGAATGTTCCCAAAGAATGACATGATTTGTTGTGTCACATGCAGGTTGCAGCTAATGTGCGGCCACTCATCATCAGCAGCCTTTTCACATCTCATCAGAATGGCAATCTGCTCTAATGGATTCTTGTTGAGCTTCAGCTAAACAGTGGTTGTTGATTGGCTGCAGCTTGCATATATTACAACAAGTCACCTCACTCTCCAAGAATAGTGAACTAATGGCACCGCTGTTTTTATTTTAATCGTTATCCTGAATTGATTAAGCTCAAGTTTTCCAGGAGTGAACAATCACTTTAGGATAGAGCTATAGCTCTGCAACACTGGGTAATAACTGCTGGAGAGAAGGTGCGTAATGATGAGAAGAGTGTCTGGTGGCATTAGCTAATAAATTAACAACACTGACTCAGGGGATGGAGATTATGGTACAACCACTGTCAATCTCATTCAATCTTGAAAAAACAGTTGTCAGAAGGGCTTAATAATGATAATACTGGCTTACTAATTGTATAAAGAGTACCTGTAGTAGACAATAGTTGAACAGAGGACCGTCGTATGTGTTTATTAAGACAAAGCACTCCCATTAAATTTTTTATTTATTAAATGTGTGCATGTGCATGTAACGTATTGTGAGTGTGTTAACATACTCACCCACTGCTGCTCTCCCTGGTGTCCAGCGCCGGTCTTCTCCTCTTCTCAGTGATGTCATCAGATTTACAACTAGCCAGCTCACTCTAGTCTATGCTCTATGCATGAGCCAAAAGTCTATTTTACAATGAAAGCCTCCATAGCCTTGCATTGTAAAAGTCACTTCTGTGATACGCAGTCCACATTATGACCCAGACAGTCTGCAGAGCGGTGACATCACATAGAAGAGGATAAAAATGGTGCTGGACACCAGAGGGACCAGCGGTACTTGAGTATATTAACACACTCACACTACATTACATGGATATACAGTTATAGCCGAAAGTGTTGGCAACATTGAAATTGTTCCAGAAAATTAGGTATTTCTCCCAGAAAATTATTGCAATTACAATTTTGTCCAGCCCATTTTTGGGGTTAGTGTGAAATTATATCCAATTTGCCATTTTTTCTTTTTTTTTGTGTTGTGCCAATAAACATGTGTATAACAAAACATGTGTAATTGCAATAATTTTCTGGGAGAAATAACTCATTTTCTGAAATAATTTCAAGAGTGCCAGCACTTTTGCCCATGACTATACACACACATTTAATTAATTAAAAACTTAATGGGAATGCTTCTTTAACCCCTTTACAGCCTATGACGTATTAATACGCATCAGTGCCCTGGGCTTTAAGAGCCTGACGCGTATTAGTACGTCATTGCGATCGCACGCACACACAGGCTGTGCGGGCGCGATCGCCGCCGGGTGTCAGCTGTACTATGTGCAGGAAGCGGTCCCGCACTGCTCCCGGCACATTAACCCCCGCAATGCTGCGATCGAAGTCGATCGCAGCATTGCAGTGGCAAGGGGAGGTGATTGGTATACTCACCTCCTCTTCCGGCCTCCAGCGCTGTCTGCCGCTGCTTCCCGGGTGTTGCCATGACGACCCCATGTCGTCATGACAACATCGGGGACACCAGGCAGCAGGAACATTGTTTGGTCATGCGCAGTGCACAACCACACAATGTTCTCACTGAGTAGCGCTGACTGCCTGCATAGCACAGAGATGGTGCTCCATCCCTATGCTGTGCAGGCGATCAGAATAAAAAAAGTTAAAGTCCCAGAGTGGGACAAAGTAAAAAAGTGTAAAAACTCTCAGAAAGTGAAAAAAAAAAATTTAAAAAATTGTAAAAATATGTAAAAAAAAATAAAAAAAATAATCCACCAAAAATAAAAATATAATATACCCATCAATAAATATTATTATGAAAAAAAAGCAAACAAACAATAAAAGTACACATATTTGGTATAGCCACGTCCGGAACGACCTGACCTATAAAACTGTCCCACTAGTTAACCCCTTCAGTGAACACGGTAAAAAAAAAAAAAAAGCAAAAAACAATGCTTTATCATCATACCGGCAAACAAAAAATGGAATAACACGCGATCAAAAAGACGAATATAAATAAAAATGTTACCACTGAAAATGTCATCTTGTCCCGCAAAAAACAAGCCACCATACAGCTCCATCAACCGAAAAATCAAAAAGTTATAGCTCTCAGAATAAAGCAATGCAAAAAAATAATTTTTTCTATAAAATAACTTTTATTGTGTAAAAGCGCCAAAACATAGAAAAGCAATATAAATGTGGTACCGTTGTAAATGTACTGACCTAAAGAATAAAGCTCCCTTATCAATTTTACCACACGCAGAACAGAATAAAAAAATAAAAAAAATTCCTGAATTGTTGGTTTTTGTTTATTCTGCCTCCCAAAAATCGGAATAGAAAGCGATCAAAAAATGTCACGTGCCTGAAAATGGCACCAATAAAAACGTCAACTCATCCCGCAAAAAACAAGCCATCACATGACTCTGTCTGCCAAAATATGGAAAAATTATAGCTCTCAAAATATGGCGATGCAAAAACTAGATTTTACAAAAATGCGTCTTTTAGTGTGTGACAGCTGTCAGTCATAAAAACCCCATATGATTCTGGTATCACTGTAATCGCACTGACCCGAAGAATAAAGTAATCTCATCACTTATACCGCATGAGGAACGGCGTAAAAAATAAACTCTCGGGTAAGGGTTGTGCTAGGGTTAGGGTTGTGCTAAGGTTAGGGTTGGGCTAGGGTTGGGCTAGGGTTAGGGCTGGGGTTGGGCTAGGGTTAGGGCTGGGGTTGGGGTTAGGGTTGGGGTTGGGATTTTTTTCAAAAGTAAGAAAAAAGATGACGATATGGCGACTAGTGTTGAGCGCAAGGGTTCGCTACTTGAGTTTGCATCGGGTGCTCTGGTATGCATTGAGTATCATGGGTATTTGAGTGACATGCTCGATTCTCTGCCCCACAAAGATCTCAAATTGGGACTCATCAGACCAAAGCACAGATTTCCACTGGTCTAATGTCCATTCCTTGTGTTCTTTAGCCCAAACAAGTCTCTTCTGCTTGTTGCCTGTCCTTAGCAGTGGTTTCCTAGCAGCTATTTTACCATGAAGGCCAGCTGCACAAAGTCTCCTCTTAACAGTTGTTGTAGAGTTGTGTCTGCTGCTAGAACTCTGTGTGGCATTAACCTGGTCTCTAATCTGAGCTGCTGTTAACCTGCGTTTTCTGAGGCTTTCTGAGGCTGGTGACTCGGATAAACTTATCCTCAGAAGCAGAGGTGACTCTTGATCTTCCTTTCCTGGGGCGGTCCTCATGTAAGCCAGTTTCTTTGTAGCGCTTGATGGTTTTTTCAACTGCACTTGGGGACACTTTCATAGTTTGCCCAATTTTTCGGATTGACTGACCTTCATTTCATAAAGTAACGATGGCCACTCATTTTTATTTACTTAGCTGCTTTTTTCTTGCCATAATATAAATTCTAACAGTCTATTCAGTAGGACTATCAGCTGTGTATCCACCGGACTTCTGTACAACACTGCTGATGGTCCCAACCCCATTTATAAGGCAAGAAATCCCACTTATTAAACCTGACAGAGCACACCTGTAAAGTGAAAACCATTTCCGGTGACTACCTCGAAGCTCATCAAGAGAATGCCAAGAGTGTGCAAAGCAGTCATCAAAGCAAAAGGTGGCTACTTTGAAGAACCTAGAATATAAGACATATTTTCAGTTGTTTCACACTTTTTTTTGTTAAGTATAAAATTCCACATGTGTTAATTCATAGTTTTGATGCCTTCAGTGTGAATGTACAATTTTCAAAGTCATGAAAATACAGAAAAATCTTTAAATGAGAAGGTGTGTCCAAACTTTTGGTTTGTACTGTATGTCAATGCCATTCCTGGCTCAGAAACAGGCAAATCCCCACAGCGCACAGTTCTCACACTGGCGGGAATCATAAGTCTGCAGTCACACAAAGTGACTGCAGACTTATCATTTTGGACCATTCAACCCCTTTAAACTATAGAAACCTCAATATCATAATCATGTCATAGCATAAAGTTTCCATCAATTGGAAAACATGAAAAAAAAATGAAAAATTACCTGTCAGTGATGTAGAGATCTGTAATTTGCATTTTCTAAAACACCAACGAATCCAGCCTCACTCGATTTCTTTTGGGCTTGTTCATCATTATTCAACTAAATCAATGTCATTTCCAAGACAGAATACTTTGGCATGGCTTTAACGTTGATTCCCATATTCATTCTATTGATCACACAGGTAGTATGGCAGTATGCATGGATGGGCATCATCAGGGGATGACAGGCCATGATTATCTCTCTCTTCTTACTGTAAGTGGTTTTCCAGACTAAGCAATGAAGCAATAAAAGCTACAATATCAGCTGGTGTCACTGCAGATCTGATCATCAACATATAATACCAGCAGAGTGTACAATATTCCCAATTGTGATTTTGAGGATGGATAAATGTCAGTATAGAACTGACTCACAACTGCATTGTCTTTACAATTGAAGGAAAATCTCAAACAGTTTTTAGATTCACAGTGTAAGAATAAATACAATATGTTGTTATAAAGGCCCCCGTAAAGATTAAAGTTGTCAATTTTGCAATTTTTATTGTGTGAATTGCTTCCTAGCTTTTCCCCAACATTATCAGATTAGAATTCCTTTTGTTCTCCCTGCAGAAAAGTTGTTACTAGTGTTGAGCGAGCATTAAAATGTGAGCATTTTTGCGGCGGCACCCCTGGCAGTCTGTAGAAAGCCTAAAAAGTGCCCAAAACGATAGTGACAGTGTTCAAATGACATGGGGACAGCATGGGGATCGCCCCAGGAAGCATTTCTGACCCCCAGGTCACTGCTGTCAACTACGTGGTCAGAGGTATTAAGCCACTTTTACGTGCTCACAATAAAACGTTCAAAAACAAAACTGAAACGGTTTTCCTGTGAAATATATTAAGGAACTTCCTTTCCAGGGTAAAGACTTGTGTATAAGGTAAAATAAATAACCAAAAACAAAAATACTCCTCCACACCTTGGGCTATGTTCACAAGTAGCATTTTTTTATGCGTTTTTGCACTTTTGTATTGTTTTCAACCGTGACAAATGCATTCACCGGGAAATGTCATTTTAACATTTTACAACCTTATCTGGCCATGTGCTGTGTGACACATGCATACAGTGCTGAAAAGACATGGGAACAGCATGGGGAAGACCCCTTGAAGCATCTCTGACACCCAGGTCACTGCCTAAAAGTGTGCCCATCAGAAGTGATCCTTGCCGCATCAAAAGATGCAGACTTGCAACTATCCCCATGCAAGTCCTTGTCCCAGGGCAGTGTTCAATTGTACCTCACCCATTCCTTGCAATGCAAGCGCAAATATGCAGCCTGCCACCCACCCACTCCCAGGCTGCAATACCATACTGCTTGCTTGCACTTGAAATTGGGCCTTTTAGGCACGTGGAGGCGGAATCTGGTCACCACGTCAATGCTGCATCGGTGGCCTGGTATCCATACTCAGTCCCCAGCCGCCCGGCGGCCGGGTGTCCACGCTTGGTCCCGAGCTGCCAGGGGGTGGCCATACTCGGTCCCCAGCCGCCCCACGATTGGGTGCCCATACACGGTCCCCAGCCGCCTGGGGACGGCAGGTGTCCATAAACGGTCCCCAGCTGCCCCTATTTGAAGGACAAGTGAATGTGGCCAGGGATGGTCCATCTGACTGATGCCTTCACAGTGGGTTAATATTGTGGAAGCCGGGACACAGTTGTACACTGGGATGCAACACGTCTTCCAGACATAGAGGATTGCGGGTCCTGGGTCAATCAGGCTTCAACACAAAGTTCAGAAGGTAGACAGCAGCAGTGGTCGGCTTCCTACACAATGAATAAATTATTCATGATCATGAGGCCATCCATCTCCTTAGCTTTCTGTTCCTTTTAATGCAAGCACATGTATGTACTAGCGGATAGGCCTGAGGTGGTCAGCGTTTTGGCGCATATCCTACCTCCTCTGAGGATGACTGGATGTTTATCCCAGTTCTATGACTCCTGTTAAAACAAAGCTTCAGGTGATGAATGATGGATGAGGTGGTGGGAAAGGAGAAAGAGCAGGAGGAACAGGGACCATTCACATCAATATCAGGCAAGTCAACCACACATGTCTTGTAGGATATGTTTCTGTACCAAATGGAGCAGTTCGGCTACACAGTTATAGGGCATACAGTGAGTTCGATGCCTACCAAAAATTTTGAGGCACTCCAATGCCCCTTGGAAGTGACATGGAGGTCAGAGGGCCTTAACTAAACCGTTTTTTCCATTTATAGCAACTGGGTCTCCTATACACTGTTGGCCTAAGCAGTGAATGGAAGGCTTTCCAAAAATTATGAGGAACTGCAATGCCCCTTGAAACAGACGTGGATTACAGCATACTAAAAACCTTCTACCCATTATTGGGGAGTGTGTCTCCCATAGTGTTCGCCTTTTCATTGAAAAGCAAAAGCTGACTAAAATTAGGAGGAAATGCAATGCCCGTTGGAAGAGTTGTGGAGGTTAGAGGTAATTAAAAACAACATTTCAATGCCCCTTGGAAGAGCTGAGGAGTTCAGAGTGGGTTAACAAGATGGTTTTAATGCCCCTTGGAAGAGACGTGGAGGTCACAGTAGCTTAACAAGACAGTTTTAATGTCTCTTGGAAGAGTGGTGGAGGTTGCAGTGGAATAAAAAGACAATATCAATGCCCTTTGGAAGAGTGGTGGAGGTCACAGTAGCTTAACAAGACGGTTTTAATGCCCCTTGGAAGAGTGGTGGAGGTCTCAGTAGCTTAACAAGATGGTTTTAATGCCCCTTGGAAGAGACGTGAAGATCACAGTAGCTTAACAAGACAGTTTTAATGCCCCTTCGAAGAGACGTGAAGATCACAGTAGCTTAACAAGACAGTTTTAATGCCCCTTGGAAGAGTGGTGGAGGTCGCAGTGGAATAAAAAGACAATATCAAAGCCCCTTGTAAGAGTGGTGGAGGTCACAGTAGCTTAACAAGACGGTTTTAATGCCCCTTGGAAGAGTGGTGGAGGTCACAGTAGCTTAATAAGATGGTTTTAATGCCCCTTGGAAGAGACGTGGAGGTCACAGTAGCTTAACAAGACAGGTTTAACGCCCCCTGTAAGAGTGGTGGAGGTCACAGTGGAATAAAAGGACAATATCAATGCCCCTTGGAAGAGTGGTGGAGGTCACAGTAGCTTAATAAGACGGTTTTAATGCCCTTGGAAGAGCTGTGGAGTTCAGAGTGGTTTAACAAGACGGTTTTAATGCCCCTTGGAAGGGTGGTGAAGGTCACAGTGGAATAAAAAGACAATATCAATGCCCCTTGGAAGAGACATGGAGGTCACAGTAGCTTGACAAGACAGTTTAATGCCCCTTGGAAGAGTGGTGGAGGTCGCAGTGGAATAAAAAGACAATATCAATTCCCTTGGAAGAGACGTGGAGGTCACAGTAGCTTAACAAGACGGTTTTAATGCCCCTTGGAAGAGCTGTGGAGTTCAGAGTGGCTTAACAAGACGGTTTTAATGCCCCTTGGAAGAGTGATGGAGGTCACAGTAGCTTAACAAGATGGTTTTAATGCCCATTGAAAGAGACGTGGAGGTCACAGTAGCTTAAGAAGACGGTTTTAATGCCCCTTGGAAGAGACGTTGAGGTCACAGTAGCTTAACAAGACAGTTTTAATGCCCCTTGGAAGAGTGGTGGAGGTTGCAGTGGAATAAAAATACAATATCAATGCCCCTTGGAAGAGACGTGAAGGTCACAGTAGCTTAACAAGACAGTTTTAATGCCCCTTGGAAGAGTGGTGGAGGTCGCAATGGAATAAAAAGACAATATCAATGCCCCTTGGAAGAGACGTGGAGGTCACAGTAGCTTAACAGGACAGTTTTAATGTCCCTTGGAAGAGTTGTGGAGGTCGCAGTGGAATAAAAAGACAATATCAATGCCCCTTGGAAGAGTGGTGAAGGTCACAGTGAAATAAAAAGACAATATCAATGCCCCTTGGAAGAAACGTGGGGGTCACAGTAGCTTAACAGGATGGTTTTAATGCCCCTTGAAAGAGACGTAGAGGTCATAGTATCTTAACAAGACAGTTTTAATGCCCCGTGGAAGAGTGGTGGAGGTCACAGTGGAATAAAAAGACAATATCAATGCCCCTTGGAAGAGTGGTGGAGGTCACAGTAGCATAACAAGACACTTTTAATGCCCCTTGGAAAAGTGGTGGAGGTCACAGTAGCTTAACAAGACGGTTTTAATGCCCCTTGCAAGAGATGTGGACGTCACAGTAGCTTAACAAGACAGTTTTAATGCCCCTTGGAAGAGTGGTGGAGGTCGCAGTGGAATAAAAAGACAATATCAATGCCCCTTGGAAGAGTGGTGGAGGTCACAGTAGCTTAACAAGACGGTTTTAATGCCCCTTGGTAGAGCTGTGGAGTTCAGAGTGGTTTAACAAGGCGGTTTTCATGCCCCTTACAAGAGCCATGCAGTACAGCATATTAAAAACATTATTCCCATTATAGGGGAGTGGGTCTCCCATAGTCTTTGCCTATGCCTTTCAAGCAAAACCTGCCAAAAATCAGGACGGAGGAACTTGCAATGCTGGCAACACGAACCACGGTCACACTGGTGGTATAGTGGTGGTGGAGGCTGAGGATAATTAGAAGAGCAAAATACAGCCGAAATGAGGAAGCGTATACCAATGTGTGGGTGTGAAGCGGTGCATGGGAATACACCTCCCGAAATAACACAGTGGATTTGACTTTATGTTACTCTGCTGTCATTTGGTGGTGATGAGAAGTCTGGCCCAATCCAGCCCTTGTTCATTTTGATAAGGGTCAGCTTGTCAGCATTGTCAGTTGACAGGCGAGTGCGCTTATCAGTTATAATTCCCCAAGCGGCACTAAAAACACGCTCTGATAACACGCTAGCGGCAGGGCAGGCCAGGACCTCCAAGGCATACAGAGCAAGTTCATTCCAAATGTCCAGCTTGGATACCCAATAATTAAAAGGCACGAGGAATCATGGAGGATGCTGGTAAGGTCAGCAAGGTACTCCCTCACCATCTTTTGAAACTTTCCACTCCTTGTGAGAGTACCCCACGCCTCAGGGCCTGGAAGATGGGTGGGTCTCAGAAAACTGTCCCAGAACGTTGATAGTGTTCCCCTGCCTCTGCTGGATTGGAGTTGTGTCTATCTTGCCTGTACGCCTTGGTTGGACAACGAACTGTGACCTCTGCCGCTAGCGTGTTCAGATGGGAATTTTTTTAACAGTTCTGCAGCAAGGGCCTTCTGGTACTGCCCCATTTTTGTAGACCTCTTCACCTCAGGAATAAGAGAGTGAAAGTTCTCCTTGTAGCGGGGGTCTAAAAGTGTCACCAACCAGTAATGACTGTCACCCAACATTTTGACAACGCGAGGGTCACGGTTAAGGCAGCGTAACATAAAGTCAGTCATGCGTGCCAGACAGTTAACGGGCAAGACTTCCGTGTCCTCACCAAGATGACGACTGACCATGCTCTCCTCCTCCTCCCTGTCCTCAGGCCACCCACGCTGAACCGACAGTATGACAGTTGTACAGGTACTACCGTCTACAGCGCATGATACCAGCTCCTGTTTTTCCTCCTCCTCCTCTCCCTCATTGTCCCCCAATGCACAATGGGATGAGATGAGGCTGGGCTGTGTGTAATCGCCCGTTATGGCTTCTTGATCCATCTCATAATACTCTGGCTGCAATGCCTCCTCTTTAATTCTCTGCAGAGAGCATTGCAAAAGACAGACAAGTGGGATGCTGACGCTAATGATGGCGTCATCGCCACTCACCATCTTGGGGGACTCCTCAAAGTTTGTCAGGATGGTACATTTGTCAGACATCCAGGTCGACTCCTGAGGTCTTATGTGTGGAGTCTGACCTGAATATCAACGGCCTTGTTGCAGCTAGTACTCCACAACTGCCCTCTTCTTCTCACAAATCCTTTGCAACATGTGGAGGGTAGAGTTCCAACGTGTGTGGACATCACACACCAGTCGGTGTGCCGGAAGCTGCAAACGCTGCTGCAGCACAGCAAGGGTGGCGGAAGCTGTAGCCGACTTCCGAAAATGAGCTGACAGGTGGCGTACTTTGATGAGCAGAACTGGCAACTCGGGGTACGATTTAAGAAACCGCTGAACCACGAGGTTAAGCACATGAGCCAGGCATGGTACGTGTGTGATCTCGCCTCGCCTCAGAGCCGCCACCAGGTTAGAGCCATTATCACACACAACCATGCCGGGATGTAGGTTCAGCGGTCTCAGCCACAGATCTGCCTGCTCTTTCACAGCTGTCCACAACTCACAAGCAGTGTGAGGTTTATCACCTAAGCTTATGAGTTTCATCACAGCTTGTTGACGCTCGGCTGAGGCAGTACTGCAGTGCTTCCAGCTTGTAACTGATGTGGTGATATCTGAGATGGAGGCTGAACATGAGGAGGAGGAGGAGGATGATGCGCAGGAGCTGTACACTGTGGGGGCAAATCTGACTGACATAGGGCCCGCAATCCTCGGTGTGGGGAGGATGTGTTCCATCCCAAAGTCCGACTGGGTCCCATCTTCCACTATGTTTACCCAGTGTGCCGTCAAGGAGATGTACCGTCCCTGGCCACAAGCACTTGTCCAGTGTCCGTTGTCAAGTGGACTCTTCCAGTAACAGCGTTATTGAGGGCATGGCAGATGTTTTGGGACACATGCTTGTATAGTGCGGGGATGGCACACCGGGCAAAATAGTGTCAGCTGGGGACCGAGTACCGAGCTACGGCTACCGCCATAAGGTTGCGGAAGGATTCTGTCTCCACCAGTCTAACAGGCAGCATTTCCAACGCAAGCAGTCATGAAATGTACGAATTTAGGATTGTGGCCTGTAGGGCGTTGGCTGCAAATTTGCTCTTTCATTCAAAGGTCAGGGATATGGACAATTGAACGCTGCAGAGGTATGTGGACGTGGACGTTGATGCTGTTTCTTGAGAAACTGCCATAACAAGTGAAGACTGAGAGGAGGCATCTTTGCATGCAGTATGGACAGGGTATTGCCTTGCACACACAACAGGGGGTTTTCTAACACGCACAACAGCAGAAGAAGCAGTGGTGACACCCGCTGACACTGGTCATGGACCCTGGCGTTCGCCCCACAAAGTCGGGTGCTTTGCTGACTTGTGCCTGATCATACTGGTGGTGGTCAGGCTGGTAGTTTTGTCACCCCTGCTGATGCTGGCATGGCAGGTGGTACAAATGGCCTTTTTGGGGTTATCAGCAGAGTCTTTAAAAAATTTCCAGACTCTGTAAGACCTACAGGTTGTACTGGCAACGTCCCTCGTGTTGGTGCTACAGGGAACTGTTGCCCGCCTTCTGTGTGCGGCCACCACACTGCTTCTTCCTGCCTGTTGGGGTACTCTGCCTCCCTTCCCCTGTGTGCTGCTGGCCTCGCTCTGCACGTCCTCCTGCCACGTTGGGTCAGTTACTAGATCATCCACCACCTCTTCCTCTTCTACTTGTGCACCACGATCCTCCTCCTCACTTCGTGGCAATTGTGTTTCGTCATCGTCCACCTCTTGTGACAAATTGCCAGCGTCGACTTCCTGTGGCCGTGGCTGTTCAAATATTTGGCCATCGCTACATGGGATCTCCTCTTCCACCACTTCAAGCGGAGCAGGTGAGGGGCACAAATATGGAAATGGACCAGTGAACAGCTCTTCAGAGTGTTCAACTGTGGGATCAGTTGCTGTCTGACGACACTCGGCATGGTGGGAGGAAGGAGCATCAGGGTGAGGAGAAGTTGTGCGGTCGAGACTCACGGCTACTAAAACTTGACCGTGTGGAAGACAGACTGGAGGTGGTGGTGCCCAGGTAACTGGAAGTATTATTTGCTATCCAATTAATAACCTGTTCACACTGATCAGTTCGCAATACTGGTGTTGTAGTGTGTTTCCCTAGTAATTTGGTCAAGAAGTGGGAGCAAGAAGATGTGGCTGTTGGTTGTGGCACATTTTCACCTTGGCCATGGCCCCATCCTCTACACGCACCATCACAGTTCCACGTCCCTTGCCATGCACCTTGCCCATTGTAAATGAAGTAAAATAGCTTACACTCGCACTATTAATGGAAAAAGGGTAACAAAAAGGAGATTAGAACCGTGGAAGAGGAAAACCACAGTTCTATTTCTCTGGCCTACACCAGAATCTTTTAAACAGATATATTTGTGTCTGAACACTGAGCGAGACACTCAATTTTTTTTTTTATGCAAAAAAGGCAAAAGGTGGATAATACAGAGATTTGAACCGTGGAACTGCAAAACCACAGTTCTAGTTATGTGGCCTACACCCAAGTCTTTTAAACAGATATATTGGTGTCTGAACAGTCAGGGAGACACTATTACTGTTTTTTTTACGGAAAAAAGGCCAAAAGCTGGATAATACAGAGATTTGAACCGTGGAACTGCAAAACCACAGTTCTAGTTATCTGGCCTACACCAGAATCTTTTAAACAGATATATTTGTGTCTGAACAGTCAGCGAGACACTATTACTGTTTTTTTTTATGGAAAAAAGGCCAAAAGCTGGATAATACAGAGATTTGGACCGTGGAACTGCAAAACCACAGTTCTAGTTATCTGGCCTACACCAGAATCTTTTAAACAGATATATTTGTGTCTGAACAGTCAGTGAGACACTATTACTGGTTTTTTTTTATGGAAAAAAGGCCAAAAGCTGGATAATACTGAGATTTGAACCGTGGAACTGCAAAACCACAGTTATAGTTATGTGGCCTACACCAGAATCTTTTAAAAAGATATATTGGTGTCTGAACAGTCACAGACACACTCAATTTTTTTTGGGGTGGGAATACCAAAAGGTTAATAAGACGCGTATTTATACAGTCTGACTGAGGGGAAAAAAAAATACAGGATTTAGATAAAAAAAAAAAGGATTTTTCCTGGCCCCTGAGACCTGGGGATAAGTCTAGCAATTTGACCAGCAGGAGCACACAGGACTGTAATGCACTGTTTGTTGGTATAACCACTGCATCTCCTATACAGCCTGCCTGCCTGCCTGATATCTGGGATGGATATTAGTCCTGAGAAGGACTGTTTGTTTGTTTGATTTGGCAGGCTTTAGAGACCCTATACTACCTATTTTGCAATATATATCTCTCCCTAACTCAGCAGCACTGACCCTACACTGTCTGATCCCGGGTGACTGTGTCCAAGATGGCGGCGCCCGGTTTTAAATACTCGAGGTGACGCTGTGCGGCCAGCCAATCACTGTAATGCCCACAAACAACATGGGTGCGGCATTACAGTGACTGGCTGGCATTCCCTGCATGTTCATTGGCTCTGTAAAGAGCGCCAAACGTGCAGGGCGGAGATCCGAGCTCCCTCCCGAGTAACCCGGAAATGCTCGGTGCTCGCCGAACATCCCAAGTAGTGAGATGCTCGGGCGAGTACCGTGCAGTGTCGAGCATGCCCGCTCAACACTAGTTGTTACCAGAGTTGTCTGGTTTTCTCGAATACATTTCTATTCCTTCAAAACACATGGATTGTAATGAACACTTGGCAGGCTCTTTCCAAAAGTTCTAACTGCAGACTTAAAACAAAGGCCAGCACACTCCAATATCTTCAATGCTTATTTATGCTAAAATGTAAACATTCCATAATTAGACATACAAATCTTAATTTTGATGCAAACCAGTCAATGCAGCTACCAACATAATCACGAATGTTGAATTAAAGCCATTGTCAATGTATCCTGACTTCATTATCAATGCGTAGACTGGCAGAGATGCATGCATGATGGAATTCAAGGTTCAAACCTGTGGCTACATTGGTATCTAACATATACTATATATACAATATACGTAACATTTTAATATTCAAATCTCCACATTTTCCTAATTATGGCCAACTACTTCATTCAATATCAACCATCTTATTTCGCACACTTTGGCCCTAATTCATCAAAGCGTTTATGCTATAAAACTGTCTTAAAACAACTGGAAAAGTCACAAACATTTTGCACAACACAAGGTTATGCAAACACAAACGTGTTGAAACTTTTAGTGTTTTCAATCATTTTCAGGAATCTCCAACAAAATTGACAGAGATGGGGCGTAGCTTCCATGGCACAAGGCTTAGCTAGACCCGCCTGTCAATGATTTCAAAACTGGTGCCATTTCTTATGCCAGAAATATTACTCCAGTCCCTGACAGAGGCACATTCCACTGATAAGATTAATAAAATTCATTAGATGGTGTTCATCTCTTAATCGGGGTTGTCAACTTGACTTTTTATGTTTTCTGGACAGCTTCAAAAAATCACAGACAGACAATATCTTTTACAGACACATTGGAAAACCATAGTAAATTATTATAATTAACTTATACATGTCTATAGCCCAAAATTCTGATGTAAAGACATCAACTGCATTCACTGTAAACTGTAAAATGTTGATAATTACAGTCAAAATAATATGTATCAGTTTCATCAGCTTAAAAAAAATCACGGATGCCTTAATTTTTTTTGTCAGACAGGGCAAAAAAGTGCTTATTTAATGGACTGTCCTGGAATTTATGAATGGTTGACAACCCTGCTTCTAATGAGTTCAAAACATCTTATTTCTGCATGCCCCTCATTAGACTGGTGTACGAAATGCCAGTCTATATTAATCAGTACCTTTATGTCTATGTTTAAAAAAATGTCTATCTACAGAACTTTTCTGTACTTTTTTCTAATTTCTTTTTTATATTTTTTGCTTTGTTTTACTATCGGAATGATGTTCAGTGTGTCTAATCTTAATTTCCCTTAAGTTCTACCCCACATGATATCCCACATGGGAACTTAAGCAATTCAATGACATTCTTGCTGTTATAAGTGAAAAATCCTTAAGATGGGATTTTAGTGTCACATGTGGGATGGAGCACATTGTCACCTTATACTAGAGGAAGCAATGAAAGTGGGTTTGATTTCGTTAAGAATAAAAGAAATTTAACAAATGATCACACTAGAGTTCCTTTGTTTTATTTATTATCTAAAATCCACAAGTCTGTAGAGTACCCGCCAGTGAGACCAATTATCAGCGACACCAGGCGTACAATGATGACAATAGTACACTCATCAGCCAATGCCTGTAACCTTTCTACCGCCGGTCACAGCTGCTGGCTCACACCCTGTCATCTACGTGACAGCGTGGGAACTGCAGCACTTTGACCCTCGGTAACGAGCTTAACACCGATCAGAGCCTGTGTTTCCTGAGCTGTCACACAGATGACAAAGTGGGAAATGTCGGATGTTCAGGCCCCCCATTCATTTGAATGGGGTCCGGGTTCAGGTTTGACTTCGGGTCCGCTCTGGTAACCATTAAAGCTTTTATCCTCTTAATATATTGCAATCATCATATCATATAGCACTCTGTACTTACAATTGCTCATTTTACCCTTCTACCCAGTTAATTATTTTCTCTTCCATTAAATCTATGAGATAATGTGATTCTAAACAGACTAGCTGAATCCTTCTATGCTCCAGTCACCTCACTGACGTCACCGCTTGGCACTAAAGCAGAGTTCTCAAGCGCAGCAGAGTGTCTCCTTGATGCACAGCTGAACCACCATGCCACCGCTCAGCAATGCATCCAGGTGTAGCTGAGTTTGGCTTTTTGTTGAACATATGGATTATTGGCTGACAGATGAAGGATTCTGTTTTTTTATTATTATTTTGATAATAATAAATTGGTAAAAGAGGGTTAGGAGTGTTTATTTGAAATAAAGCACTTTTTCTGCATGTTTTGTTCAATTAAAGGTCTTTTTTCTGTGTGTGTGCTTTTTAATTTAAACTTACAGGGTTAGTAATGGGGGTATATGATAGACGCCTCTCCATTATTAACCCCTGTGCTTGATATTAGCTGATATTACAAAGCTAACATCAACTGTAATACTATTACCCCGTTTGCCACCGCACCAAGGCAAGTGGTAAGAGCCAGGCAAAGCACCAGAATTGGTGCATCTAGTGGATGCACCTTTTCTGGAATGGCTGCAGGCTGCTATTTTAGGCTGGGGAGGGCCAATATCCATGGCCCCTTCCCAGTCTGAGACTATCAGCCCCAGCTGTATGCTTTAGCTTGGTTGGTTGTCAAAAATGGGGAGGACACCAGGCGTTTTTTTTTTTTTTAATTATTTATTTAAATAATTAAAGAAAATGGCGTGGGACCCCTCTATTTTTGATAACCAGCCAAGATAAAACTGACAGCTGAGGCCTGCAGTGTGCAGCTGTCAGCTTTAATTTGCACTGGTTATCAATAATAGATGATTTTTTTTGTGCCGGCCAATCGCAGCCATGCCAATACTTGGCATGGCTGTGATTGAGCCCGAAGTGCCTACACCGGAAAAGTTTGTTGATTGGCTGCAGCCTTTCAAAATACTTTGCTTGGGCTGCCAAACTCAAACAGTAACACGGACACCACTGACTTTCGTGTTCAGGGTTCATGCAAGGACACTAGGTGTACGGTACGGACCCCAAACTTTACCCTTTGGGTTCTCCCATCCCTAGTAAGGATTTTTTCCAATGATGGAGATTATCATGGAATCAAACAGATCATGGTTAGTAAATTTGTACAGAGAGGTTATAAGAAGCAGATTATTGAAAAAGTAATTGAAGAGATAGGAGCCAAGACACAGGACAAGATTAGAGGAATTTAAAAATATAGACAATGAAACCAATGTCTTTTTGACTCTACTTTTGATAGCTACTGTATGTGTGCATTATTTGGTAAATTATAATGAAATATTGGCATTTGCTAAAACATGAGGGCAAATATGGAAAGGAACCCCCACATTTTACTTATCTTTGCCTTTACTTACCTTTACTTTACTTAGGTCTTTGGCTAATTATCTAATTTGTGCTGATGTACGGAAGCCTAAACAGATGTTTTTATCTATGCAAAAATGCTGTACATTATCATATTTAGGCTGTCAGACTTGCACACACATTATTAGGAATGAACACACATTATTAGGGATGATGACATGTTCCATCCCACATGTGGCGCTAAAATTCAAGATAAAGAATTTTATAACAGCAGGAATGTTGACTGTTTTCTTAAGTGCCCAAGTGGGATGTTATCTATGGGAGAGACCTTGATCACTATCATGATTAGACTCATTGGATATCAGTCTGCTATTAGAATGATAGAGCAAAAAAGAAATAATAGAAAAAATAACAAAAAAAGGAGAAACAATTTAACAAATTGGAAAAAAATTGAGGAGGAACTACTGTAGCTAGACATTTTTTTTTGAGAATAGACATGAAAAGTGAATGTAGATGGTTGGTATTGGAGTAAGTAGTTGACCATGATCAGGAGGACGTGGAGATTTGATTATTAAGACAAGAAGTATATTATTTATATACATTAGTCTCCATTAGATCTAAGGGGATGAATGAAAATTGCAATATGAATGTATTTTAATAAAAAAGGGACCATACCGTTCAGACTGTGCAGTTTTAGTAACATATTTTTTGCTATTGTCATCTATTCTGTTTATTTACAGTACAGACCAAAAGTTTGAACACACCTTCTCATTTAAAGATTTTTCTGTATTTTCATGTCTATGAAAATTGTACATTCACACTGAATGCATCAAAACTATGAATTAACACATGTGGAATTATATGCTTAACAAAAAAGTGTGAAACAACTGAAAATATGTCTTATATTCTAGGTTCTTCAAAGTAGCCACCTTTTGCATTGATGACTGCTTTACATACTCTTGGCATTCTCTTGATGAGCTTCAAGAGGTAGTCACCGGAAATGGTCTTCCAACAATCTTGAAGGAGTTCCCAGAGATGGTTAGCACTTGTTGGCACTTTTGCCTTCACTCTGCGGTCCAGCTCACCCCAAATCATCTCGATTGGGTTCAGGTCTGGTGACTGTGGAGGCCAGGTCATCTGGCGTAGCACCCCATCACTCTGCTTCTTGGTCAAATAGCTCTTACACAGCCTGGAGGTGTGTTTGGGGTCATTGTCCTGCTGAAAAATAAATGATGGTCCAACTAAACGCAAACCGGATGGAATAGCATGCCACTGCAAGATGCTGTGGTAGCCATACTGGTTCAATATGCCTTCAATTTTGAATAAATTCCCAACAGTGTCACCAGCAAAGCACCACCACACCATCACACCTCCTCCTCTATGCTTCACGGTGGGAACCAGGCATGTAGAGTCCATCCGTTCACCTTTTCTGCATCGCACAAAGACACGGTGGTTGGAACCAAAGATCTCAAATTTGGACTCATCAGACCAAAGCACAGATTTCCACTGGTCTAATGTCCATTCCTTGTGTTCTTTAGCCCAAGCAAGTCTCTTCTGCTTGTTGCCTGTCCTTAGCAGTGGTTTCCTAGCAGCTATTTTACCATGAAGGCCTGCTGCACAAAGTCTCCTCTTAACAGTTGTTGCTAGAACGCTGTGTGGCATTGACCTGGTCTCTAACCTGAGCTGCTGTTAACCTGCGATTTCTGAGGCTGGTGACACGGATAAACTTATCCTCAGAAGAAGAGATGACTCTTGGTCTTCCTTTCCTGCGGCGGTCCTCATGTGAGCCAGTTTCTTTGTAGCGCTTGATGGTTTTTGCAACTGCACTTGGGGACACTTTCAAAGTTTGCCGAATTTTTCGGACTGACTGACCTTCATTTCTTAAAGTAATGATGGCCACTCGTTTTTCTTTACTTAGCTGATTTTTTCTTGCCATAATACAAATTCTAACAGTCTATTCAGTAGGACTATCAGCTGTGTATCCACCAGACTTCTGCACAACACAACTGATGGTCCCAACCCCATTTATAAGGCTAGAAATCCCACTTAATAAACCTGACAGGGCACACCTGTGAAGTGAAAACCATTTCCGGTGACTACCTCTTGAAGCTCATCAAGAGAATGCCAAGAGTGTGCAAAGCATTCATCAAAGCAAAAGGTGGCTACTTTGAAGAACCTAGAATATAAGATATATTTATAGTTTTTTCACCCTTTTTTGTTAAGTATATAATTCCACATGTGTTAATTCATAGTTTTGATGCCTTTAGTATGAATGTACAATTTTCATAGTCATAAAAATACAGAAAAATCTTTAAATGAGAAGGTGTGTCCAAACTTTTGGTCTGTACTGTACGTTCTATGTATTCTTTTTCTATAATCATTTGTAGGCAGCAACAAAAAAGTTAATAACATTATACATCATGTAAGGGCAATGTTTATTGAGATTAATAGTTATATTTATATATTACTGTATGCAAGTACTATGAACTTCTGATATATGCTGCCATCTAGTGTCAAAGTTGTAAAAATTGTTAAATATTGTAGTGTTTTACATACTGATGTTTTTATTGGCAGAGATATATCACATGGTGAATGTGTTTTAAATGCACAGGAGACCTAGATGCACATGGTTAAGAAAGAGGAGTTCCCCAAAACACTTAATTCCAGCATGCAAGCATCTCTGCCAATCTATGGCTTGTGATTGAAGCCAGGCAACGTCAACAAAGGATGTGGCTCCTCCATGGTGATCATGGTGGTTCTTGACTGTTTTGCACCCATATAAAGATTTGTATGTCTAATGTTGGAATGTTTATGTTTCCAAATGAATAAGCATTGACAATTTTGGAGTGTGCTTTTTTTTTTTGCTTGATTAAGTTTGCTTCTCCCATATGTGTCTGGTTTTCCAATATGTTTCTCCCAACTTCAAATTATCATCACTACATCTGTCACTGCAATACCTTAGAACCAGGAGCCATACATAAGTATTCTCCCTGCCTTGGTTCACGCTATGTCTTGGTCCCCCTTGTCACTCTTTCATGGACTTCCTCTAAATGCCCGAAAACAGTGTCCAGACATTCCTATGACAAAGTCTTGAGTCTAAAATATAAAACTTTGGTCTTCATTTCCCTTGTTTCTAATGGTGTTCGTCTTTCAAGCTTGTAAGACTTTGCGGTGTGAAGCCAACAAACATTTCAGATATGCTATACTTTTGTTGCTTTAAAATTTGGTGCTACAAGGAGACAAGAAAGTGACAGAATTTATGGGCTGATGTTTCTCTCTCGTCTCCTATCTTCATGCATACATGAATATAGGGAGGTACCATAGACACGAAATGATACATTATTCATATGATTATTCCCAAAGAATAAATATTTGTTATTGTCACACTTGCCTCACAACAGTAATCAGAACAGTGTCTGCCTTCTACACCAGTTGCACTTCAACATAGTCCCTACCTCTTATTTCCACCAATCACACCAGTTCCAAATGCAACAGAACTCTTCTCTAAAATAATCCCAGCATTGTCCTCCCAATAATTGTTCCGATAGCCTAATCTTTTCCTTCAGTATTAACAGTACAGTCACCAATTATGCCCTCAATCTTATCCTTTCTATATTAAAAGCAATGCCTTTCCTGCTCCCAGTAGTTATAGTAGAATCTTTCCTTGTACATGTAGGCTGGATACCTTTGTTTGCTTTGTCTACCTTGAACATGTCTCTAGTAGTGTTGAGCAAGCATGCTCGACACTGCACGGTACTCGCCCGAGCATCACGCTACTCGGGATGTTCAGCAAGCACCGAGCATTTCCGGGTTACTCGGGCAGGAGCTCGGGTCTCCGCCCTGCATGTTTGGCACTCTTTACAGAGCCAATGAACATGCAGGAATTGCCAGACAGTCACTGTAATGACGCAGCCATGTTGTTTGTGGGCATTACAGTGATTGGCTGGCCGCACAGCGTCACCTTGAGTATTTAAAACCGGGCGCCGCCATCTTGGACACAGTCGCTCCGGATCAGACAGTGTAGGGACAGCGCTGCTGATTTACAAAGAGATATATCCTGCGAAATAGTTAGTGTAGGGTCTGTAAAGGCTGCCAGATTAAACAAAGAGTCCTTCTCAGGACTAATATCCATCCCAGATATCAGGCAGGCAGGCAGGCTGTATAGGAGATGCAGTGGTTATACCAGAAAACGCTGCATTACAGTCCTGTGTGCTCCTGTTGCTGAAATTGCTGGACTTAGCTCCAGGTCTCGGGGGCCAGGAAAAATCCTTTTTTTTTCATCTAAATCCTATTTTTTTTCCTCCTTCACACTGTACAAATACCCGTCTTATTAACCTTTTGGTGTCCCCCCTCAAAAAAAAGTGTGTCTCTGATTTTTCAGACACAAATATATCTGTTGAATATAGTGTGGTGTAGGTCAGAGAAATAGAAGTGTGGTTTTGCAGTTCCATGGGCCATTTGTATCTAAATAAACAGTTTGAGTGTGTCGCTCTCTGTTCAGCCGCAAATATATATATTTAAAAAAGTCTGGTATACACCAGTAAATTATAACTGTGGTTTTGCTGTTCCACGGTAAAAAATCTCTATTATCCTGCTTTTGGCATTTTTTGCCGTAAAAAATAAATAATAGTGTCTCCTGATTGTTCAGACACAAATATATCTGTTGAAAATAGTCTGGTGTAGGCCAGAGAAATACAAGTGTGGTTTTGCAGTTCCACGGTTCAAACCTCTGTATTATCCACTTTTGGGCCATTGGTATCTAAAAAAAAAACAGTTTGAGTGTGTCACTCACTGTTCAACCGCAAATATATATATTTTAAAAAGTCTGGTATACACCAGTCAATTATAACTGTGGTTTTGGTATTCCACAGTAAGAAATCTCTATTATTCAGCTTTTGGTATTTTTTCACCAAAGAAAACCAGTAAAAGTTTCTTCCTGATGGTTCAGATTGTTTAAAAGAGTCGGGTGTAGACCAGAGAAATAGAACTGTGGTTTTCCTCTTCCATGGTTCTAATCTACTTTTTATTACCATTTTACCATTGATAGTGCGAGTGTAAGCTATTTTACTTTAGTGTTGAGCCACCCCCGTAGTGTTCGAGTTCGGTTCGGTTCGTCGAACACCCATGTGTTCGCCGAACTGTTCGTCGAACTGTTCATCGAACACCTTCGAACACCGTTAAAACCAATGGCAGGCAAACAAAAACACATAGAAACACATAGAAAACACCTTCAAAGGTGTCCAAAAGCTGACAAACTGCTCAGAAGACACAACTAACACATGGAAAAGTGACAAGTACATATAGTCATGCGAAAAGAAAAGAGGTGGAGGAGTAAAAGGAGGGGGAGACACAGATATAGGCATGTCATGCCCTTCTAAAATCCAAAAAGTGAGAAGCCGACACGTTCAGTCTGCTCCTGCCCGTGCCACCTCCGTGTCGCCGGGTTTGTGCCAGAGCCGCGGTGAACCCTGACGGCCAGCCCCCCTCTCCCAATACTGGTGCCTGTCTGCTGGTGGGTCGAGCGAGCCCCCCTGTGGTGGAGGCAGCTCTAAGCTTTTTAATTTAAATTGTCTCTCTAATTTGAATGAATACACTTTAAATCCATTTACAAGGATCTATTGGAGGGCAAGTCTCATGCCAGCAGCCGCGTAATTCCAGCTCCAGTAGCGTCCACTAAAGCTGCTGCAGTTAAAAAGCTTTTATAAGGATCGAGCTCGGCTGTCCACCGCAAGGCATCCTACTGCCAGTCCCAGCCCCTATGCCTTGGGGTGCCTCCTGATGCTCTTCACTGAGTATCCCGTGATCCCGAAGCATTTCCTTTGAAAAAATTAAGTGTCCAAACTACAGGTGGTGTAGCTTGCTTAACAGCCGGGATAATCCGCTGACTAGCAGACACTGCTACTAGGCACAAAGTATTTCCTGGGCTAGATGCAGTTAAAAATTTGTAATTAGATACTCTCGTTGGATGCTGAGAAAGCATTCCATAGAGTCTCCTGGCACGCCATATATGATTCTCTTAAAAAGCTTGGGGTAGGGGTCTAGGGGACCCTTTTATAGCCAAAATCACGGCCCTGTATCACAATACGTCACCTAGGCTGAAGATAGATGGAACTGTAGCACCCTGAGGGCTCGGTTGCTACAGAGGTATTGCACCTCACCAAGAGGTGTGATATCTCACTCTCAGGTAAGGATGGAGTGTGGATCAGGACCCGACACCTGCATGCATTACACCACATTGCCGTGGGGCAGGGCGACCAATATGCCTCTGAGATGGGCACGACAGTCCCTGTCCCTGGCTGGAGTGGGGGGAGGGAACACTGAGGAAGGGGAACCCTGTAGTGCAGGAGCAGGGAGGAAGCAGTTCCTGGGTGCATTGAGAAGGGAGTATAAAAGGTGGGCACCATCTTAGTTCAGTGCAGAGAAGTCTGAGCAGAAGTGGCAGGGAGCAGGGGCTCTGCATGAGCTCTGCTCCGGATGCGGGCCTAGTAACAGAGGCCCAGGCCTGGAAGAGGGAGAAGGAAGGAAGAGGAGCGGAGAAGGCTCCAGGAACGAGGAATGAAGGGATCCCAGGGGTGCGGACGGGCGAGTCGCCACCGCACGCCCGAATCCACCTGCGTGGAGGGGTCAGGCCAAAGGGGGAGACCGGTCCCCGAAACTAGTGGAGGCAGGAAATGACCCTCAGCTTGAAACCGGAGGCTGTGACATTTTATGTGGCGCAGCCCCTCGCTACACCCGCTAGGAAGGCACCACATAGGGTCAGGGAAACTGGCGCCAAGTTTACCAAGAGGAGGCCAGAGGCAGCCGGACAGAAGGGTTGGTAAGAAAGGCCAGACAAAGGACACACAAAGGGGGTCCTGTGAAGCGCTCCAAAGTTATCTGGGAGTTGTCTGAGCCCCACACCTGGTGAGCACAGTACGACGTGGGCAGTCGTTACCTGCAGACGTGGTCTGGATAATAAGAACTGTGAGTAAAGGCCCTGGACTGCATCACTGACTCCGTGTCGTTACTGCTGCTGCCCTGCACCATCACCCCCATCCTCCGCATACACTGCCCTGAGGCTATACTCCTCCAGTGGGGAGTTATGCTATGCTCTGCTGCACCCACAACACCAGCCTCAGCGGTCTGCCCTGCAGCGGCGGTTCACTCTGACCGCAATCCACGGGTGGCGTAGTCGGACATTTAAACATCAAAACCACATAAATAGTTCCGCCACTGGTTTGACCATCCTGAGCCACGGAACCGGGTCGCCGCCACGAAGACTACAACCACCAGCATCCACCAAAAAGGGTCCGGCTCCGGGTGTCCCAAGGCCCAGGGGGTGCGTCAGAACATTTTCATCACCTTTCACAATCACCAATGGGACAAGGCAGGGATGTCCTCTGTCCCCTCTCTTATACATCCTAGTGAAGGAGCACCTGCTCTCATCAATTCGCCATAACCCCAATATTAGGTGGATTGAGGTGGGAGGCACCGAGTACAAGTGCTCTCTATTTGCTGATGATGTCCTAGTATATATCACTCAATCACATATATCCATCCATGCTGTTATGGCTGAAATAGATCACTTTGTTACATGGTCAAATTTTAAAATCAATGCAGCGAAGTCTGAGGCCCTCGATGTCTCCCTCCCCAAATCCATATAGGATTCCATCCAGTCCAACTTTCCCTTTGCCTGGCCCTCACAGGGTATCAAATACTTAGGAATTCCTATTCATAGAGACCTCTCCCAT
The DNA here is from genome assembly GCF_046119375.1 of Phyllobates terribilis. Classification (NCBI taxonomy): domain Eukaryota; kingdom Metazoa; phylum Chordata; class Amphibia; order Anura; family Dendrobatidae; genus Phyllobates; species Phyllobates terribilis. The sequence goes on along the minus strand of NW_027362763.1, from coordinate 366,483,463 downwards.
CTATGTTATCTTAATTTTGGGCCCTTTATTGAACAACTCCATACAGACCACGGTTGGCAAGTTAGAACTGTAAGATTCACTACGTGAACCACTGGTGTTTTGTGGAAAAGCACATGTACACTGTGTTCCAAATTATTATGCAAAAAGTGTTTAGGAGTGATAAGGGAAGAATTTGTTTGTTTGTCAGTTAAACTCATTGATGGTGATGTGTGTCAGGGCTCTTTATATCACTGTAAGCAATTGCAGACACCTGTGCTAATTAGTTTGGCAGGTGTGTCCAATGAAAGGCAAGACTACTTAAGAAGGCTGTCTCACATTATTAAGCAGCCTACATTTTCTGCCAAAATGGGAAAGAAAAAGGATGTGTCGGCTGCTGAGAAGCAACAAATTGTGGAGTGTTTAAGTCAAGGCATGACTACAATCAACATTGTGCGATGATCAGGATGAAGTGTCTTGGCAATCAAGAAGTATGTAGCTGATTCACAGTACACACGTGTGCGTGCTGATAAGGGCAAATTGAGGACTCTTTCCTACAGGCAATTACGTCAGGTTAAAAGAGCAGCGGCAAAAAAGCCTTGTCATAGCAGCAGACAAGTTTTTGAAGCTGCTGGTGCCTCCAACGTCCCCCGAACAACAAGATGCAGGGTCCTTCAGAGGTTTGCAGCTGTGCATACGCCATCCTGTCGACCTCCTCTATCCACTTCACACAATCAGAAACGGCTCCAGTGGGCTAAACATTACATGAAGACTGATTTCAAAACTGTTTTGTTCACGGATGAGTGCCGTGCAGCGCTCGATGGTCCAGATGGATGGAGTGGAGGATGGCTGGTTGATGGACACCCCACTCAAACACGGCTACAGCGCCAACAAGGAGGAGGTGGAGTAATGTTTTGGGCTGGAATCATGGGGAGAGAGATTGTCGGCCCCTTTAGGATCCCTGAAGGCGCTAAAGATGAACTCCATAATGTATGTGGATTTTCTCAAACAGCACTTCCTGCCATGGTTCAAGAAGAAGAACCGTGTATTTCACAGCAAGATCATTTTTTTGCATGATAATGCACCATCTCATGCTGCACATAAAACATCTGCATCTCTGGCTGATATGGGCATAAAAGGGGACAAACTTATGGTGTGACCCCCATGCTCCCCTGACCTCTACCCCATTCAGAACCTCTGGAGCATCATCAAAAGGAGTGTCTATGATGGCGGGAGGCAGTTCACATCTAAGCAACAGCTCTGGGAGGGTCTTCTGTCCTCATGCAAAACAATTGAAGCAGAAACCATCCAAAACCTGACAAATTCAATGGACGACAGAGTTCAGAAGCTCCTTTCGAACAAGGGGTCCTATGTGAAAATGTAACATCACCTAGAATAAAGTTTTGAGTTGAAAACTGTTTGATTTCAGTTTCTAATAACCTGCTAATGCTTATAATTTGAAAAATGACAATTTTTTTGGTCTTTATTAAAATGAAAAGGTTGATCGAAAAGTTTGGGGGATCTAAGAGTGTGGCAACCCAGTAGTCATGATTACTTCGAATTCTGAGAATCTGAGGGTCATGTTGCAGGTAGTGCAGCAAGAAGGCACTTATGTGTCTTGCGCATCTCGGAGCCCCAAAATTATTTTCCGGGCTAGATGCAGCTAAAAATTATTATTAATTTTAAATCTGGTGGAGCTTAGTATAGATGGCCTAATAGGATCAGTGCTGCACACTGCTACAAAGCCCAAATTATTTTCCAGCCAAGATACAGATAAACATGATTAGTAATTTTAAATCTGGTGGAGCTTATTATAGATGGCCTAATAAAATCAGTGCTGCACACTGCTACAAAGCCCAAATTATTTTCCAGCCAAGATACAGATAAACATGATTAGTAATTTTAAATCTGGTGGAGCTTATTATAGATGGCCTAATAAAATCAGTGCTGCACACTGCTACAAAGCCCAAATATTTTCCAACCAAGATACAGATAAACATGATTAGTAATTTGAAAGCTTAAAACGGTTGGTAGGGTGATTTTAACCAATCATCAAGCTTTTACTCTCCCCAGGATGACACAGGGGTAGAAAAGTCGTTTCGGATCCATGGTTTGTTCATCTTTATGAACGTGAGTCTGTCTACATTATCAGTGGAGAGCCGCGTGCGCTTATCTGTCAGCACACCACCAGCAGCACTGAACACACGTTCAGACAGAACGCTGGCTGCGGGGCATGACAAGATCTCCAAGGCGTAAGTGGCTAGCTCCGGCCATTTATCCAGATTGGAAGCCCAAAAAGAGCAAGGGTCCAGTGACACAGTCATGGCTTCAATGTTTACTTGGAGATACTCCTGTACCATCGTCTCTAGGCGTTGACTATGTGTCAGACTTCTTGTCTCCTGTGGCCTTGCAAAGGATGGGCTAAAAAAGTGGTGAAATGATTCCGCAAAATTGATGTTACCAGCAGATACTGTGGTTCTGTTACGGTTTGAGTGCTGAACACTTGACGGTCCCACGGTTGGCAAGTTGGAACTGTGAGATTCACTACGTGCACCACTGGTGTTTTGTGGAAAAGCACATGTAAGATTCTGCAACAGTCTCTGCTGATACTCCTGCATGCGTGCATCCCTTTCTATGGCAGGAATAATTTCGGCAAATTTACTTTTGTACCGGGGATCTAACAGTGTGGCAACCCAGTAGTCAGGATTATTTCTAATTCTCACAATTCGAGGGTCATGTTGCAGGTAGTGCAGCAAGAAGGCACTCATGTGTGTTGCGCATCCAGGAGCACCAAGTCCCTGTTGTGTTGGTGGCGAGGTAACAATCATGCTTCCTTCCTCTGTCCTCTCCCCCCAACCTCGCACAACAGAAATGTGATCAAGGTCTGCCTCATCTGATGAGTCTTCCATCAGTTCGTCCTCCACTTCTTCCTGGGCTCCTGCACCTTCCTCACTAGTTTGGCTGCTACCATGCGCCCTGGTAAAACCATCTCCCACAGCCTCACATGCCTGCCGCCTTGGTGCTGCCGACCGTCTGGACCTTGCAGATGTTAGCCCTTCCGCATACAACTCCTCCTCCTCTACTTCCTCCACCTCCTCTTGTGCCACCACCTGACTCCGAATTCTGTTTAACATGTGCTCCAGCATGTAAATCACCGGAATAGTCATGCTGATAATGGCATCGTCAGCACTAAACATCTTCGTCGCCATTTCAAAACTGTGCAAAAGGGTGCATAGGTCCCTGATCTGAGACCACTCCTCCAGCGTGATTTGCCCCACCTCTGGATCTCGTTGGCCCAGGCTATATGTCAGAACGTATTGCACCAGGGCTTGTCGGTGCTGCCACAGTCGCTGCAACATGTGCAGAGTTGAATTCCACCGGGTAGGCACATCGCATTTTAGCCGGTGAAGTGGCAGGCCCAACGACTTCTGTAGAGATGTAAGTCGCTGAGCTGCGGGATGCGAACGGCGGAAGTGAGCACACAGCGACCGTGCCCTCTGCAGAAGGCAATCTAGTCTGGGATAGTGGGCTAAAAATTGCTGGACAACCAGGTTTAACACGTGAGCCATACAAGGCACGTGTGTGACATTGCCCCGGTGAAGGGCCGCACCCAGGTTTGCAGCATTGTCGCACACGGCCTTCCCTGGTTTCAGGTCCAGTGGAGACAACCATTCATGAAATTGGTTCTCCAGAGCTGACCACAACTCCTCAGCTGTGTGACTCACATTTCCCAAACATTTCAAAGTAAAAACCGCCTGATGACGTTGAGCCCTACTGCCAGCATAGTAAGGAGGTGTGCAGGATCCCTTCTGCGCAGTTAGAAAGCTTGTGGCATGACCAGACAGGCTTTGGGTGCAGGTGGAAGACCGAGAGGAGGTTGAGGAGGCAGAAGCAGTGGAGGAACTTTGACATAAAGAGGATTGACGCACAACTCATTGGTACGGCAAGACTTGGACAGCAGCCCCTTGTCCTGCTGTCACCATAGTTACCCAGTGCCCAGTCAGCGACATGTAACGCCCCTGTACATGCCTACTCGTCCAAGTGTCTGTGGTGAAATGCACCCTGTCACACACAGAGTTTCTCAAAGAAGCGGTGATGTTGTGTGCGACATGCTGGTGGAGCGCAGGCACACCTTTCTTTGAGAAGTAGTGCCGACTGGGCATCTGGTACTGGGGCACTGTGACGGACATAAGGTCTCGAAAATCCTCTGTGTCCACCAGGCGGAAAGGCAGCATTTCTGTAGCCAAGAGCTTGCAGATGGTGAAATTCAACCTCTTAGCTTTCTCATGGCTAGGAGGAAATGGTCTTTTACTTGTCCACATCTGAGGGACCGAGGGCTGGCTATTGTGCATAGACGGGGTTGATAAGGGTGTCCCCGGCAAACTGCCGGTCTGTGAGGAAGATGCAGGCGGACATGTTAGGTTGACTTGATCCAAAGGTGGTGCTATCGATGTCGGACAGCGCTCAACACCAGCTGGTGTTACCACCTCCAAAGAAAATGATGACCTGCCAATCACGCTGGCTGTTGCGGGTAAAGAGGTGGCAGGTCTGCGCCCCAAAACAGGTGTGACTGCTGTCCCCCCAGTCACAGAGGATGAAGAGGCCGTGGATGCACAAGATATGGCAGACGGTGGTTGGCCCGGCCGGCTAGGCCGCATTGTAGCACACTGAGCTTCCCACTGCAACTTATGCTTCATGTCCATGTGCCGGTTCATGCATGAAGTACTCAAACTATGTATTTTTTGGCCTCTACTTAAATTTTGCTGACAAATGTTACAGATAACACGAGTTGGGGTATCTTTATCGATCTGAAAAAATGCCCAGGCTATGCAAGGCTTAGCACCCATGCGACCGGAAGAGCCACCACGACTTGTGGTGAGAGGCAGAGTTGTGTTTGAGGATGCAGTTGTTGACGTGCTTCCAATAATACGTCTCTGTCCAGGAAGGTGCAACCTGACCTCGTCGTCACTAGCATCTTCCTCCACCTCCTCTGCTGACCTCATCTCTTGGCTGACTGTGGGTTGACAGTAAGTGGGATCTCCAACCTCATCATCATCACCCTGTGCGTTATCACACCCGTCGTCCTCAGAGCCAACCTGTTCCTGCCCTGACAAAAAACTAAAGTTGTCGCTCCAATCAGGTATTTGAGTCTCATCATCGTCTTCCTCATTGTCTCCACCAACAGGAGTTACAGTTTGGGAATGAGGGTCTACATTATGGTCAGAACCTTCTGCGTCTGGTCCTGGATCCGACTCATAAAGATTCTGGGCATCAGTGCAGATCATTTCCTCGTCTGGATTCACAGAAGCGCTGGAGTCTACCTCTGATTCCCAGGCTATAGTATGAGTAAACAGCTCTGCAGACTCAACCATCTGTTCTACCTCATACTCAGACGGGCAGCTGGAGATTTGGGAGCTGTGAGGAAGCAAGTACGATTGGGGTGACACCTGTGAGGACTGGAGTATTTGTGATGTTGAAGTTGATGTGGAGGAGAGCCCACTTAAAGGAGCCCTTGATATCCGTTGAAGCACCTGCTGTTTTTGTGCCTCATCTGGAATTTGTAGCGATTGGCGGGGCCGTAAGAAAGGGATCTTATCACATTGTCCGCTAAAAGAAGTAGACATTTTAGTTTGGCTGGAAGATGGTCTTTCTTCTGCAGATGTTACTATTGCTTTAACACCTACCCCACAGACACAACCTTTTTTCCCCTTCCCAACATGCCTATTCCCCTTTCCACCAGCAGCAGGCCTTTTTCCACTCATTTTGGTGGTTAACTAATTCACAACTCTGGAGTTGTTTGCACAAAAAAACAATGGATGGGAACCGAGCAGAGCTGAGTGGCCAAACTGTGGTATTAGGCCAAAACTATTGGCTGGGATAGATGCAGAAAAAAATTATATTCGATTTGCAACCTGATGGAGGTCAGTATAGATGGACTAATAGAACAATTCCCACACACAGCTAGAAGCCCAAATATTTTTCAGAGGTAGATGCAGAAAAAAAATATATTCAGTTTACAACCTGATGGAGGTCAGTATAGATGGACTAATAGAGAAAGTCCCACACACAGCTAGAAGCCCAATATTTTTTCAGAGGTAGATGCAGAAAAAAAATTATTTTTAATTTGCAACCTGATCCAGGTCAGTATAGATGGACTAATAGAGAAAGTGCCACACACTGCTAGAAGGCCAAATATTTTTTCAGAGCTAGATGCAGAAAAAAATTATATTCAGTTTGCAACCTGATGGAGGTCAGTATAGATGGACTAATAGAGAAAGTCCCACACACTGCTAGAAGGCCAAATATTTTTTCAGAGCTAGATGCAGAAAAAAATTATATTCAGTTTGCAACCTGATGGAGGTCTGTATAGATGGATTAATAGAACAAGTCCCACACACAGATAGAAGCCCAATATTTTTTCAGAGGTAGATGCAGAAAAAAAATTATTTTTAATTTGCAACCTGATGGAGGTCAGTATAGATGGACTAATAGAACAATTCCCACACACAGCTAGAAGCCCAAATATTTTTTCAGAGGTAGATGCAGATAAAAATTATTTTTAATTTGCAACCTGATGGAGGTCAGTATAGATGGACTAATAGAGAAAGTCCCACACACAGCTAGAAGCCCAAATATTTTTTCAGAGGTAGATGCAGATAAAAATTATTTTTAATTTGCAACCTGATGGAGGTTAGTATAGATGGACTAATAGAGAAAGTCCCACACACTGCTAGAAGGCCAAATATTTTTTCAGAGCTAGATGCAGAAAAAAATTATATTCAGTTTGCAACCTGATGGAGGTCAGTATAGATGGACTAATAGAACAAGTCCCACACACAGCTAGAAGCCCAAATATTTTTTCAGAGGTAGATGCAGATAAAAATTATTTTTAATTTGCAACCTGATGGAGGTCAGTATAGATGGACTAATAGAGAAAGTCCCACACACTGCTAGAAGGCCAAATATTTTTTCAGAGCTAGATGCAGATAAAAATTATATTCAGTTTGCAACCTGATGGAGGTCAGTATAGATGGACTAATAGAACAAGTCCCACACACTGCTAGAAGCCCAAATATTTTTTCAGAGCTAGATGCAGAAAAAAATTATATTCAATTTGCAACCTGATGGAGGTCAGTATAGATGGACTAATAGAATGATGCTATGCCCAAAAGATTTTACTTCACTAGGTGCAGTAAAAAAATTGGTATTCTATACACAGGTGGTATATCTTGCAACACAGATAGGCTACTCCACTGACTAACACACTCTGCAATAGGCCAAAAAGGATTAGCTTTGCTAGATTCAGCCAAATGCTGTTAAAAAAACTTGCACAGCACTGGCACAGACCTGCCTGGCAAAATCTGATAGGAACTGATGTAAGCTAGTCCTGAAAAGGACTGCAATTACAATTAGTCTTTACTCCCACAATCTATCTATTTAAGAGCACAGACCTGCCTGATAAAAGTCATAGGAAATGCTGTAACCTAGTCCTTAAAAGGACTGCAATCACAACTATTCCCTACTCCCAAGCTATCTGTAGATTTGTGCGAAAATTGGCTTGAAATTAACAAGGTATAGCGCACACAGCAACAGCGCTGCCGTCAAACACGCAGCTGCAGCAGTGAGAAAATGGTGGCGACGGGGAAAATGGCTTGGTCTTATAGGGCAAGGACATGTGACATACACTGCCAATGACACATGCCCTTGCTTGTGTGAAAAACAGCAGTTCGCTCCGTGTGTGCGCTGCTGATAGGCTGACAGACAGCACCTCCCCACTGCAAATGCGGGAAAGAGAAAAAAAAATGGAGATCTTCATTATTCCTGCAGAGATCCATCACCTGCCCCTCCCCCCACCCCGCTGTACACTCAAACTGCGTATTAACATTAATTTTCATCATTACTGAGAAAAAATCCAGTTATGATTTTGGTGCACGAACATTTATCGAACATAACCTCAAACTGCCGAATTTTTCTCAAATCGTTCGTGTTCGCCGAACGGCTCGAACACCGCCCAAAACAGCTCGAATTTGAGATTGGCGAACAGTTCGAGAAGAACATCGCTCATCTCTATTTTACTTCCTTTACAATGGGCAAGGCGCGTGGCAAGGGACGTGGAACTGGACGTTCTGGTGATGGTGCGTGCAGAGGACGGGGCCGTGGCCAAGGTGAAAATGTGCCACAACCAACAGCCACATCTTCTCGCTCCCACTTCTTGACCGAATTACCAGGGAAGCACAGAACAACACCTGTATTGCGAACTTATCAGTGTGAACAGGTTATTAATTGGATAGCAGATAATACTTCCAGTTACCTGGGCACCACCACCTCCGGCCTGTCTTCCACACGGTCGACTCTTAGTAGCCGTGAGTCTCGACCGCATACTCCTCCTCACCCTGATGCTCCTTCCTCCCACCATGCCGAGTGTCGTCAGACAGCAACTGATCCCACACTTGGACACTCTGAAGAGCTGTTCACTGGTCCATTTCCAGATTTGTGCCCCTCGCCTGCTCCACTTGAAGTGGTGGAAGAGGAGATCTCATGTAGCGATGCCCAAATATTTGAACAGCCACGGCCACAGGAAGTCGACGCTGGCAATTTGTCACAAGAGGTGGACGATGATGAGACACAATTGCCAGGAAGTGAGGAGGAGGATCGTGATGCGCAAGTGGAAGAGGAGGAGGTGGTGGATGATCTAGTAACTGACCCAACGTGGCAGGAGGACATGCAGAGTGAGGCCAGCAGCACACAGGGGGAGGGAGGCAGAGTACCCCAACAGGCAGGAAGAAGCAGTGTGGTGGCCACAGACAGAAGGCGGGAAACCGTTCCCCGTAACACCAACACGAGGGACATTGCCAGTACAACCAGTAGGTCTTCCAGAGTCTGGAATTTTTTTAAAGACTCTGCTGATAACCCCAAAAAGGCCATTTGTACCACCTGCCATGCCAGCTTCAGCAGGGGTGACAAAAGTACCAGCCTGACCACCACCAGCATGATCAGGCACATGGCAGCAAAGCACCCGACTTTGTGGGGCGAACCCCAGGGTCCACGACCAGTGTCAGCGGGTGTCACCACTGCTTCTTCCGCTGTTGTGAATGCAATAGATCCCCCTGTTGTGTGTGCAAGGCAATCCCCTGTCCATACTTCATGCAAAGATGCCCCCTCCTCTCAGTCTTCACTTGTTATGGCAGTTTCTCAAGAAACAGCATCAACGTCCACCTCCACATCCCACAGCAGCGTTCAATTGTCCATATCCCAGATCTTTGAACGAAAGAGCAAATTCGCAGCTAACACCCCACAGGCCACAATCCTAAATTCGCACATTTCATGACTGCTTGCGTTGGAAATGCTTCCTTTAAGGCTGGTGGAGACGGAATCCTTCTGCAAACTTATGGCGGTGGCCGTCCCTTGGTACTTGGTCCCCAGCCGACACTATTTTGCCTGGTGTGCCATCCCCGCACTACACAAGCACATGTCTCAAAACATCTGCCGTGCCCTCAACAACGCAGTTACTGGGAGAGTCCACCTGACAACGGACACATGGACAAGTGCTTGTGGCCAGGGATGGTACATCTCCCTGACGGCACACAGGGTAAACATAGTGGAAGCCGGGACCCAGTCGGACCTTGGGACGGAACACACCCTCCTCACACCGAGGATTGCGGGCCCTATGTCAGTCAGAGTTGCCCCAACAGTGTACAGCTCCTGCACATCATCCTCCTCCTCCTCATGTTCAGCCTCCATCTCAGATATCACCACATCAGTTACAAGCTGGAAGCACTACAGTACTGCCTCAGCCGAGCGGCAACAGGCAGTGATGAAACTCATAAGCTTAGGTGATAAACCTCACACTGTTTGTGAGTTGTGGACAGCTGTGAAAGAGCAGGCAGATCTGTGGCTGAGACCGCTGAACCTACATTCAGGCATGGTCGTGTGTGACAATGGCCGTAACCTGGTGGCGGCTCTGAGGCAAGGTGAGATCACACACGTACCATGCCTGGCTCATGTGCTTAACCTCGTGGTTCAGCGGTTTCTTAAATCGTACCCCGAGTTGCCAGATCTGCTCGTCAAAGTACGCCGCCTGTCAGCTCATTTTCGCAAGTCGGCTACAGCTTCCGCCGCCCTTGCTGTGTAGCAGCAGCGTTTGCAGCTTCCGTCACACCGACTGGTGTGTGATGTCCCCACACGTTGGAACTCTACCCTCCACATGTTGCAAAGGATTTGTGAGCAGAAGAGAGCAGTTGTGGAGTACCAGCTGCAACAAGGCCATCGATATTCAGGTCAGACTCCAGACATAAGACCTCAGGAGTGGACCTGGATGTCTGACATCTGTACCATCTTGACAAACTTTGAGGAGTCCTGCGCAATGTAATAATGTTATCAAAGGAGAATATTTATGTCACCCCCTCACAGGGCAGAGATTTAATATCAATGGTTTTTTCACTTGTAAATCTGTCAATGTGGTTTATCTAATTAAATGCCCCTGTGGTTCTGTGTATGTAGGGGAGGCCACACAGGCAGTTGGTGTACGCGTAAATAAGCATAAATCCACTATTAGATGCTGCGATGTCACACTTCCGTTACCACTGCATTTTAAAGAAAAAAACCTCTCTGTGGCACAATTAAAATACCAAGTAATTGAGGAAGTTAATGTACCGAGAAGAGCAGGAAGCCTCAAAAAACTTCTTTTGAATAGAGAGGCATTTTGGATTTGTACACTTAATATTTTTTCTCCCAATGGTTTGAAGAGGGATTATAGTGTGAGCCAAATGTTCTAAACTTTTACCTTTTTCTTCTCTTTCCTTTTTTCAGACTATTCAAAATCAATGAATAATATTTTTTTGGGACATTACAGTATTGGATGAGGTCAATGAGAAGGCGATCTTCAGATATGGCCATATTTTGCAGTAGTGTAATATATCATTTGGGGTATAAAATTACATGTTCTTGAGATTTCTTTCATCCTCTAATATTTTGAATCAATTTATAATAGGATCAGTGTCAGGAATGTCAATAAGATACAATTTAATAGTAACATCATGGATGGTGACTAGTGTTGAGCATTCCGATACTGAAATATCGGGTATCGGCCGATATTCGCGGTATCGGAATTCCGATACTTAATTCCGATACTTTTGCAATATCGTATACCGGAATCGGAAGTTCCCATAATGCAATGAGCCATTTTCATTTTATTCAGCCAATGAGGATCCTAAGAAGTGTGGGCACATCCTGTTAGGCATGTAGGCATCTTAACTAATGGCATGGCTGTGATTGGCTGCTGAAATGATGTCATGATGCACTATAAAAGCCGCCGCCGCCGCCATTTTGAGCTCACTCTGCTGTGAATTCAGTTAGGGATAGGATGCTGTTGTTCTGAGGGACAGTTTTAGCTACCTATTTGGTCTATTCTGCTTTACCCAAGCTACTTTATAAATCGCTGTGCCTTGCAGTGCTAGTGCACAGTTCTCTGTGCTGTTCACCGCTTTCTGCAAGGTCTCTGTGTGTGAGTGCAGCTCACCCTGTAGTGTGTGCTTCAGCCACGTCTGGTTATAGTGCACTCAGTGTGTGTCACTGCCTCATACATTGTCCTTTTTTGCCAATTCATAATTTTTCCTGATATCTCCTATTAGTGTGGTGGTTCCATCCGTATTCAGCTAAATTTGTTCCAAACACATTATATAGGAGTAGATAGAGAAATTTTTTTGGTCTTGTAGCACTAGTGCACAGTGCTCTGCATCTGTACTGTTCACCGCTATCTGAAAGGTCTGGTGTGTGAGTGCAGCTCACCCTGTAGTGTGTGCTTCAACCACGTCTGGTTGTAGTGCACTCAGTGTGTGTCACTGCCTCATGCATTGTCCTTTTTTGCCAATTCATAATTTTTCCTGATATCTCCTATTAGTGTAGTGGTTCCATCCGTATTCAGCTAAATTTGTTCCAAACACACTATATAGGAGTAGATAGAGAAATTTTTTTGGTCTTGCAACGCTAGTGCACAGTGCTCTGCATCTGTACTGTTCACCGCTGTCTGCCAGGTCTGGTGTGTGAGTGCAGCTCACCCTGTCGTGTGTGCTTCAACCACGTCTGGTTGTAGTGCACTCAGTGTGTGTCACTGCCTCATACATTGTCCTTTTTTGCCAATTCATAATTTTTCCTGATTTCTCCTATTAGTGTGGTGGTTCCATCCGTATTCAGCTAAATTGGTTCCAAACACACTATATAGGAGTAGTTAGAGGAGCCTTTCTGCAGCATTGGGCCCTGCAGCCCCAGCCAGATTAGTATTAGCCTATTTTTTGCAGCCTCATCTATTGCATTGTAGGTTACCTTCCTACATTGTAATAGCTACAAAAAGTTTGTGATACTATCGTTATTACATCTTTAGGCACATCCAGTGTCTTTTTGTGACAAAAAAAACCTAAATAAAGTTCACCAAACACTCCACTTTACAGTTGTGTAGGCCACATTAGCTCATATTAAAGTCTAGTCCACACTTTATAAAATTAGTGTTTCTTATACCTGTTAGCAGCTGTTCAGGAATAAGCACACTAAGCCCTTAGTACTTTTCTACCTATCTTTATCAGTCTACCAAGATGAAGAAGGCAGGGAGTAAGGCATGTGGTCGTGGGCGTGGGCGTGGGCGTGGAGTTTCTGCAGGGAGAGGACGTGAGGATTCTGTGCCTGCAGGGAGAGGACGTGGGGATTCTGTGCCTGCTGCGGGCACCAGTGACTCAGCATCCCCCAGTTTTACCAGGGAACAGTCCTTTATGCGCAGCTTTGTAGGAGCTATCCGTACCCCACTGCAGCGGGCGGACCAAATTGAAGCCGTTGTCGGATGGATGGCAGTTAACGCATCGACTTCAATTAGTTCCAGATCCTCTCAGGTCCTGAGCACTGAAGAGCACCCATCTGTCTCTTCACCACCTGCCAAATTGCCCAGGCAGTCAGAGAGCCCTGGACAGGAGCCATCTCTACTTCTGTTCTCTGAATCTCTTGGCTTGGAAAGAGGGGGCCAGCCAAGCAGAATTCGAGAATTTGAAGAAGAGGTAGTATGCAGTGATGCGCAACCGTTTTGTCTCTCTGAATCTGAAGAGGCGGGTGGGCCAGTGCCTATGGTCAGCAGCACACCTCAGTACGCATCTGATGATGAGACTCAGGTGCCACTTTCTGGTGCGTACTGTGCTGTCGAGACTACCCAGGAGAAGCAGTTGTTTGAAGAGGGTGGTGTAGATGATGAGGTCCTTGACCCATCATGGCGTGAGGGACAGGAAGGTGGTGGGAGCAGCTCTGAGGAAGAGATTCCCCGAACAGCCCAAAAAGGAGGGAGAAGGAGGGGGCAGACTTGGTTGCCTGTAGCCTCCACTTCGACACCCATTAGGAGCATGGCTCTTCCAAAATCCAAAGCGGGCGCTCCCAAGACTTGCAGTGTTTGGTCCTTTTTTGACACAGTTGCAGATGACATTTGCTTTGCAAATGCAAGCTGTGTAATCAGAAGGTGAAAAGAGGGAAAAGTGTCAGCAACCTCAATACCACAAATATGTGGAAACATGTGCGGACCAAGCACGTGGTGGAGTTACAAAAACACACTGAAGACCTAGGCCAACCTACAGCGCCACCTACCACCTCTTCAGCTCGTGTTGTAGCCTCTTCCTCCAGCTCACACACAGCTGGTTCGGCTTCCTCACAGGATCGCCATGGAAGAATCTCTGGCACTGTTGTACAGAGACACAGTGTAATTCCAACCACAGCACCACTTTCCCAGTCATCCTCACACTCCCAGGCCAGTCTACAGCCATCGTTAGCACAGGCACGGGAGAAAAGGCGCCCATACTCGGCAAACCACCCCCGAGCACAGGCTCTGAATGCTGGCATTGCTAAACTACTGGCCCTTGAAATGCTATCATTCAGGCTGGTGGAGACTGACACATTCCGTAACTTTATGGCATTGGCAGTCCCACAATACAACGTGCCCAGCCGATTTTATTTCAGCAGGCAAGCCGTCCCTGCCCTGCAACATCATGTGGAGGGAAAAATTAAACATGCGCTACAAAACGCCGTCAGTAGCAAGGTCCACCTGACCACCGATGCGTGGACCAGTAAGCATGGACAGGGACGATACCTTTCCCTCACTGCCCATTGGGTAAATGTTGTGGAGCCGGGTACAGATCTTGAGAGTGGCGCTGTACGTGTTCTGCCAACTCCAAGGATTGCAGGAATCCAGTCTGTACACATTGACTCCTCCTCATACTCCAGTTCCTCTGAATCAGCGCTGCAGGAGCCGTCACGGTCTACCTCCACATCGACCCGTGAACGGTTACCTGTTATGGTGACCAATATGAGCACAGCCGTGGCCAAACGTCAACAGGCCGTATTAAAATTAATTTCTTTGGGGAATCGAAGCTACACAGCGCAGGAGCTCTGGAATGCCATCAAGCAGCAGAGCGACGTGTGGTTTGTGCCAGCGAATCTCCAGCCAGGCATGGTAGTGTGTGACAATGGCCGAAATCTGGTGGCAGCTCTGGGCCTAAGCAACCTCACTCACATCCCATGTCTGGCACATGTGCTCAACTTGGTCGTGCAGAGTTTTTTGAGGGACTATCCGGATCTTGATGCACTGCTTCACAAGGTCCGCATAGAGTGCGCTCACTTGCGGCGTTCCAGCAATGCAAGATCATGCATTGCAGCTCTGCAGCGCCGATTACGTCTTCCGGAACATCGCATCATATGTGACCTACCCACCAGGTGGAATTCAACGTTACATATGTTGGAGAGGTTGTGTGAGCAGCAGGCAGCAGTAATGGAGTACCAGCTGCAGCAGGCGCAAACAAGTCGCAGTGCGCGCCGTTCACACTTCACCACCACTGAGTGGGCCTCTATGAAGGACATTTGCCACGTTTTGCGTGCCTTCGATTATTCCATGCGGATGGCGAGTGCAGATGATGCACTAGCCAGCATGACTATCCCCCTTATCTGCCTGCTTGAAAAAACACTGCAAGCACTAAGGGACGAGGTTTTGGAAGAGGTGGAGAATGAGGAGTCACAAATGCCATCTGCTTCTCTACAGTCTGCGCAACGTGGTTCCTCACAAAGGCCTAGGCAGGGGACACTTTGTGAGGAGGATGAGGAGGAGTCAATGGATGAGGAAGACATCTGTCCAGAGGAGGGAGGTACACAATGCTCTAGTAGTCAGTATCTAGAGCGAGGGTGGGGTGATGCAGAGCAGGCAGAGATCACGCCTCAAGCAGGGGACAGCGTTTCTTGGCCAGTTGGCATTGTGCAGCACATGGTTGATTTCATGCTGCAGTGCCTGAGAAACGACCGCCGCATCGCCCACATTCTCACCACGGCTGATTATTGGGTGTCCACCCTCCTAGATCCTCGCTACCGGGACAACTTACAAAGCCTCATAACACCGTTGAACCGGGAGCGTAAAATGCGGGAGTACCAAGACGCACTGGTGCATTCCATCATGTTCTCCATTCCAACCGAGAGCAGTGCTGCTAGTGCTTTACAAAGCAGCTCAGTGCGTCGAGGCAGTGGAGGAAGCTCTGCTCAAAGAAGGAGCAGAAGCAGCGCCTCAGCACAAGGCAAGACCAGTATGGCCGAAATGTGGCAAAGTTTTGTGTCCCCGCCGCCACAAATGTCTACACCATCACAGACGGCTCCAGTCAGCAGGAGGCAACGTTTCCATCAGATGGTGACAGACTACATGTCTTGCCCTCTTAGTGTACTCCCAGACGGCTCTTCTCCCTTCAAGTTTTGGGTCTGTAAGCTAGATACATGGCCAGAGCTAAGTCAGTATGCATTGGAGGTGCTAGCTTGCCCTGCTGCTAGTGTATTATCGGAACACGTCTTTAGTGCCGCAGGTGGTGTACTAACAGACCGTCGCATGCGACTATCCTCCGATAATGTTGACCGGCTTACTTTTCTCAATATGAACAAGGCCTGGATCTCTCATGAATTTGCCAGTCCTCTTCCAGAATAAATAATTGTTGGCAAAAGTATCCAGGTCTCCTGTTCTGTTCATGTTTCTACCACCTGAACTGTAATCCCTGAGCTCCAACACCGCCAGTTGGCGCTCAGAAGTGCCGTCTGCACAGTCAACACTTGCTGCCGTGTCATTGGGGTTCAGCAACATCAGCTGTTCCCCTGCTGTGCGGACGGCAATTTCTCCTGCTCTGTCCACATCCACTGTACTACTGATTTAAAACCTCCTCCAAATACACCTTTGGCTCCTCTGTTTTTAGTATTTACCCTGGGCTCCAATACCGCTAGTTGCTGCTCAGAAGTGCCGTCTGCACAGTCAACGCTTGCTCCAGTGTTATTGGGGTTCAGTAACGTCAGCTGTTCCCCTGCTGTGTGTCCGGCAAATTCTCCTGCTTTGTCCACATCCACTGTACTACTGATTTAAAACTTGCTCCAATTACACCTCTGGCTCCACTCTGTTTTTAGTATTTACCCTGGGTTCCAGCACCGCCAGCTGATTCTCGGTAGTTCCATTTGCTCTTGTACCTTCTACTACCCATCCGGGTTCCAGTACCGTCAGCTGGTTCTCGGCAGTGCCTTTGGATTAGGTGCCTCCTTCTCGGTATCCAAGTTCCACCAACGTCTGCTGGTCCTTGGTAGTGCTTTCTGGCACAGGTACCTCCTGCTTAGTAACCGAGTTCCAGTACCGTCAGCTGGTCTTCGGCAGTTCCATTGGCTCTTGTACCTTCTACTACCCATCCTTGTTCCAGTACCGTCAGCTGGTTCTCGGCAGTGTCTTTGGCACGGGTACTCCCTCCTGCCCAGCCTGGTTCCAGCACGCCAGCTGTTTCCGGGTAGTGTCAACGTCACTTTGCCTCCAATGCGTTGTCCTGTCGTGTTGTGGTCGGGTTAGCCAACTCTATGGTGCCTGCAGTTTAGGTGACTCCTATGTGGGCTGCGGGATCAGGCAATGAAGGCTGGTTCCATAGTGCCAATAGGACAAGCACCCCCTGTAGGACTGTGGGTTTTGGTAACTGCGGCCGGCTCGCGGCCTTGAACTTTTTTTTACATGGGTACCTTCTGCTACCCATCCGGGTTCCAGTACCGTCAGCTGGTTCTCGGCAGTGCCTTTGGATTAGGTGCCTCCTTCTCGGTATCCAAGTTCCACCAACGTCTGCTGGTCCTTGGTAGTGCTTTCTGGCACAGGTACCTCCTGCTTAGTAACCGAGTTCCAGTACTGTCAGCTGGTCTTCGGCAGTTCCATTGGCTCTTGTACCTTCTGCTACCCATCCGGGTTCCAGTACCGTCAGCTGGTCCTCGGTAGTTCCATTTGCTCTTGTACCTTCTACTACCCATCCGGGTTCCAGTACCGTCAGCTTGTTCTCGGCAGTGACTTTGGCATGGGTACTCCCTCCTGCCCAGCCTGGTTCCAGCACGCCAGCTGTTTCCAGGTAGTGTCAACGTCACTTTGCCTCCAATGCATTGTCCTGTCATGTTGCGGTCGGGTTAGCCGACTCTATGGTGCCTGCAGTTTAGGTGACTCCTCTGTGGGCTGCGGGATCTGGCAATGAAGGCTGGTTCCATAGTGCCAATAGGACAATCACCCCCTGTAGGACTGTTGGTTTTGGTAACTGCGGCCGGCTCGCGGCCTTGAACTTTTTTTTACATGGGTACCTTCTGCTACCCATCCAGGTTCCAGTACCGTCAGCTGGTTCTCGGCAGTGCCTTTGGATTAGGTGCCTCCTTCTCGGTATCCAAGTTCCACCAACGTCTGCTGGTCCTTGGTAGTGCTTTCTGGCACAGGTACCTCCTGCTTAGTAACCGAGTTCCAGTACCGTCAGCTGGTCTTCGGCAGTTCCATTGGCTCTTGTACCTTCTGCTACCCATCCGGGTTCCAGTACCGTCAGCTGGTCCTCGGTAGTTCCATTTGCTCTTGTACCTTCTACTACCCATCCAGGTTCCAGTACCGTCAGCTGGTTCTCGGCAGTGCCTTTGGATTAGGTGCCTCCTTCTCGGTATCCAAGTTCCACCGTCTGCTGGTCCTTGGTAGTGCTTTCTGGCACAGGTACCTCCTGCTTAGTAACCGAGTTCCAGTACCGTCAGCTGGTTCTCGGTAGTTCCTCAGCTTTCTTGTACCTTCTGCTAGATTTCCAAGTTCAAGCTTTTTGAAATGGTTCTTGGTAATCACTCTGGATCTCCCTGACGAGGACCCTGAAGACGAGGACCCTGAAGACCAACCCTAAGAAGACGAGGACCCCGAAGACAATGACCCTGAAGACGAGGACCCTGAAGACCAACCCTAAGAAGACGAGGACCCCGAAGACAACGACCCTGAAGACGAGGACCCTGAAGACCACCCCGAAGAAGACGAGGTCCCTGAAGACCACCCCGAAGAAGACGAGGACCCTGAAGACCACCCCGAAGAAGACGAGGACCCTGAAGACCACCCCAAAGAAGACGAGGACCCCGAAGACGAGGACCCAGAAGACCAACCCGAAGAAGACGAGGACCCCGAAGACGAGGACACCCGAAGACGACAACCCTGAAGACCACCCCGAAGAAGACCAAGAAGATGACCCTGAAGAAGTTGACCAAGAGGACAAAGAAGAGAAGACAAGCATCAAGATACAGAAGAACAAGAGACAAAAAACCAAGAAGCAGAAATACAAGAAGCTGCAGAACAAAAAGCGGAAGAACATTAAGCATAAGACTAAAAATCAGAGCAAAAGATAATATCTAAATTATAAGCAGAAGATGACTAAGCAGTGTATGGGGGTGAGTCCGTTCCTCCTCGTGGTGCCCCTGGAAAAGACCTGCTGCTGCAGGCCAAACTGAACGCGGACAAATCCTGTTGTAAATCTTTTGTGACGGGCAGAACGAAAGGTGTAATGTCCAACCTTTTATAGATAACAACTACAGGAATGCCTGCCACAAATAAGAATATGATGAAGAAGAAGAATATGAAGAAGATGAAGAAGTAGAATATGAAGAATGTAAAAAAAAAGAATAATACGAAGAAGGTGAAGAAGAAGAAGATGAAGAAGGTGAAGAAGAAGAGGATGAAAAAGATGCTGAGGATGATGAAGGAGAAAGTGTGGGAGAAGTAAAAAAGAAGGTGAAGAGCATGAAAGTAGTGAAACATAAATATCTGACAAAATATAAAAATACTTATCATAGTCAATATTTCCGTAACTCAGAACGTCTTAAAAAAAAAATTAATTCCTGCTATTCCATTTGATTGGGCTAAACCTCTATGCCTTTATTGTCTCCCCCACCTCCCCCAATACATTCTACATTATTCTTAGTTGTTTTCCTTCATGTAGAATTAACCTACAAGGAAAGAAAGGGTTTATTTTCATTCCGATATTTCTGTCCCATTGACTTGCATTGGTTTCCGGTATCAGAATCGGCGATATCCGATACTTTTTCGGTATCGGTCCGATCCAATCTGATCCGATATTTCCCGATATCGGAAGGTATCGCTCAACACTAATGGTGACGCTACAATTGTGATACGACTCTATATGGAATTAATTCATTATTGATACCATTTTAAAGATTAGTCCTTATATATATTGAATCCAGAGAGCATCATAAAATTAATAAAAATTCTAAAGTTATATATAGATGTCTGTAAAAAGCTCTTTATGAAATAGTCATGGTTCGCGATGTCACAATTGCGACATGACCCTGTATAGAATGATTTGATTAGCGCTAACATACTGGAGTTATTAATTATTTTGAGTGAGCATTAAAAAATTTCTAAAAATAATAAAAATTATGAAAAGCTTTTCATGTATATAGAAATTCCAAAAAGTAGTTTTCAAAAAAATATTCTATGGTATCATATTTATTGTAATAATCATGGATGGTTCATTCACACATTAGCATCATAAAAGTAATTAAAGTTATAAATAGATGTTAACAAAAAATCCTTTATGTAATGGTCATGGTTAGCGATGCTATAATTGTGATATGAGCCCATATAGAATGAATTTATTATTAGCACTATTTCAAAGATTAGTGTCGATGTATTGGAGTTATTAAATATGTTGAGTGAGCATTATAAAATTAATAAAAATAATAAAAATTATATAAAAATTATAAAAAAAAAAATTATATATATAAAAAGCAGTTTTCAAAAAAACATTCTATGATAATAGTCTATGAAACCATATTAATGGTAATAACTGCAGATGGTTCATTCATATATTCTAGTTGGGTGAATTAATAAATTCTTATATATGAGAACGTTTAGGTTTTTGTTTTTGTATTGGTATGGAGATATTATTATATTAATTTATGATTGTAATTTTGTTTCTTTTTATAATGTTTTCTATTATTATCTGATATATGATGTTGAATTTTGTGCAATACTTCATTGTAGTTTTGTATAATATATATAATTTTTGTAATTTTACAATATTTTTTGTTATATTTTTTGTAAACTCTGTATGATGTAATTTCCTTAAATTTCTCTATATATGTGTGGAAGTTGTTTTGTTTTCCACAATTAAAAAAAAGACTGCAAGGGGCTGAAACGTCTTGTTGTAGTTTTCCTACATGTGGAATAAATGAATTGATCGAATACACGTGAGTGCTGGGATTTTTCTACTTTGTTAAGCTACTGCGACCTCCACCACTTTTCCGAGGAGCTTTAAAAGCGTTTTGTTAAGCTACTGCGACCTCCACCACTTTTCCGAGCGGCATTAAAAGCGTCTTGTTAAACTACTGGGACCTCCATGTCTCTTCTGAGGGGCATTAAAAGCATCTTGTTAAGCTACTGGGACCTCCACCACTTTTCCAAGGGGCATTAAAAGCGTCTTGTTAAGGTACTGGGACCTCCACGTCTCTTCTGAGGGGCTTTAAAAGCCTCTTGTTAAGCTAATGGGACCTCCACCACTTTTCCGAGGGGCATTAAAAGCGTCTTGTTAAACTACTGGGACCTCTACGTCTCTTCTGAGGGGCATTAAAAGCGTCTTGTTAAGCTGCTGGGACCTCCAGCACTTTTCCAAGGGTCATTAAAAGCGTCTTGTTAAACTACTGGGACCTCTACGTCTCTTCTGAGGGTCATTAAAAGGGTCTTGTTAAGCTTGTGGGACCTCCACGTCTCTTCTGGGGGGCATTAAAAGCGTCTTGTTAAGCTACTGGGACTTCCACATTTCTTCTGAGGGGCATTAAAAGTGTCTTGTTAAGCTACTGGGACCTCCATCACTTTTCCGAGGGGCATTAAAAGCGTCTTGTTAAGCTACTGGGACCTCCACCACTTTTCCGAGGGGCATTAAAAGCGTCTTGTTAAACTACTGGGACCTCTACGTCTCTTCTGAGGGGCATTAAAAGCGTCTTGTTAAGCTGCTGGGACCTCCAGCACTTTTCCGAGGGTCATTAAAAGGGTCTTGTTAAGCTTGTGGGACCTCCACGTCTCTTCTGGGGGGCATTAAAAGCATCTTGTTAAGCTACTGGGACTTCCACATTTCTTCTGAGGGGCATTAAAAGTGTCTTGTTAAGCTACTGGGACCTCCATCACTTTTCCGAGGGGCATTAAAAGCGTCTTGTTAAGCTACTGGGACCTCCACGTCTCTTCTGAGGGGCATTAAAACCGTCTTGTTAAGCTACTGCGACCTCCACCACTTTACCGAGGGGCATTAAAACCGTCTTGTTAAGCTACTGTGACCACCACGTCTCTTCCAAAGGGCATTCAAACCGTCTTGTTAAGCTACTGGGACCTTCACGTCTTTTCCGAGAGGCATTAAAACTGTCTTGTTAAGCTACTGTGACCTCCACGTCTCTTCAAAGGGGCATTAAAAGCGTCTTCTTAAGCCACTCTGAACTCCACAGCTCTTCCAACGGGCATTGCATTTCCTCCCAATTTTAGTCAGCTTTTGCTTTTCAATGAAAAGGCGAAAACTAAGGGAGACCCACTCCCCAATAATGGGTAGAAGGTTTTTAGTATGCTGTAATCCACGTCTGTTTCAAGGGGCATTGCAGTTCCTCATAATTTTTGGAAAGCCTTCCATTCCCTGCTTAGGCCAACAGTGTACAGGAAACCCAGTTGCTATAAATGGAAAAAATGGTTTAGTTAAGGCCCTCTGACCTCCATGTCACTTCCAAGGGGCATTGGAGTGCCTCAAAATTTTTGGTAGGCATTGAACTCACTGTGTGCCCTATAACTGTGTAGCCGAACCGCTCATTTTGTTACCGAAACATATCCTACAAGACATATGTGGTTGACTGGCCTGATATTGATGTGAATGGTCCCTGTTCCTCCTGCTCTTTCTCCTTTGCACTACCTCATCCATCATTTATCACCTGAAGCTTTGTTTTAATGGAAGTCATAGAACTGGGATAGTAGCAGGAAAACATCCAGCAATCCTCAGAGGAGGTAGGATATGCGCCAAAATGCTGACCACCTCAGGCCTAGCTGCTACTACATACATGCGCTTGCATTCCAAGAAAACAAAGCATACGCTAACTTCTATCATCATCATCATCATGGTCCTCACCTTGGCACTCTCAACTCCCCTGATGGAGAAGCCAGGGCCCACTGGAGGAGTCTGCTTCTCTGGTGGGCTCATCCAATACTGCCCTAAAGCAGGCCGGGCTAAGAAAAGTGTGTGGGTGGATGTTCCAAGGAGAAATAGGGGCAGCTGGGGACCGTTTATGGACACCCGGCTGCCCCAGGTGGCTGGGGACTGTGTGTGGACACCCGGCTGCGGGGCGGCTGGGGACCGAGTATGGACACCCGGCCGCCCCCTGGTGGCTGGGGACCGAGTGTGGACACCCGGCCGCTGGGCGGCTGGGGTCTGAGTATGGAAACCAGGCTGCCATGACGTGGTGGCCTGATTCCACCTCCACATGCCTAAAAGGCCCAATTTCAAGTGCAAGCAAGCAGTATGGTATTGCAGCATGGGGGTGGGTGGGTGGCAGGCTGCATACTTGCGCTTGCATTGCAAGGAATGGGGAAGGTACAATTGAACACTGCCCTGGGACAAGAACTTGCACGGGGATAGTTGCAAGTCTGCATCTTCTGATGCGGCAAGGATGACTTCTGATGGGCACACTTTTAGGCAGTGACCTGGGTGTTGGAGATGCTTCAAGGGGTCTTCCCCATGCTGTTCCCATGTCTTTTCAGCACTGTATGCATGTGTCACACAGCACATGGCCAGATAAGGTAGTAAAATGTTAAAATGACATTTCCCGGTGAATGTATTTGTCACGGGTGAAAGCAATACAAAAGTGCAAAAATGCATAAAAATTGCTACTTATGAACATAGCCCAAGGTGTGGAGGAGTAGTTTTTTTTTTGGGGTTATTTATTTTACCTTATACACAAGTCTTTACCCTGGAAAGGAACTTCCTTAACATATTTCACAGGAAAGCAGTTTCAGTTTCGTTTTTGAACGTTTTATTGTGAGCCCTTAAAAGTGACTTAATACCTCTGACCACGTTGTTGACAGCAGTGACCTGGGGGTCAGAAATGCTTCCTGGGGCAATCCCCATGCTGTCCCCATGTCATTTGAGCATTGTCACTATCGTTTTGGGCAATTGTTAGGCTTTTAAAAGACTGTCGGGGGTGCCGCCGCAAAAATGCTCGGGTCTCCCATAGACTAACATAGGGCTTGTTGCTCGGTTCGAGCACCCGAGTATCACGGCGAGCTCGGCCCGAGCTTCGAGCACCAGAGCATTTTAGTGCTCGCTCAACACTAGTCTCTAGTATTCACTAGTGGGGTATTCTTCTTTGATTAAAAACAGTCAAATCTCTCTTGCCACACACTTCTAATAGTACTCATACACTGCTCAGTAGTCACAGTAGGATGCTACTGCCATATACCTTCTATTGAAAGGAATCATTTGATTCATGCTGCTCAACATACAGACAGAATGAATCAGAGATTGGATGCACGATAACAGCCATGTATTTACAGTATTTCCCCGATGTTTCAGAAAAAATATATTTTAAAGATCTAGTGACCATAGCCCGAGACTAGACTAATTTAGCTCTGCCTCCAGCCAATTCTTCTCAACACCGCTTCAGATGATTGACAGATCTTTCACCTAGGGAGAAGAAAAAATAATCAGTTATGTTTGATTTAGGCTTAAAATAATAGGACACAACTAATGTGTGTGAACACAATTTAATATTGTTTATAGGATATAGGATACTGTGCAGGAGGCTGCAGAGGGTCCAAAATCAGTAGCAGAATCAATTTTTTTTTTAAATAAATCGAGTAATTAAATTTCAATGAATAACAATATAAAACATTGTTTAAAGAGAAGAAAATTGAAAGTCATTTCACATTACCATTTAACATCTCATTTCCAACATATAGAAGAGGATTATACACCACTTTAACTCTACCTCCTGGTATAGGAATAAAGTTACAAATTTGCCTAAACCATAATTGTATTTGGCTAGCCTTGCAACTATGGTTCTT